>NC_137611.1:49408378-49785878 GCF_963280865.1 Gymnoscopelus braueri
GAGTGTTCGTCTGTCTGACGTTTCTTCATCCAAACAAGAATCAGATCGGTATGTTTTGGCATTGTGATATAAAAGAAATAACAAAAAACAGGCATTGACGAGGACAGCTACGCTTTCTTTCACCGTAGACAACATCTGCTGTTACTAGGACAACAGTAGACGCGGTCTCAAGTTGATCTGGTCTCGTCTTAATCTTTGTCACCGGCACAACTCCTCCCACTCGTGTGTGTGTGTGTGTGTGTGTGTGTGTGTGCGCTCGTGTCTCCTGCTATTGCACTCTCTGTCTACAACACGGCCACTGCTTGATCACCCAACTCGTCTCTCCTCTCCTGTTTGTTTTGGTTTGCACAATCATGTGGGTTTCAGGGCTCTGTTTTGAGCTGTTTGATCTAATCACGTGATTTTTCTGGTTCTCTATCATCTAGAGGTCCTATATTAACGGACAGGTTGGGGAAGAGTGCCATATTTTGTAATCCACTGAAAAGACCTAAAGACGTTTATAAACGTCTTCGGCGCTCAACAGCTAAATTCTCAAAGACGTTTATAAACGTCTTAAGCAGGCAATGTGTTAAGACTATCTTTCAAATCAAGATGGCAAATGCCAAAATTCCTTAATCTGCTTACTTATGTAAAGACGCCTTTGCTGAAAACAGTTTACTGAAGTCCTCCAAACCCTACCTAACCCTAACCCTAACCCTAACCCTATAAATAAAAAATAAAATAAAAAAACAGATTCTAAATCAGCGCGACGCCCCGAGCGCACCCATATAACTTCCCTCACACACAGCTTTACGGTTCTCCTTAATTGGCTGGCTCAAATCTAAACTTTTTACGCGTAATAAATCGTTCTATCTCGATAACGATACGTTTTAAAAAATCTTCTTAAAAAATGTGGTTGTACAACTTGCCCTGTACGACACTCCTAAGTTTATTTCCTACATGCTTGTAGATCGGTGATTATTTCAAACCATTACCATTTTTTTCCACCCATTTAGGGTGGTCTGGGGGAAAACTCCCCTCGACATTAATTGCTCAGAAACCTGCAGAGAATCCGCGAAAAATGTAATTAGGCCACTTCATGTTGCAACTACACCAGGAGGTCAACCAGGAAGTAGCTAAATTAACTATTATCTCCGTGACCGCTGGTCCGTTTTTCGAAATTCTTTCACCCACGTACCAGAGAGACCTCCTCTCCGTAACCCAGCCCTCGGTAGTTTGCTAACTGCCCGCGTTGGCGTTCGGTGGCGTAGCAAAGGTATGACCCCCAAACAATCAAGATAGCATGTTACTGTTAGGCGAAAAATAACTACCGCCGAGAACCAAACGAAGTGTTGGTTAGGTAGAGGGGAGGTCCCAGATCACGTGAGAGTTTTACATTTTGAAAAAAGATGCAGCGGTTCATTAGATATTAATTAATATGTGTTATAAAACTCTCTGCGTCATCGATGGCTAACGCGGCATCGTAAAAATAAAACAAACATACGGGAAGACAGAGGAGGTCTTCCTGAACAAGTAGAACAAAACACAATTGTAACACCTAATCCCCTGGCCTTAAAGGGCTTAGTCACCAACTGTTTGCGGATGCTACGGCAAATTTCCACCAAACACCAAAACCAAGCGTTGCCTGTTGTAGAAAATAAATATCCCTGCGGAAGCCCTGTTATTTTTTTGGTGGAAATTTAATAATCCATTTTGTTTGTTTATTAAAAAAATAATAATAATCCCTGCGGGAGCTCTGGCCTAAATTTGTTCAACTAACATACACAGTGACAAACAAGTACATAATGGATGATCTACTAAGGGAAGAGGCCACACTCCACATGTGGCCTCTGCCACCAACCCTCTGCACACGCCACACCCTAACCCCTGCCCCTGTCTCTCCAACTGTGACTGCCTCCAATAATGATATACTGTGGTAAGAGGCTGCACTGCGCGTGCGGATGTACGTGCAGCTAATAATTGGCCCAAAATGTGGTCAAGTCAGTCACCCAGTCACCGCCCAAGTCAGCGACCCCATGCCAGTGGCCGAGACTCCCCCTGTGCCTCACCCTCTCCCTGCCCCTGTGCCTGGCCCTACGCCTACCCTGCCACTATATGTTCCTCCCTGAATGGGTGCGTGACGGGCACGACTGCCACTGGTTCTTTTTAAAGAAGCATGTGCCACTGGCAAAAATGAGCCAAGGAGTAATAAAAGAGTGGACCCATGTCCACGGCTCCACCCTGGGCTATATTGATGGGGGCTACAGGCTTAATTGGTCCCTGGTACCAATAAGCCTGACACAACCCTCCGGGCAGTTGGAAAGCCACAGGGTCAGCAGGACACTAGTTAAGGGCGTGCAGGAGGCCTTGGCCAAGGCTATGCAGCAAAAGCTGCAAACCCTGCCACCCTTATACAAGGGTTTTCCAACAGTCATGAAGTCCCTTATGACGGACCTCTCCAAGGTGAACATCGTCAAGGAGGGTCTCCTCGACGAGGTCATCTTGGAAACAGAGGTCCCGAGGGGGCTAAAAATAATGCTCACCTTGACCTGGCTGGGTCAAAAGGACCCCGCTCCGGTCATTTTGAAGGAGGGTCTTGTGAGTACGCTGGAGGATGTGGAGGCGGTCACTGTCCACGTGGCCGTCTCCGTACGGGACAAGGACCCGGAGGTGGACCTGCTGTGGTCCAGGGCGGGACTCCATGAGGTGACAGGCAAGCAGGGCAGGATCTTCACTGCCCTGACCATACACAAGGCCGCAAACTATCAATCCCCCCTTGACCACCACAGGCCTGAACACCACAAGAATCTGTGGTCCATATTTAAGGCATCAACATATGGACCACAGCTCAACTTCCTGCAGTTGTACGCAGACAGCGCCCACCAGCACCAGACCCCTTTCTTCAAACACCCTGTGAGTGGGGTGATTATAAGTATGGGCATGATTGATGCAAACAGGGAAAGGTGCCTCTTGTCGAGGGCCCACAAACATTTTGAGGACCTTGCTTCATTGCTAAAAGTCCAGACGGCGGCAACGCTGGAAGGGGTGATCCGCCTCAGAGGATGCATCCCTGAAGGCCTTGTCGCCGTGGACTACCTAGACATCGCAAAACTGCAGACCCTCCTGGAAGAGCAGGGGATGCTTCTCCCATTGATGAATGTGGACAATGCTGGGTGGACCAGCATTGCCTAGGATTCTGCACAATACATGCTGAGGAAACTGGGTGAGCTTCTCAACTCAAACAAGTACAGGGGTGGGTACGAGGCCACCTGGACGGCCTATCAAATGGAGTTGGCTCTTGAAGAGCTGTTCCATGGCATGCCGAGGTGCCCAGAGGATTGGCATTACACCTCCACCCTGGGCACCTTGTCTGTCCATTGGAACAGCTCGACGAGGAACAGGGGGTTCTTGGCTTTGGCCCCCTATTCGTCGGCCGGTGTCGGGAGGGAACCACCACCCCTCAGCAATTGGCTGGGGAATGCCTTCCTAAAGGAAAAGATCCTTCGGATCTGGACACTGTCCGACTGTTTGGTGGATGCTGACGAGGTCCTTAGGGTGGAGCTCGTTAACGTCCTCCTCAAGGACCTGCACAGGTCCAATCAAATCAATTTGCTCCCCAGCCCAATGCTGAGGTGAGGGACTCCCTCACATACACCCTGCTGGCCCAGCAGGTCATGGATCACGTCTGGCACTTCCAGCAGAGCCTGACCTTTGGTAAGGCGGCACAGCTGGTGAGGAGTGCCGGACGTGATCCACAACAGCTGTTGGTCAGGGGTATGGAGGAGCTGGAGCTCAAGTGGTTCCCCATGCCCAGTTGGTGGAGCCGTGGCCGTCAGAGGGACGCATTTTGGGTCTCGCCTGCCTTTGTGGTGGTTCACGGGCAGGGCATCACACCGCACATCAGCATCAAGGAGGTGATGTCGCTCTCCACCAGGGTGAACGCTAACCTGGTGGACACAGGGTGCTTGTTTCGGGGAAGGGCGAGTTTTAACACTGAGAACGGACTCCCCTGGATGACAAAAATCCTCTCCCTGTAAAATGTTACTGTTAATATCAACAACGTTGTTTAAACTGTTTTAATATTCATATATATTTGTTTAGCGTTCGTTTCATTCTTTTGTTTTTTGCAATAAAAAGTGCGACGGCGATAATGCAGGGCGGCGGTTTCATTCCTTATGACAAGGTGGCTCCACTCCTGCCCAGGTGCCTGATCCCTCAGCAAAAGTTGAGGGAGTACAGAATCACCACAAATGAGAGGCTTCGGGACATGGGCAGGGGGAAGTACCTGGAGAAACTCATGGGCGACATTCCCCTGTCAGAGGAGGTTCCTAGGAAGAGGCAGGCGGAGGCTGAGGCGGAGGCGGATGAGCAGCTGCAGGACCACCTGCAGGAGGACCAGGAGAGACTGGAGCAGATGGTGAGGGAGTCTGAGGTGGACCATCAGGCACTGGACCCCGACCTCGTCCACACACCACTAAGGGACCGCGCCCTGTGCCTCCCGGCCGGGAGCAGAAAGAGGTGGAGCAAGGAGGAAGAGGAGTTGATCCCTCTGGAAGGGACCCATGATGAGGCCTGGAGGGGCTACTTAAAAAACTGCCTGGACACAAGAACTATATCACGTTCCAAGAAGGCCTATTATCACAGGAGGGATCTGTTGCTCCAAAATAAAAACTCTGTTTTTTTCCACCAAATAGTCACCAGAGGCTGGTCGTTTTATTTATTTAGTTTTTGAGCGGTGCAACGATACGTTGTCCTGTAAAATGTACTGTTACTGTTAATATCAACAACGTTGTTTAAACTGTTTTAATATTCATATATATTTGTTTAGCGTTTGTTTCATTTTTTTGTTTTTTGCAATAAAAAGTTGATTTTCCATACATTGCTTTTATGCAAGGAGGAGCCCTTCATGTGTCCTGCGTGCACACCAGAAATGGTTGCGATTTTGGTGGATGGAAATCGCAAACATTATCATTTTAAGAACGCAGCCAGGTACTTCAAAATGAGTCAAACAGCATGTCAAACAGCATTTATATTACCAAGAAAACAAAAGACTTAGATGCACCAAGACATCTCAGATATTGTAAAATGTTGAGTACTTTTTCTTTCTTTCTTTCTTTTTTTAGATCTGAGGAACGGGCCATCTTTGATGGTATCTTCATAGCAAGGGATGAAGATGTGACCAGCTTTGTGGAATGCATACACCAGACGACCAAACATGTAAGATTGCATAGTATAGTTATATGTACACAACTACAATAAGCTAAATCTCTGGAAGAGGTGTTTGTGGTGGGCAGTGGTCAGCAGCCAGAGAGACCTCCAAAAGGTCTACTAGAAAGATCGATGAAGAGGGACTGGAACTTGCAGTGTGTTGCCATGGAGTGCTACCTCAGTGCTCTCAATATGTACAGCGGAGAAAGATTTGCATACCCCTTATACCTGCAGCAAAAGCTGGCTATTAGGCAGATCAACTTCTTCTGCTTGGACGTGACCTGCAAATATTGGCCCTACCTCCAAAAAGATGCAGAGAAATGTCCAGAGCTGAAGCATCTGCTTAACGTGAAGCCCTTTCATGCCAAAGGCCATGACTTCAAATGTGAGGTAAACATTATCATGCGATAGTATTACCAGCACATGGAAGTCAACATCATCTGTGCATTTTATTTTTGTTGTATATTTACCCAGGTGAAATGGAGTGGATATTTTCAAGAAGAGCTGGACTAACTCTATGAGAGGAGGTGGAGCAATGCAATGCCTTACTCTCTAGGATTGCAGTGACCACTAAGCAGGTGAGATGACCACATGCTGCAATATTTCAAAAACGTATACAAATATAATAATACTTACATAAGTGTTAACATATATTATGATAATGTTAACATCAATTTATATTTGCAGGACGCACAGACAGATGTTGACTCTCATGGCCCCGTATTTAAAAGCAGATCCAAAACGACAGGTACATTTTATTAATGTAATGTGTTTTGTGTTCTAAAATGTCTGTCAGTATACTGTCTGGTTTTAGTTTTTTTATTTCTTGTAAATGTCATTTTTCAATGTCATTTGATTAATGGTACTGTGTCTGCGAGTCACAGACATTATGGATGCTCAAAACTCGGAATGTTGTGCGACGTGTCGTTCGAAACTTGTCGCTCCAAGCATACATACATTGGCCTTTAGAGATGCAAGGAAAAGGCAAGGAGACGGATAGGTATTATCAGGTGTATATTTTTTGTGGATAATTGAACAAATAATTGAACTGAGTTTAGGAGCAGAGGATCAGTCGTGAATGTTTTGCTGTGATGAATGTTATCTTAATGAAAGGATTTGTTACATGCTTGTGATCATTTTGCCATATCCATATCAGTAGTTAAGATTACTATTGTAATGGGGTTAGTAGCCTACTGGTTCAGCAAACTGTGACTGGTAAATGTACAGGCTTATTATAATATATTAGGCTGTTGTTCTCACTCACAGTAGAGGACGATTCTTGGTGCACAACTGTCTGAGTGAGCATTATGTGTCATTTTGGTCTACAGTACTATGTCTCCTCCAGCAAACATTCAAAAGCCTTAAGAGCAGCTTTCAATGCCCCGTGTCACTGTCTGATGCCAAAGTAGAGAGTAGCAATAGAGAATGTTCTAGTCAATGAGAACAAACCTTTATAGCTTAACCCTATGGTATTGCCACCCCAGAAAATGGTGCTATTACTGGGCCCCTTTCATACCATTTCACAAATTGCAGATGGGGACTTGGCCGGGCAAAGGTTTTCAGTTTTGAGATCTTTTCTTGCTTTAACCCCTGTGAGCAACAAGAGCAGAGTAGTAGTTGATGTAGCAGGCATAAGCAGCAGCTAAACAGCTTGCAGGAATGGGCAGTGTAACGCCCATGGTTAAATAGAGTGGTCTGAGATTGAGGTGAGTTTGTGATTGGTTGAGTCTTATATTTTTCCTTTAATACTTCCTCCTCCTCTTGTTCTTCCAGTGAATGCGATGCGCCATCTCCGTTCCGATTTTGGGGTGGTGCACCAGGACATAAAGCCCGCGAACATCATGCGCCAGGTCGGCGCCGACGGACGGTCCATTTTTAAACTGTGCGATTTCGGTTGTACTAAAGAGCTGAAGGACAACGAGAGAGAGTACCAGTACCCCGGGCCCGCAGGGACCGAAGAGTACATGGTAAGATGAGATAAGAGAACGTTCCATCGCTGGAAACCTTGTATGTCTGTTCAGTTTTTTATCATTGCTAATTCTCCCCAATTTAGTCGTTATGCCAATTGATTCCTCCCCCACACACATCTCTGTGTTGTCACTGCTGTCTTATCCTACTGACCAGTGGTGTACTTAAAGTACCAAAAGTAAAAGTACTAAATGTTTGAAAATAGCAGATCTACAAGCTCAATGCGACGCGTTGTGAGCTTGTAGCCTAGGTATAAAATAAGGCTAAAGTGGTTAATGTATGTTTTATAATGGAATCATTTCTATCTGCAAAGTAACAAGTCAAATAATTGTAGTGGAGTAAAAGTACAATATTTGCCTCTGAGATGTAGTGGAGTAGAAGTAAAAGTACTGAAAATTGGAAATACTCCAGTAAAGTAAAAATACCTCAAAACTGTACTTAAGTACAGTACTTGAGGAAATGTACTTAGTTACTTTACACCACTGCTACTGACTCGCCTGCCGGTGAGGAGCCCCCACCAGGAGGACATAGAGCCTTCGTCCTACTCCTCCCGCCCAGCGCCTCCCAGCCCGTAACATCACATGCAGTCGTGCAACGACAATAATCACCATCCCTGCCCGGCTTCCCTCCCCCTGAACACGGGCCAAATGTGTTCGAGTAGACGCTCGACAAAGCCGGCTGCACCACGGTGGATTCGAACCCACAACCTCCTTGGTTGGTTAATATATGGACACATTCAAGTATCTGACAATGTATAAAGTCACCATACCAACTCTGATGAGGCAGTGTTGTGTTGTTTTAAAAACATGTTTTCTTTCTTTTCTTTTTCTGAAAAATCAATATTTTGGACATAGCTGATTTCTGCCCAACAGCAGAGATATGAGCTCTGTGCGTATGCGTGCGTGTGTGCGCGTGTGTGTGTGTGTGTGTGCTTGTGTGTGTGTGTGATGTGTGTGTGTGTCTAGCATCCAGACATGTACCGTTCGCTCCTTTACCTCCCGAAGGAGTGCGGTGTGAGCGTTGACCTGTGGAGTATCGGCGTGACCTTATACCACGCCGCCACGGGGAGCCTGCCCTTCACGCCGTACGGAGGACCCCGCAGTGACAAGACCACCATGTGAGTATTAAAGTACTTCCAACAAATCTGACACATAATGACACAATATATTCGCTTGCTTGTTGAGTTGGGGAGAGGCAACTTTGAGTGGTATGTCAGAGTTTTTTGTATGTTTAGAGGTGTTAGGCAGGGGGACAAGGCAGTGTCTACAAGGCTCGCTCGAAGGTAACCATGTTGTTTTTGTTCTCATACCAGCAGATCATCTGTCATCTGACGGGACTCGCTCTTTCATTAGTGTGTCGCCCAGGTTACGCCTAAACCCTAACCTTTAACCTCACAAACACTATGCCTAACCCTAGCCTTGACCCTAACCTTTAACCTCACAAACACTAACCTTAACCCTAACCTTAACCCTAACCCTAACCTTTAACCTCACAAGCACTATGCCTAAACCTAACCTTAACCTTTAACCTCACAAACACTATGCCTAAACCTAACCTTAACCCTAACCCTAACCTTTAACCTCACAAGCACTATGCCTAAACCTAACCTTAACCTTTAACCTCACAAACACTATGCTTAAACCTAACCTCAAAACCCCGCCCACCTGGGCGAAACACTGGGAAAATAGAGAGAGCTTGTCGATCGGCTATTTTCCTGCCAAAGCTTTCCCCACAGTGGGTGCATCCACACATGTACGTCAAGTTGTCGTACGGAAGTGGTTGTTTTGAATGGTTAAAACATATTTATAAAGTTAGGCTTACAATTAGGAAAATATTCCAGTTGTGAATTGCAGACAGGTGCTCTTTTATGTTGTCATTAATAAAATTGTCCTCACAAGTATAGTAATACCAACGTGTGTGTGTGTGTGTGTGTGTGTGTGTGTGTGTGTGTGTTGTCCAGAGTCAACGGGATCAGTGCGCCGTCAAGGTGTTCAATGATCCGTGGGGAGAGAAGCAGGACAAAGAGTATGCCATGCATAAGAAACTCATGAATGTCATGAACCTACATGAAAACACACCGCGGAGGAGGTAAAGACCCACAATATATCTCTGTTGTCGGGCAGAAACCAACTATGTCCAAAATATTAACTTTTCAGGAAAAAAAACCTGAGTTGGAGTTAGGAGGTTTGACTGACAGTTTGAGGATCCAATGGAGTTAGGAGGTTTAGTCAGAAGTGCTTTTTAATACTTTTCATTGGTTCAATATTTGTGAAACACACACACAGACGTAAAGGGTGTTCAATACCACTGATTTATAAAAGAAAAAAGTTGAAATATGGAGATAGGAGTTTTGCACCAGACAGCGACGATACGATACCCAGTCATAATCCTCAGAGTCAATTTGGTTCCATTTGTACAGTCTTCCCAGCGTAGACAGACGATAATCTCTCTCTATCTCTATCTCTATCTCTATCTATATATAGATGTTGAGCGACAACAGACGGGGGGTGTTGGTGCTGGAATATTGCCCTGACGGCAGTCTGTACAACCTACTTGAGAAGCCCACCAATGCCTACGGGCTTAAAGAGGCCGAGTTCCGCCACTTGTTTCAGTGTGTCGTGTGTGTGTGCATTTTGTAAAGCTCAATTTAGGCTGATAGAAAGATGCTTGTGATGTTATGCCTTCCAAATGTATTCATTCCAATCTCAGTAGCTTGTGGCTCATGTTAAAGTGCATTGACAATCTTTGGAAGAGTTCCACACAGTAGAAATGGTCAAGGTCTATCGTTGGTGTTTTCCCTGACCGGGAATCGAACCCGGGCCGCGGCATGTGAAAGCGCCGAATCCTAGCCACTAGACCATCAGGGACATGTTTCTTGTTCTTCATGTTGCTTATTATAATATATTAGGCTGTTGTTCTCACTCACAGTAGAGGACGATTCTTGGTGCACAACTGTCTGAGTGAGCATTATGTGTCATTTTGGTCTACAGTACTATGTCTCCTCCAGCAAACATTCAAAAGCCTTAAGAAATGAAAATGTTTCACCATTAGTGTTTTCATTATGTATTAATGACCTGTACCTTATACACAATGGCTGCCAGTCTATCAACCTTTGTGATACAATGATTGATAACTATTTCCAGCTTCTGCTATTTTTGTACGTGGACGACACAATTGTCATGTCTAATACAAAGCAGGGATTACAGAATGGAATTGACCTGATGCATGGTTTTTGTGAGAAATGGAAATTGAAGATGAATAGTGAAAAAAACAAAGGTCACAGTCTTTGGGTGTAGAAAAGCTAACACCAGTAAACTAAAGTTTGTTTGTAATGGAGACGACTTAGAGGCCGTCCATAGTTTTAAATACCTTGGAATTATTATGAATTATAATGGTTCATTATAATATTCAATTTGGAGGTCCTGTTTAAATTTTTCACAAGATCGGTGATTGTTGCAATGGCCTGCACTGCAATACTTCACCATATGTTGCGGTATGACTAAATAAACCCACAAAATGTAACAACGTGTACTTTCCGTGGTGTCATTCCAATGGTGAAAGCTGTGTTGTTTCACCCGTAAAAGTAATGCCGCATTCGGCCATGCCCTGAAATACCCGTATGTGTGTCTCAAAGAGTGTGCACACTTTTCACAATTTCAGGGACACAGGTCAACAGCCTAACAATTGGGAGGTCTGGATAGGTAGATCAGGACCGGGTGCCGCATCACTGGCTGTCAAGCCACCAACCCACCTCAGCTACTCTAGAGACCTTGTCCAGAATGTAAACACCAACAGCTTGAAAGTACTGGATCTGAAGTATATCCCCTCTTTCCATACCCTGCCTCATTACACTGGAACGTTAGGCAATAAGCATTACTATGTGCCAGCGGTTCGGGCACCTAGGCTCTAATGTAGCCAGACAGTGCATCGCGGGTTTGAGTCCCGTTCCTGACTATCTTTACTGCATGTCTCTCCCCATGTCTCTCTCCCTGTTTCCTTTGTTTTTGTTCAAATGTTTTAATAAGTGTGACTAAACAACTGAATTGGTTTATCTATTTGTATGCAAACATGCTTATTCTCCTCCTGATATTGCTCTCATTTCCCAGGAGAGTTACATGGAGGCCTACCATCAGACAGAACGGCAGACACTCACAGTTCAAGATATGAATCTGGATTCAGATGAGACCGATACACTCTAGGAGGAACTCGATATTGAGGAGGAACAGGATGATGTAGGCTTCGTAGACCAGACACCAGAGCTCTCAGTGTTGATATGTAAAGCAAGATGGGTCTGAAAAGGGACCTTTGTATGTTTTATTTAAACAAAATCCACGCCAAAGGCCTTTAGTTGGATCACCACAGCAGAGACAAAAGTCTGTATGTTGGTTACATGTAATATCAGTGTGCCCTCTCTCTGTAACGTGACCATTTTTGTCTTTATTATAATTATAGCTTTTGTTCAAGCATTACACTGAAGGCACTTTTTCCCCCCAACAATATATTTATATTTAACTCATTCAGTGCCACTGGCCAAAATTCATTGTAAAAAAGTGCCATTCAGTGCCACAGCCAAAATTAATTGTAAAAAAAAAAAGTGCTTAGGAGATGAGATACAGCCTTTTTCAGTAAGAAGTTAAACAAGAAGTGAATGGAGCAGAACATTTTCATATCTTGGGTTCTGAACATTTTCTTCAAAAAAAAAAAAAAACATTTTTTTTTAAAATGTTTTAGACGTCCAGTGGCACAGGGCTTATTACAACGGACGTTTTAGACGTCCAGTGGCACTGAATGAGTTAATACAACATTACATTACATACATAACAGAAAACAAAATGGACAAGTACATTTAACAAGACCAGGAGACCTGGTTCTGCCAGACCCAGACTTCACATGACGTGTCAGCCTGTGTCTATGCCCATGTATGGACGAAAGGGGGATAGACTTTTATGGCTGGGACGCCATGTATGGACAGACTTTTTTGGGGGACAGAATTTTTTTTGGTGACAGACTTTTTTTTGGCTGGGGCCGGAGGACAAAGTGACCATGCCCATGTATGGACGAAACAGGTACAAAGCCTCATGCCCTTGGGTCTGGCAAACATTACAAGACAATCACAAAATAACAAAAAGGGTAACACACAATGACATCAGCACTACTCCTCTCCAGATTCTTCCATAAAATGTGACAGATTATTGTTTTCCATGTACTGTATAAAAGGACCCCACACCTCCTGAAACAACTCTTGTTTGTCCTTAAGGTTATATGTGATTTTCTCCAGAGGTAGACATAAAGACAGTTCCCTGAACCACTGTGCAATGCTTGGTTTGTCCGGCCTCTTCCAGGTCAATGCTATTATTCTTTTAGCTTGTAAAAGACAAATATCTATACATATTCTCTCATTGCGCTTTATTCTGTGTCCAACTGGATAGAGGCCTAGCAGAAATAATTTTAACCAAAACTTTCTCCAACACAGACATGGGAGGGGCCAGCATGGAATGATCCTGGTTAACTCCAATAAAATTCCTCAGTTGCAAATATTTGAAAAAAATAATATGAGGAATATTATATTTAAAGACAAGCTCCTCAAATGTCAGCATTCTCCTATTAAGACCAAATACCTAAAGGCACATTTTAGTCAGGAAGGGCAAGACAAGGACATCATCAGTCAGTGTGTGAGGAAAGTAGAAGAAAATGACAAAATAATAGCTACAATATGGTGACTAGGCTCAGTCTACGTATTTAGAAAAAAACATGAAGGGTCCAATATTGGCGTGGCATCTCGGACATTATGTAGCCAGTTCATGATGTGTGCTATTACATCAGTACTATGACGTCAGTAGGATGACGTCAGGCACCTCCATATTTGGTCAAGGTATCCGCACAATCCGACCTCCATTGACTTCCAGTATAAAATGAAGGTTCTAGAAATGAAAATAAATATTCACAATATGTGAGGTCAACACTTCCCGTGTCACCCCCACTACGTTACTGTTACACACGTGAAGGTCAGGGACTGACTGAGCCATTAACTAAATAAACCTGTGTACCATTGAGTGATGGACGGTAACGGACCCTCCGCGGACCCCCAGCTGCAGCACTTCATAGAGATAGAGTCTCAGAAACAACGCTTCCAGCAGCTGGTCCACCAGATGACTGAAGTCTGCTGGGACAAATGCGTGGACAAGCCTGGCCCGAAGATGGACTCCAGGAAAGAAGTGTGTTTGGTGAACTGTGTGGAGCGATTCATCGACACCAGCCAGTTAATCCTCAACAGACTGGAGCAGACCCAGAGAGGGAGTCGAGGCTAGTAAACTATGTTAGACTAGTCAGTGCATTGATTAGACCCTGAGAGAAAGACTGAGGAGGAGTGAGACACGCACGCACACTGACACTGATCTATCCTAGTCAGTCGGTTGGTCCTGACAGCTCTCTGTGTAGCGGTGTAATTATTTGAAATGTCCGACAACTTGGAGATAAAACAAAGCGTTACTTTATTTCACAAGTGCCTCAGGTTCAACGCCATGTTATCAATGTCACCGAAGCTCAAGTTTTTTGAACTTTTTCCCTCCAGCCCAGCGGAACCTGGGGTCATGTTGTATGAATGCAATTTTTTCACTGTCGGTCAAGTTGCAAAAGCACTTCAAGTTGGGTTTTCTTCCTTGATCCATTGAAGACTGAGAGCGCCGAGTGCAGCGCTGTGGGCTTGTGGATCTGTTTTGTGTTTTTTTTCGTGGGGGTTTGTGCTTATCTTTGAATGTGTATATTTTTAAAGCGAACATTTGTAATATATTTTGTTCCAGGGACCCCCCAGAAGCAAAGATTTGAGTTGCGGGTTTTCGCTTTGATAGATATGTGTGTTCGGGGATTTGCACGAGTTTTCGCGGTTTAGAAGGGGTGGCAGATCTACAGGCTCATAGCCGCACTGTGGGCTTGTGTGTCTGCTATTTTTGAATAGCCAAGGGGGTCTAGGATGACACAAGATGCGTTCCCGGATTGAATGGGTGAAGCCGGGAATTATGTCCCATCACTGATGTCACGAATCTATAGGCTAGCTGCTCTCTGCTACGGTTGCAATACTAGCAGTTAAAGGGTTCTAGGATGAAAAACAAATATCTGGGACATTGTGTGCCTCTTCTAAGCAATAGTTTTGGTCAACAGACTGTCAAGAAAGAGGAAGAGAAAAAAATGGCTAAAGGAATTGTACATACGCATTAAATAAATAAATGGCAACCTATTGGTTTTGGTACATATTTGCTGACAAAGACTGTATACAGTTAGCAACTTACTT
Source organism: Gymnoscopelus braueri (assembly GCF_963280865.1). NCBI lineage: Eukaryota > Metazoa > Chordata > Actinopteri > Myctophiformes > Myctophidae > Gymnoscopelus > Gymnoscopelus braueri. The sequence goes on from NC_137611.1 coordinate 49,422,822, forward strand.
CCGACTACTGTAACATTGAAGTGAAACATGCCATGACTCGGGTATGAGGCTGGTCTATCAGTATGTTGTCAGTATCTGTGTAAAGGTGTTGTTGAATGGGTGAAAAATAATAGTACTTTAAGGAGGAGTTCACCCAAAAAATTACATATTTTCTATCAATTGCACTCCCCATGAAGCCTTGAATTCATGGATTTATTTTTGTTTTTGTGGCATTCCTAAGCCAATAATTTGATGACCGGGTGTGTATCCGGTAGGAGACACAAATAATCTACTTTGTGTCTCCTACCGGATACATTAGCCGGTAGGAGACGGGAATCAAATTATTGGCTTAGGAATGCCACAAAAACAAAAATAAATCCATGGATTCAAGGATTCATCGGGTGTGCAATCGATAGAAAATAAGTCATTTTTTGGGTGAACTCCTCCTTTAAATCATCTTTCAGCACTACATCAGATATTGTGGTGAAAATATGTGAACATGATGATGATTGCGAGGAGTCTACCATGCCACACCTCAAACTTGTCTTGTCACAACACAGAGTTAAATTTCCCTGCATCAAAAAATCACACCCTGTGTGAAGTGGGCGGTGTCTTGCTAGCTAATCACAATACTGAATGAGTCAACCAATCATGTACAAAAAATAAATACATTTATTGAAACACTCTTTATGATGGAAGAAACCATAACTTCAAAAATACAAATTTATGTTTTTTAAAAGTTATGGTTTCTTATATAGGGCTATGCACATGTGTCATGTGACACTGGCCAATCACAGTCCTGAATAGACTGTGATTGGCCAATCACGGTGCAGGGTTAGGCGGGGTACATTTTTGGCCAATCACAGCGCAGGATTTGGTGTACAAATATCCAAACCTCACTTATAGGGGCGGTTTCACCGCCCAAAAAAATAGTTATTTGATCATCAATGTGTTTTTTACAAAGACCATTGTAAATATGTCATGATTCCAGTTGGTGCCACGTACTGTCCTATGAAACTATTCTTATAATTAGTTTGTGTTGGGTTTTGGTCTAAAAATCGAAATTCCTGCGTGAGCTCTGGCCCTTTTTTCGAGTTTTTGTTGGGTTTTGGTCTAAATATCGAAATTCCTGCGGGAGCTCTGACCTAATTTTGTTCAATTAACATACGCAGTGACAAACTAGTATATAATGGAGGATATACTAAGGGAAGAGGCCGCACTCCACGTGCGTCCTCTGCCACAAACCCTCTTTACACGCCACACCCTAACCCCTGCTCCTGTCCCCCCCCTGTGACTGCCATTGATGATATACTGAGGGAAGAGGCTGCACTGCGCGTGCGGATGTACGTGCCGCTAACAACAAAATTTAGTCCAGTCAGTCCTCACCCTCTCCCTGCCCCTGTGCCTGGCCCTACGCCTACCAGACACCCAGGAAAGTGAGGAGGAGGACGTAGAGCCAGGTAGCCCTGTCCCGGTGCCAAGCCCTCTCCCTGCCCCTGTGCCTGGCCCTACGCCGACCATTCCAGACACCCAGGAAAGTGAGGAGGAGGACGTAGAGCCAGGTAGCCCCGTCCCGGTGCCAAGCCCTCTCCCTGCCCCTGTGCCTGGCCCTACGCCTACCATTCCAGACACCCAGGAAAGTGAGGAGGAGGACGTAGAGCCAGGTAGCCCCGTCCCGGTGCCAAGCCCTCTCCCTGCCCCTGTGCCTGGCCCTTTGCCGTTGGTTGTTTGGCTTGGCAATTTAGCCTAGCTTTAGCTTATGATTGAGACAAACTTCCTCAGTAGCGCCCCTCTGCCCCAAAGGAGGACGTTTTGGTATTGCAGCTGAAAAGGCTTGGAATGACAGTCAGATTATGAAAGAAAAATATATGGATGTTTTTTTTAGGCTTAAACCTGTATAAAATGTATTAAGGGCCAATATTTATATAAAATATATATTTTTTAAATCCATGGCGTAGTCCCTTTAATATTAAGAGCCTCTCAGTCCATAGAAGACATATTTCTTTTCTCTGGCCTTTGAGCACAGCTAATCTGAATACTCCATGACCACTGACTCTACCTACTATTCTACTATTTTCTGCTGTGCATTTTAAAATAGGTTTTCAATTGCTGCATGCATTTATGTATTGTATGTATTGTGACATTGTTGTTTTCTACTGTTGTGTTGTATAGCACGTTGGTTGGTTTCGGTCATTTGAAATGTGCTCTATAAATAAAACTTGAATTGAGTTATGACAAGTCTTGAGTAGGACCCAAACGCAGAAGACCGAGGCCGAAGATATCAACTTAAGGGTTTTATCAACAAAGGTCCACCAAAACTCGGAACGTAGACAATAAACTGAAGTTCTCTAGAAGTCCCAACATGACATGGCAAAATGGTGAAGTGAGGACACAGGGGAGTTTAAATAGACACAGGGACTAACAGGACGCAGGTGACTCAACTAACAATCAATACAGGGATAGGCTAACACACAAACAGGGATAACTACACAGGTGAAGACAATGGGTGAGTAACACGGGAAAGTGCGACAAGACAGGCTACAGGTAGGTACTAGGGCAGACAGGAAGCACAATGACTTACTACAAAATAAAATACAACCCCTGGGTTGTATTTTAGTAGAACTACACACATGGTACAATATTTTTATGAGCATTAGTGAGGACCAATGATATGAAGATAGGCTGAAAATCAGTGTCCTTCAAAGCAGCGTTTCACAAACAGTCACTCCCCATCTCTCCCAAAGTAGTGCAGCAGATCGTTCGTTCAGTTTGTGATAAAAGCATGAAATTTGGTACACTTATAGCCAAAGGCATTCCAAAAAGAATTTGATATGGAGGCAAGATGAATTTTAAACATGACGCCCATGGCAGCCATTTTTCAAAATGCCCGCCAGCAATAACTATTTTCTTATTTATTATTTACTGTACATAGTACTTGGTAAATGTCTTTTGGATAATTGAAAATTGTCATTGAATATTCAAGATGGCCGCCATTTTTCAAGGTGGCAGCCGTCACTTGTACGACTGTCTTATATGGGTGATCTCTGTGTCAAATATTTTTTTATGATGCAGAATTCAAATTTGGAACTTTGGAATTGGCCAGAAGCTTCCTTCTACCTCACAACTGATTAACTGAATAATGACCACTGTTTCTTTCAAGATGGCAGCCATATGGCCAAAATTAAAATTGCAAGAAAATAGAGCTATTTTCTATTTGATTGGAATTAAAATGTTGATCCAATAAACTAAAAAATCCTTATATCTGCAAAATGAAAACAACTGAACTATTCGATGAATGGAAATGTAAGCGTGGATGTTGAAGCACAGCCAGGGCACACTGGTGACACCACTGATGCGGGTTCAGTGCCAGCTAAATACACTCTGCTTAATAATGCCATATTTTCTGTAATTAATGTGCTGGTTGTGGTGATAGTTTAGCGGTAGTGTAGTTTAGTGTCCTAAATGCTATCTAATGTTAGCCCCACATCTGTACTTAATAGTTTACATATTAAGATGTAGTTAGATAGCCACACCTGAATGGACAGGATGTGCCAGCGCGGGACAGCCGAGCCAAGGGTAACAGGGCTTTATATGACTTTCATATAGTTACCCGGATGGTGTACAGATCGCACAGGAATTAAATGGTACTGGATGAACAATCGGGCTAGGTGTAGGGCAATTTTCTTATCCGAACCTAGTTGTTTCCCATGCTTGAATGTGTTTCCCTGTAGTAAAAGGTGCTAAAAGTAGTAGGTCTCTATAATAGTGCCAGAAAGGTGTCGTGTATTTGAGGCATTAAACTGCGTGTTATCAGGCCCGTTGGTGGTAATAATGAAGAGGAGAAGAAGCAGAGAGCAGACGTCAGGGTTTCCAAGTTCCCATGTTCATTTATTCAGCATCAAACAAACAGCATCATAGAATCCAGGGCAGAGCCCTCTCCTGCAGCCCCTCTGGGCACGAGCACATCCCAAACAAACATCTCACACCGTTCTTATAGTAGACATTCACCAAAGAAGCCATTCTAAATAGCCATATAAGGTATGTACTATAGATAAGAGCAACGCAATGGCCATTTGGCTCAGCTGTTAGATTCACAGCTGTTGCTGCGTTAGAACTAGCCCATTCACACATTCACCAGTCACATTATTATTACTCTTCTGACTTTTAGATTAGTATAGTATCATTTCTTAATATGTTTTGACTTGCATACTGTTCATATACCACAAAGGCTAACTAAGAAGGTCTTGAAGATAATGGCCAGGGACATGCAGCATCAACCTCTGGTGTTTGCTGAGTGAGTTGGTGCTTTACATAAAAGAGACCAGACAACATGATGGGTCAGCACCTGTATTCAAACTAGCTGAACTTTCCCAGCTCTACGTCTATGTCCAGCAGCAAAAGAGAATCCTTAAACATTTAGACTTTTGTAAAGGAGATTAATGGATTTACTTGAACAGTGTGGAAGAAGTACTTAGTTGCTGTTGTTGTTGTTGTTGTTGTTGTTGTTGTTGATGATGATGATGATGATGATGATGATGATGATGATGATGTTTATTATTAATTATTATTACTCGTCCATACCCGTGGGAGGATATGCGCACATGATCTGGCAACCCGGGAGGCAGTTCTATGTATTTTATGTTTAATTTTATATGTATATTTATTTTACAAATGAGGGGCCAAATACATATAATTTTTATTTCTTAATTACAGTACATTTAGGGCCCAATGTTTCTACAAATGCTACAAATTGCTACAGTACATTTAGGGCCCAATGTTTCTACAAATGCTACAAATTGCTACAACACCTGCATATCTACTCATCTTGGGGCAAAACAACAACTTGAAGGGTACATTTAGGTCTGATAATGATGTACCACACATGTTATAATCATGTATACTTTATAGGGGTGTAACGATACGTTTTAACAACGATTCGATACGTATCACGATACTTGGTTGTCGATACGATACATGAACGATACAGGTTAATTTAGAACGATACGATACGTTTCGATTCAGCGATTTAGTCGATACGATACATGAACGATACAGGACAGGTTAATTTAGAACGATACAATTCGATTCAATGATTTAAAATCGATATAGTAACTATTTATTTACCCAAAAATTCTGTGTGAAAAATAAATACCTGGATACTGGATATAAACCCCTCTTTCTCTTTTCTTCTTCTTAAAAGTACTTAGTATTGATATAATTGATTATTTGCATTGCAGAACGATTCGATACGATTATTTGCATTGCAAAACGATTCGATACGATTCAAAGTCAAACGATACGATATTTAGCTGTTTGCATATCGATATAGTAGATCGTTGAAAATTCAAAACGATGCATCGATGCAGTTACTGTATCGTTACGGGCCTAATACTTTACATTATTCCACACCATTTTCTGTATTGTACTTCATTGTTTTTACATTGCTATGCAGCATTAAAAATAGCATGTTTCGTCAAAACAATATCACAAAAGAAAAAGTACACAGGAGCCGAGATGTTTTTTTTAATCTCGTCTTTCTCGTCCATGGTAGGCTGTGCCATAGCAGAATATGACGAGAAATCTCGTCCATGGCAGTCAATGAGCTAACACGCACACACTTTTTCATAAATAGCAGATCTATAAGCTCACAACGTGTTAGGCTATTCACATAGGCTATTCACACACATTGGTGGAGAGAAAGTAAAGAAGATTGACAAGCTCACAACGCATTGCATCCTAACTGATTATCCCTCCGTTCTTTATTCAATCAGATGGAAGCTATGCTCCAGATAATGAGGCGGTTTGAGTGGACTTGGGTTGGAGTGGTGTTTATTGATGATGACTATGGCCGCGATGCTGCCCAACTCTTCCAGTCTGAGCTGACCCAGTCTGGTCTGGCTTGTCTGGCTTATTTGGAGCCTCTGCCTTGGGACCACGACCCAGCTGAACTTCAGAGGATTGTCACTGCGATGAAGAGGTCCACAGCTCGTGTGGTCATTGCATATGCATATGGGAGCTATATAGTTGATCTGATGGAGGAGGTTTGTGTTATGATGCATGCAGTGGTGGAAAGTAACTAAGTTAATTGACTTACGGTAGGTATTTGAGGTATTTGTACTTTACTTGAGTATTTCCAATTTCCAATACTTTTACTTCTACTCCACTACAATTTGGATCCAAACATTGTACTTTTACTCCACTGATTGATTGAATATTGTATTAGGCAAAAAATGTAGCACAATTACATTAATAATGCTTTGTCTAAAAGGTCTGTCCAAAAAAGTCCTTGCGGTCTTGTTTCCATTGGGGAAACTACATTTCCACTACATTTATTTGAAAACTTTAGTTACTAGTTACTTTGTATACTTTGATTATAATTACAAAACATACATTTACCTCAGCCCTATATACATTTCGGCCATTTGAAAATAGCCGATCTACAAGCTCACAATGCGTCGCGATAGATCTGCTATTTTCAAAAGATTTTTATACATTTGAAAACTTGAAATGGGACATTCTGCATAATGAGTACTTTTACTTTTGGTACTTTAAGTACATTTTGATGCCAATACTTTTGTACTTTTATTCAAGTACATTTTGAATTCCGGACTTTTACTTGTAACAGAGTATTTCCATATTTCAGTGTACTTTTACTTAAAACAATGTGAGTACTTTTTCCGCCACTGGATGCATGTTCATTTAGAGATTCATAACTATACGAAATCAGAAAGTAGTTATATTGAATTGAAGATATCCCTCCATATATGAACGTAAGTTGCAAACCAGTAGTGAGAAAAGCGGGACGAGGAGCGCTTTTCCGGGTCTCTCTTAGGCTAGGCCCCTGGAGGGAAACAAAATGCCCTCCGGCCGCCGGTATAAAACACGCCTTCGGGGCCTGGGCGACGATTAGCGGTGATCGGTGTTCGGCCCTTCGGCCTCCCGTTCGGTAGAGGTGTGCATTGGCACTGCCCTCACGATTTAATTCGATTACGATTCACCAGGTAACGATTCGATTCGATTACGATTAACCTTGTGATAATTCGATTCGATTCGACGATGCATCACACTTTTTGATATTACTGCACAACATGGCAACTTTTTCATCAGTCAATACAAGCAGTCAGATATACTGAACAACATATACATCTGGCTGCTGCTGTGCAATTAGTAATATGAAGAAAAAAATATCAAGAAAATACAAATAATAAATATAGCTGCAAGCAGCGATAAGCGGGGCCAGGGAATAGAGAGAGAGAGAGAGAGAGAGAGAGAGAGAGAGAGAGAGAGAGAGAGAGAGAGAGAGAGAGAGAGAGAGAGAGATAGAGAGAGAGACGGAATAGATTGAAGAGAGAGAGAGAGAGAGACGGAATAGATTGAAGAGAGAGAGAGATAAACGGAATAGATTAAGAGAAAGAGAGAGAGAGAGAAACGGAATAGATTGAAGAGAGAGAGAGAGAGAGAAACGGAATAGATTGAAGAGAAAGAGAGAGAGAGAGAAACGGAATAGATTGAAGAGAAAGAGAGAGAGAGAGAGAGAGAGAGAGAGAGAGAGAGAGAGAGAGAGAGAGAGAGAAACGGAATAGATTGAAGAGAGAGAGAGAGAGAGAAACGGAATAGATTGAAGAGAAAGAGAGAGAGAGAGAGAAACTGAATAGATTGAAGAGAAAGAGAGAGAGAGACTTGGAAAAGGAATAGATTGAAGAGAGAGAGAGAGACATGGAAACGGAATAGATTGAAGAGAGGGAGAGCGAGAGAGACATGGAAACGGAATAGATTGAAGAGAGAGAGAGAGAGACATGGAAACATAATAGACTGAAGAGAGAGAGAGATGGAAGCAGAACGGATTGAATAGACATCTCAACCTATTGCCATTAACAGGAATCGAACCCTCAACCTTTGGATTAACAGGCTGCAACACTACCTATAGTGCTATAGCTTTGTACAGATTGAGGTTGTCTGTTGAAGATAAAAGTGAACCAGTGAAAGCAGCCGACCTACAAGCTCAGAAACACGTTGCTATCTGAAAAGTTGTGAGATTGTAGATCGGAGAGAGAGAGAGACATGGAAACGGAATAGATAAGGATAATTCCTTTAACAGGTCCGTTCATGAAAGTCCTAGCGGTCTTGTTTCCAATGAGGGCCTGTGAGCAATTAGGGGTTAAGAGTCTTGCTCAGGGACAAATTTCATTTGCTGGCCTGGCCTGGAATCGTACCTGGGGCAACTAGGGCCTCTGGCTCCCTAGGCTGGCTCACTAACCACTCAGCTATGGCCGCCCCTCAAAAGAGAGAGAGAGAGAGAGAGACATGGAAACGGAATAGATTGAAGAGGGAGACATGGAAACGGAATAGATTGAAGAGAGAGAGAGAGAGAGAGAGAGAGAGAGAGAGAGAGACATGGAAACAGAATAGATTGAAGAGAGAGAGAGACATGGAAACATAATAGATTGAAGAGAGAGAGAGAGATGGAAGCAGAATGGATTGATTGGACATCTCAACCTATTGCCATTAACAGGAATCGAACCCTCAACCTTCGGATTGACAGGCTCCAACACTACCTATAGTGCTATAGCTTTGACCAGGCTGAGGTTGTCTGTTGAAGATAAAACTGAACCAGTGAAAGCAGCCGATCTACAAGCTCAGAAACACGTTGCTATCTGAAAAGTTTTGAGATTGTAGATCGGCTATTTTCAGAATGAAGTATGTCATACATTGCAAAAACATACCTTCTCAGATAAGCGTTTAATGTTATCTTTATCAATTGCATATGTATTCATTAATACAGTCTTGTTGTTTGCAATGCACTTTAAATGAAGTCTCCACCAAGTGAGGCTTGAACCGGCAACCTTGATGTTATGAAACATTCACTTAAGCGGGAAGCCATTGGACCAACAGACCTGATCCAGTGAAAACGGAGGTCAGACAGATGATACCATTTCACGCAAATAACTGAAAAATCCTGGGTTTAAGTGTTTTTCAAACTGCTCAAAATTGCGGACAATCTAAGGGCGGAGAGAGAGACATGGAAACGGAATAGATTGAAGAGAGAGAGACATGGAAACAATAGATTGAAGAGAGAGAAAGATGGAAGCAGAATGGATTGATTGGACGTGTCAACCTATTGCCATTAACAGGAATCGAACCCTCAACCTTAGGATTGACAGGCTGCAACACTACCTATAGTGCTATAGCTTTGACCAGGCTGAGGTTGTCTGTTGAAGATAAAACTGAACCAGTGAAAGCAGCCGATCTACAAGCTCAGAAACACGTTGCTATCTGAAAAGTTTTGAGATTGTAGATCGGCTATTTTCAGAATGAAGTATGTCATACATTGCAAAAACAGACCTTCTCAGATAAGCATTTCATGTTATCTTTATCAAATGCATATGTATTCATTAATACAGTCTTGTAGTTTTCAATGCACTTTAAATGAAGTCTCCACCAAGTGAGGCTTGAACCGGCAACCTTGATGTTGTGAAACATTCACTTAAGCGGGAAGCCATTGGACCAACAGACCTGATACAGTGAAAACGGAGGTCAGACAGATTATACCATTTCACGCAAATAACTGAAAAATCCTTGGTTTAAGTGTTTTTCAAACTGCTCAAAATTGCGAACAATCTAAGGGCGGAGAGAGAGACATGGAAACGGAATAGATTGAAGAGAGAGAGACATGGAAACAATAGATTGAAGAGAGAGAAGGATGGAAGCAGAATGGATTGATTGGACGTGTCAACCTATTGCCATTAACAGGAATCGAACCCTCAACCTTCGGATTGACGGGCTGCAACATTACCTATAGTGCTATAGCTTTGACCAGGCTGAGGTTGTCTGTTGAAGATAAAAGTGAACCAGTGAAAGCAGCCGATCTACAAACTCAGAAACACGTTGCTATCTGAAAAGTTTTGAGATTGTAGATCGGCTATTTTCAGAATGAAGTATGTCATACATTGCAAAAACATACCCTCTCAAATAAGTATTTCAGGTTATGTTTAACAATTGCACATGTATTAATTGACACAATCATGTTGTGTGCAATGCAACTTTAATGAAGTCCGCATCAAGTGAGGCTTGAACTGGCAACCTTCAGGCACACGTTTAAGGGAGAAGCCATTGGACCAACAGACAAGAACCTGTGAAAAAGGAGATCACACAGATGATACAGTTTCACGCAAATAGCTGAAAAATCCTGGGTTTAAGTGTTTTTCAAACTGCTCAAAATTGCGGACAATCTAAGGGGGGAGCTTACTGGTCAACGTGATACATGTGTTCCTCATGAGTCAAGGCACATAAGCAGTAAGCAGGTTTAATGGCTGTCGGCCAAACGAGGCATGACTTTTGCCTGTTTAAAGTTTGCACTTTCAAAAAATCGCTATAGCACCCCCCTTTGACCAATTGGAGTAAGATTGGTTTCAGTAATATTTGGAATGACCCTCAACATTAACGCAAAGTTTCAAAGAAATGTGAGTCTGCATGTATGTGTTAGGGGCAGATGAATAATTGTCATAAAACTGCAATATTCATTGGCTCCTTAAAGCTTCATTTTTTCACTTATGGAAAATCTTTTGCATCAGTTTGTCGGCATAGGTCCAAAGTTCATGTGTAAAACGTTTCGTGCAGATTACTCAAAAATCCCAGGAGGAGATAGGTTTTAACTGTTTTTCATATAATTCAAAATGGTGGGAGATCTAAAGGTCAGAGGTCAAAAGTCAGAGGGTTAAAGTTGTTCATCATGAGTAGACGCATGTGTGTATTGAAGTTTTATGGCTGTAGGTCAAACAGGGCATGAGTTGTAGGCTACCTGTTCAAAGTTGGCATTTTCAATTGAGTGCTATAGCGCCACCTTTTGACGAAAGATTGTGAGATTTATTTCTTGATAGTTTTTCATGACCATCTACCATATGGCCGAGTTTTGTAAAAAGCGACAGCACGGTTCACCCAGAACTGCGAAAAGTGGCGGAAACAGAAGAATACGTACAATAATAAGACAGGTCCAGAGCTGAGCTCTGGCCCTGTCATAATAATTATTGATTTTTGACATTTGTGAATCGATTCATAATCGTCCATGTCCACATCGTGATTAATCTATGAATCGATTATTTTTGACACCACTACCGTTCGCTGTCATTATTGTTATTATTGCTTTTTTTTGGGCCGCCCCCCCCGGCCTGCGGCGGCTGTCCCACTTGTACTGGTTTCCGACATACGTGACGTACTGTAACGTATATAATCAACAGGTGGTAAAGCAGAATGTGACAGGTCTGCAATGGATCGCCGGTTTGGGCTGGATAAGAGAGCCTAATCTCTACTCGCCTCGCTACATGCCATACCTGAGAGGCACCCTGGGTGGTGTCATCCGCCATGGAGAGATACCAGGTCTCAAGGACTTCTTGTCAAAAACACGTCCCGACAATGATCCTGACAGCAGCCATCAAAATACCATAGTCTGTCTTTTGTTGAATTTTGTATTGAAGCTGCACTTTCAAAGTGGTGAATGCATATACAAAGTGATTTATATTCACAAGGTAATATATCTATGTTTCTGTAGGTTAGGCAGTTTTGGGAGCACACATTTCAGTGTAGATTTGCACCCCTTCCGTCACAGTGGGTGGATGCTGGAGGAAGGGTGTGTACTGGACAAGAGGACCTTGGAATGGCAGAAACTACATTTTTGGATGTGTCTGAACTCAGGATAGAGTATTGTGTGTACAAGGCTGTGTATGCTTTGGCCCATGCCCTACATGACATGTTGCAATGTGTGTCAGGAAGAGGACCTTTCATTGGGCACAGCTGTGCCAGGTTGCAGACAATACAGCCATGGCAGGTGTAATATGAAGTTACGGTTTACTTGTTAATATTTCGGAGTCTCATGACATTGGTAAAACTTGACATAGTAGGATGAATCAAAAAATAAACATGTTTGGAGCAGTAGCATAGTTTTATTCAGAATGATGCATCCTGGGACACAGAAGAGCGTGTTTTTCATTTGCCCACTTTTTCATAATGGCCAAATGATTTAAGGCCCCTTTCATAGACTTGGAAGAGGTCAGTGGCCAAATGATGTAAGGCCCCTTTCATAGACCTGGAAGAGGTCATTTGTTATTTCAGTTTGCCAGTGCAGTTTTTTTGTGTGTTATCTTTCCATGCATCTATATTGAGCTCAAGTACTCAAGAAAATACAGCAACAGTCCATCTCAATGCAACTACTGTGCATATTGTATGAAGTAGACTCGATCTTCATAATTTTACTCACAATTTCTAGCTCATGTATTACCTGGAAAAGGTGAACTTCACCTCATCATTTGGTGATCATGTGTCATTTGATGAGAATGGTGATGCTTTACCAATCTTTGACGTCATGAACTGGGTGTGGCTCCCTGATGGAAGTGTAAAGGTTCAGAATGTAGGTGTGGTCAAGAAGTCAGCCTCCGCTGGTGTAGAACTCATCCTTGATGAAGACAGAATCTTCTGGAGCTTTGAATATACAAAGGTCTCTTTGGCTTTCTAAAATGGCTAATGTCAAGCTCAAGATGTGAAGGTAATTCAGGTTGGACTGAGATTGATTAATTTCTTCTGTAGCCTCCCCGGTCAGTGTGCAGTGAGAGTTGTTCCCCTGGAACACGTGTGGCCAGAAGGAAAGGAGAACCTGTCTGCTGCTTTGACTGCATTGCTTGCTCTGAGGGAGAGATCAGCAATAAAACTGGTAGGTATACATTACGTAGCTATGTACAATAGGTTATCTTAAGAATGATACTGTACTGTCTGTCTCTTTATTATTGTCCTCGTTGGTAGACTCTACAGAGTGCATCAGCTGTCCAGATGACTTCTGGTCCAGTCCCCAGCGTGACAACTGTGTCCCTAAGAGCGTGGAGTTCCTCTCCTACCACGAGGCCATGGGTGTGTCCTTGACAACCATCTCATTGCTAGGCACACTTATCTGTGCCATTGTCCTGGGAATCTTTGTCTATCATCGAGCCACACCTATGGTACGCGCCAACAACTCAGAACTCAGCTTCCAACTTTTGCTGTCACTCAAATTATGTTTCATGTGTTCACTTCTGTTCATTGGCCGTCCCAGGCTCTGGACTTGTCAGTTGAGGCATGCAGTATTTGGGATCAGCTTTGTGCTGTGTGTCTCGTGTATCCTGGTAAAAACGATGGTGGTGTTGGCTGTGTTCAAGGCCTCCAAGCCTGGGGGTGCAGACATTATGAAGTGGTTTGGTACTATGCAGCAGAGAGGAACAGTTCTGGCTCTTACTTCCATCCAGGCAATAATCTGCATAGCCTGGCTTGTGTCTGCGTCACCAGCTCCTTATAAAAACACACAATACCACAGTGATAAGATAGTCTATGAGTGTGATGTGGGATCAACAGTTGGTTTTGCAGTGCTACTAGGCTATATTGGTTTACTGGCACTCCTCAGCTTCATCCTAGCATTCATGGCAAGGAATCTGCCAGACAACTTCAATGAAGCCAAGTTAATCACTTTCAGCATGTTGATCTTCTGTGCCGTGTGGATAGCCTTCATACCAGCATCAGCTCTCCTGGCAAATATGCAGATATAGCTGAGGTATTTGCTATTTTAGCATCTAGTTTTGGTCTTTTGGTGGCACTGTTTGGACCAAAGTGCTATATAATGCTTTTAAAACCTGAGAGAAACACTAAGAAGTCCATCATGGGTCGCGGTGCCACCAAGACTTAGAAGCAGAAATTCAATGATAATGCATTTTCTGGGTATGTTATAGCAATAATATATAGATATATTATAGCAATAATATATAGATATATTTGATTGATTATAACCTAGTAATATATGTAGTTTTCTACCAGATTGAATGACAAGCAGTAAACCGATCAGAGTTGCAAACATCTATTATCTATTGCAAAGAAAAGTTGGCGAAAGGTTGGTTACCCTCCCTTAAAAGTTTGGCTATACAGTATATATTGTGCTCGCCATGATTTTTACATTGCTTCCGTTGCGCATGCCAAGGGAGGGACAATTATGTTTGGCATTTCATTCATGTTAACGCACCAAATAAAACATAAAATAAAGATTGTTCATGAGTCCTTGAGCTTGAGTCTGAGTGGAGTCTGACGTATATAAGGACAAGTCTGAAGTCGAGTCTGAAGTCGTTGTGTGTGCGATTCGAGTGTGAATCTCAAACTCGAGTCACTGTCTCTGCCTTGGGCCCATTATGACTAATCCCAGAATTAGTCCGTGAGCCAGGGGGGTTGGTCATTACCATCTGAGGGGAATAATGCTCATAGTGATTTTTGTCAAGGTATGCATGTCTAGAGTTAGAAAATATGTGATAGCCTTGCACCAATGGTAGCTTTATGGGTGCTATCATGCATTTTATGTTATAACACTAGGCGGAAATTACATGGGTCAATATATGAAAACATACTATTAACCCCCCCCCCCCCAAAATATACAAAAGGTTTTTCAATTGGTTCTGGTACATCTAGGCATGCTTAAGAACATACAAAAAAATCTAGGAAATTATATGTCACGTAAAGCCATCATTTTCAAGATGGCGTCCAATATGACTGCCAGGAGCTTAAATGGCTTTATGATACTGTTCAACCTAGAAAGGTGGTTTTGGTGTCTAAAACTAGGTCTTAGGGTTCAAGAAATATGGCTGAATCAGTGAAATTACCATCAGTTAATTTTGTATTGCCAAATCAAAGATGGTGTCCATCCCATGGTGATGTTCCATTGTACTAAATTATGTTAAAAACAACAAAATATTGCAGTTGTGTGAGGGAATCTGTGAACTTCGTGAACGTGATTCATATGGGGACCTGGGGGGGGGGGGGCATTCATAGGTGTAGAATCTATTTCTAATGTTATATTTTGACTTGCTGGTCAGTCTTTGGCCTATGTGCTAAAGGTCAGGTCAAGGTCTCTCTCGCACCTTATCGTCCAACCAGGTGTCCAAGCAGGCAGCAGATATGGTCACTGGTTGACATGTACAGCAGGCCCTATTCACCTCACAATTGACATGGAGCCGTTTGTTGACACCTTGCAGGTATATAAGCATCTTATATTCTTCAGCTGCATTGCAAAACTGATGCAAGGTTCAGCACTGGAAGTGGAAATGCATGTGGTTGCAGAACATGACAGGCAAGTTCAGTGGTCAGTCCTGAGTGTATCAGCAGCACTCTGAAGTGGTTTCTATCAACTTGGCCAAAGACATTTGAACAGATACAGCAGTAGCCTACCTGGACACTGCACATCTCCATCCTACTGGCTGACAGTGGGTAGACAACTTCTTCCTACACTTCACATCCACCAGTTTGAATGTGCAGGGAGACACATTGACATTAACTTCACCTTTTCTCTCATGAAGCACATGACTGAAGCACGTCTTCCATGCTGGCCATGTGCAGTGTGCTTGATATCTAACCCAGTGCCTGCTGAAGATGCATGTGCTCCATGCCATAGCATAGAGGCTAAGCTAGACCTTGTCTGTCGGCACCATGATGGATTCTGGATCACTGTCTCTGCTGACCAGTCTGGGGAGCAGACTGCCATAACGATCAGGAAAGATGCTGTCATGATGCATGTGAGTGGAGTGGACTGAAGCCTTCCCCAAAATGTGCAGAAACAGAGGGAGAGTTGAAGCACTGGTGTGTCTTGGTCATAAAATATTGGGGTGTAGGATTCCTCACACACAGAAAGATCATCTCTTCAATCCCATCCTTGGCTAATTTGCCCCCATGCTGTTGTGAATAGTAATGTCCTTTACCCACATGAGATGTCATCATGAAGAGTAAGAACATTAAGCAGAAGCCGTTGAGCATGTTGTACACCTTCAGTGCTGACGATAGATACTGCATTTAGTCATGATGAGGCAGACATCACCATGAGTTCCTATATCCCTGATGCAGCCATCTCTGGAAAGGGTGTGATACACATGCTCAGTGATTACACTGATGTTCTTGTCCTGTTGTATGCTGTGTATTGGGGTGTATCAGGTGGACCTACAGTGTAAAGTATAGATGGAGCATTGGGATGGGACAGTCTTATATGTATGACAAAGGCAAGATCAGAGCACACTACACTTTGCTGGCAGGGAACTTCCCAAGCTACCCTGATGTGCTGGGTGAGGTGGGTGCCACAAGTCAATGGCCCTTCCTCCAACACAGACCAACCTGTTGCACCACATGTGGGCTCATTTATTTACAAGTGATGTTGTGGAAAGTGGCAGACCACCAAGCCACACCCGACAAGTCGTTTGATGTCACACAATTTGGATAGGAGATCTAGGATATTCTTGTTCCTGTCATTGCTAAGGGTGACCCCACCGTCAGAGCTATGTGACATGGTGCAATATCAATTTAGGGCACAGAGAGTGAGAAGTACATCACTGATGTACTGTAACTGCTCTGGTGAAGATGGTTACTGATGATATGTTCAAGCTACAGATGAGGAGTGATGTTAATAAGGAGGATACTTGTAAGGATGAGGTAGAACAGGATGTGGGTTGGAGAATACAGATGTAGTTGCAAAAGATACATATTTGACATTAGATTATATCATTTTACATTCATGTTATTATGAATACCAATTCTTGTGACATGTTAATGACACTTTTCACAAAACAAAATCATGAATAGTGAACCATGAATGTTCATCAAGTTGTTTCCATTTGTTGTTCTCCCAGAGGTCAATTTTAACCTTGACCTGACCTTTGACATGATTGACCTGATATTAAAAAAATAACATCAGGAATGGATTCTACATAATGAAAACCCTAAAAAAGAGGTATTAAACAGAGGTATTCTAAGACAAGCGGATTAAAAGTAAAAAATTGCCAGGCGTGTGTTTAGTGGCCATTTTGGATATTTTCTTACCCATTGCACTATATTCTGTTTATTGAATTTCATAATACATTTCCTTAGAATCTATGTATGTAAACATGGTTTTAAATCTATAGGTAATTTACAAAGGAACCCTTTGTGTTCCATCTTTCATTAAAACCAAAGTACATCTTATGTCACATATAGTCACTATGTTGTCACTGCCTGTAATAGAAAAATATTCTAGATATGCACATTTTAACAACCTTTCTGGACAATATATAGTCTGAGCTTTATCCCAACCATTTTTCAGAGAGAGAGGGTCAATAATAAGAGAGAACCATCAGTTTGAAGTAGAATGCTTCATTCGGATTTTGAAAACTGTGTTTTGGCTTGTGGTTATAAAAGGAGTGATAACACACAGATAGCTACCACCGATGCAAGGCTATCACATTTTTCCTAGCTCTAGGGGTGTATACCTACCCAAAAATCACTATGAGAATTAATCCCCCCAGATGGTAATGACGACCCCATTTTTGGGGTCCTGGCTCACGGACTAAATCTATCACATAATACTATAAGAGAAGTAGGAATGTGTGCTGGTTAAAGTAGGGCGCGAATCATATCAACGGGCCTCTCGGCCTGTGGCAGAAAAATTCCCACGTCACCAATCAGCATACTGAGCATCAATAGAGGAATCTTCACTTTCACCTATATGGCTGAGCAGTTCAGTCTACACATGTTCCCAGGAAACACTGTGGATATTACACCTGCCCTGGCAGCTTAAAGGAACATTTTGGACCACGGTTTTCTTACCTTTTCTATGATGTTATGATATCTTAGGATGAATGGTACAGTAGAAAAAAATCATAACTCAATCCCGGGTCCGCCACAGCTAAAAATGTGCGCCAATAGGCCTTGCGTTAGATTGCATATTTTAATAGCTTTTTTTGGTTTTATTTTGGCAAGATCTGACGTTCATAGTGACAAAACACTATGGAAAAATTATAATAATAATAAAAATATAAGTAAACGTAAGTCTTGCTAGGCGAGATTGAAATCTCAAGATTTCAATCTCTCTAGCGAGACTACTGTTTTTTTTTGGGGGGGGAGTTTTGGTTACAGAGGACGAGTGTGCGTTACACCGAGGGATCTGGCTCGGCTCTCCTTTTCCAAAACTGTTTTGCTTCTGTGAAAAGAACCCACGGTTAATGAGATATCAGCTTTCCAAGGTTACAATAGAAGCCTATGTGAATATTTCCAATAAATATCAAAGACCTCCCAAAACACTATCCTGTCTTTAAAATGCGTTTCCTACGGTCCAGGTGGAAAAACAGTTTCCGGCTCTCCTCGTTGCCCCGAATCCAACGGTCCCAACCCTGTTGATCCTGGACCTTCGGTTCTCTTAATTGGCCCTTGGCTATTCATCATTATATCTCAAAAACGATAAGGAGTTGGGATGTGAGCTATTCTAGGATATGTCAGACAGCTTGTTAAGGCGCACGCGTGGATGTCTTTGGCGTCCTTGTACGACATTCCTACGTGGAGCGCTCAACTTTCATATCTGGCATGGGAAGGCACTCATAGGGGGTACGACTCTAAGACCATCGTGAATGGCCGGATGAAAAATCGAAGCCAATTAAGAGAACGATAGGTCCGGGGAAGACTGAGTCGGGACCGTTGGATTCGCGGCGACGAGCTGTGTCGGAAACTGCCAGGACCCCCTAGGGGGTGTTTTAAAGACAGGATAGTATTTTAGGGATAGGGTTTGACTCTTCTTGGGAGAATTAACATTGGAGTCTAATTCTTACTTGGCAATCTCATTAACGGTGCTTTCTTTTTGCACAAACGTGACGATTTTGGAATCGGACAGCCGATCCGAATCCATCGGTATCGGCCTCGAGCCAGTGGCGTGCACGGTCGTCGCGTGGTTTCAAAAGAGCAAGGGCAAAACAATTAGCTAGGCTTCGTTTACGGCCTTCTGCTGTCCAAAAGCTCTTAAGTCGGGAACGGAGGGTCCAAGGGGTCCGCCCTTTGCAGAGCACATTCCCTAGAATGTGTGTAGAATTTGGGGTGCAGAGAACGAGCCGCACACAAATGGTTGCAGAAGAGAGAATTTCCAATTACATGTCCAACATGTCATCAAAACCCATTGAAAATCCCTAACCCGTTGACCTTCAACGACCTTCAAACATTTAAGCTCATATGTGAAGAACCGAGGGTCGTGGGGATCTGTCCTTTACAGAGCACATCCCTTTTCAGAGAACACGTGTGTAGAATTTGGGTTGCAGAGAATGAGCCGCACGCAAATGGTAGCAAAAAAGAGAATGAAGATAGGGTTGGGACGAGAAGTAGATTACATTTCCAACTTGGAATGAAAACACATTGAAAATCCCTAACCCGGTGACCTTTGACAACTTTCAAACGTAAAAGCTCATCAGTCCGGAACCGAGGGTCGTTGGGGTATGTCCTTTACAGAAAACGTTTCCTGGGATTCAGAGAACACGTGTGTACCTTTTTGGGGTGCAGAGGACAAGCCCTATGGGTCTGGTTGCAAAAAACAATCGACGGCAGGCTTCATCTGCGGCCTTCTGTGGCCTCTAACTTCCCTCGGGTCGTGTGGTCTCCCTGGACGGTCGACTGCATAGCAATCGGAACCGGTTAAAGGCCAAAGCTGAGGGTCCGTTGGGTGCGAAGCGTGGACCGTAGGGACCCTTGGGGGGCTTACTTAATGGTCACACAGGATATGGACAAGAAGCAAAAAGTAATTGCCAACTTGTAATCAAATCCCATTGACCGGGCCTAACCCTACCCTAACCTTAACCCGAGCCACCCTTGAACCCACAACCATCGACTCTCTAGGCAGACGACTAGTTCCCCAGACTACGAGGCCACCCAACCTTCCTAGGAGGCTGGTGTTCATTGTGAAAGTGACCCTAATTTGTAATACATGTGTGTTTTCAATTAAATCTGAGTCATCATTTCTAGGATATATCAGGGAATGGGAATAGTGTGTTTCGGGTTTTCTTGGAAAGTTTAACATGGGACAAAATCTCGCCGATAAGATAACAAAAGTGGTTGACCCACAATCTACTTACAGGCGCAAAAATGTGTTTTAGATTGATTGATTGATTGACATTTTGATTAGGCAAAAAATGTCAAACATCACAATTACATTAATAATATTTTGTGTAAAAGGTCCGTCCAAAAAAGTCCTTGCGGTCGGTCTTATTTCCATTGAGGTCCTTGGTATTCATTTCATGACATATATAGTAGCAACCGAACAGTTCAAATATCAACACCAAAAATACAGAGAAAATAACAGTATATGTGCAAAAAAAGAATCTGAATTGGCTCCCAGGGAGTGTGTTTGCACAGTTTCGCAGCGACCGGGCCAACGGTGCCGGAGATTAGCCGCTCACAGACAGATGGACGGACACACCGACGGATGGACAGAGGGTAAAACATACTCTCTCGCCATGCCTTTCGGACTGGCGGAGACAATTACATTCAGGTGAGTCTTAAAATTTTAGGATTAGGGTTTGCTTAACCTCACTCCGTCAAATGGAAAAAGCAGGCTACTTCCATCTGAGACTCCGGTAGCAGAATCGATGACAGAAGGCGTTTTAATTTTTTCAAGCTACTTGGCAGGTGATTGGATGATCCCGCCCCTAGCAACCGCTGATTGGTTCTAACACGCAGCCGACCGGGCAGCTTTACTCCCTGAGCAATCCCAAACCTCCTTCCTGAAATCAAATGCAAATGAGATTTCCGGAGGGAGGGGGGTTTACCAGGCTAGGGTTTGCTACCTTATTGGATAAATTTGAAGGGTTGCTAAATATTAACGTGGAATTCAAATATACCCTAACCCTGTTATATACGTTTTGGTTAACGCCCCAAATAGCTAAGCCAATCAGCAGCAAGCGACCAAGTTGAGTGCAATAACCCTAATTGCCATCCTTGGAAATTCTAATTGCCATCCTAGAATTCCAATTTACCCTAACCGAAACTTATTGGAAAGGGGTAGAGTTACGGTTATTTACTTATTGGATTTATTACTATGGGATGTGATGTCATATTGTAAGTCGTGTTTTTAGAAAATAATATTATAGAAACTGCTCAAAGGATATCAATAAAATACAAGTTTTTAGATGTATTTTACCTTCCTTTGGGTACGTCAAAGGAAGGTAAATTCACTCTGACGGTGTGTGTTTCATGTGTTTTGAGGTAGAGTCATTTATAACCTGAGGGTCTGGAGCCCCGTTTATAATGCTGCTTAAGCGCAGGAGAAGGCGTATTGTTTTCATGCCTACTGCAAGTTATACTTCTTTATGTATTTCACCATCATGTAACCTGTTGATTCTCACTAATCCACATGGAAAATATGCACAACAACTTCCCATGGTAATCTGTCCAATAACTCTTAACCTTAACCCAGATTTTTTTTTTGAAAATAGCCAATCTGCAAGCTGTAGAATGGCAATTTACACAATGTTTGACTATTTCTTATGTAGTTTGACAATTTGTACAATGTCTGACCAGTTTTAATAGTATAGTTTGTTGATTACTTCTATCTTTATATCTATCTAATTCCACTGTTACGAGATAAAGCAGAGTGCCCATTATGTGGCAAAGATAAGTGGCTCAACTCGCACCTGCGCAAGAAACACTGTGTTAGGAACAGTGAAGAAAGGGAATTGTTGGCCGGGTACGCCAAAGGAAGGTCAATTTCACTCTGACGGTGTGTGTTTCATGTGTTTTGAGGTAGAGTCATTTATAACCTGAGGGTCTGGAGCCCTGTTTATAATACTGCTAAAGCGCAGGAGAAGGCGTAAGCCACTCTACTTCAAATTTGGAATCAGCTCCCATGTTTATTCTTCCCTGAGGATGCAATGCCAATGGTTTCCTACGCTGCTGTTGTTTAACCTGTCTTCACCTATTGTGCAGGTGCAGAATGGTACTGAACTGCATCGAGCCACGGTGCGTTTACTCCAACGAGAGGCTGGACAAGCACCTTGCCGCCAGACATGGATTTGAAAAAGGCGTAAGTTATTGGGGGAAAAAACACACAATATTAACATAACTTGCTGAGCTAACTTGTAAGATGATGTTACGGCCCTAGCCGTATGGTTATGTTATGTGTGGTTATATTTTGGGTATATTTTTGTGCTATGTGTGGCTTGTATTATATTGTTGTGTTTCTGTGTTCCATATAAGGTCATGAGTGGTGGTGGAAGCTGTGAGTGTGAGTCTGGGTGTGGTGCTGGTATGAGTGAGTGAGTGATTGACTTCCAGCTGTCCAGCTTGACAGGTCCAGCCTCTGGCCCTGTTCCCCTGCTCCCATTCGTCGTCCCTTTGTCTCCGCCCAAGCCAGGGTTGGCTGTTCTCTGAAGCTCACCTACAAAAGCTCATTCTGCCCTGACTGTCAGGGGGACTGGTTGTTCTCATTTGAAAGAGCTAGCAGAGATTCAATCCCTCTGTCTCCCCGAACCCATGTAGCCTGTGTTTTGTTTTGTTTTTGCTTTGTTCTGTTTGTTCATTTGTCCTTCAGTGACTTTTTATACGATCAGTTATTTTGTTTGCCCTTCAGTTGACTTATTTCAGTTTATTATTTTGAGTTAAGAGTTTTCTGTATATATTTGTCATTTCCATTAAGTATTGTATTTATCTGTTCACTCGCCTTGTAGGGGTGTTTGGTCTTTTTGTTTGGTTCAACCACTTCTCTACTTGTTTTTGTATATTCTTTAGTTAGGTAAGTGAGTTTAGTAAATGTATATTTTTCTTTGGTTAGGTTTAGGTTAGGGGGTAATTTTCTTTATTAGTTAGCCTTTTTACAAATGTAAACCGGCACCCTGAAGTTTCTGGCACTGGTGAAAAAAAGACAAAAAGAGTTTGAGATCTCTGCATAAAAAAAGGAAAATAAAATCAATTCATTTTTTGAAAGCGACTTTGTCCTCCATTATTATGTCACCTCCCCTACCCTAGACAGGGGGTCGTAACATAATTTGGGGGCTCGTCCGTTCCAAATTATAGCGTAATATCGATCCAAATTATAACATAATTTGGGGACTCGGCTCGGTTTAAAAATGTTACCCCTGAAACGTATTCCTTTTTTGGAAAAGTTACTTTTTGAGTATTTGTTCAAATCGGTTTAATTCGTTTTAACAGGTTCATGGGTTTGGTTCGGTTCGTTTTGGTTCTGGTGAGTAGTCAATTAAGCTTTGTTCCATTTTTTGGTTGGCAGGTTAGGTAGAGTATTTGATTCATTGTAATGTCCGCTGTAGAAACAGATGAGGTCGCATTCACTTTCCCAACTTCTCCCACTTTAGAGAAATTAGATAAATGCACTAAAATTGAGTTAAATTTGATTGCAAAAGTCTTCAAAATTTCTGTCCCATTGGGTGCCAATAAGGCCGAACTAAGGTCTTTAGTGGAGGGAAAACTTACTGAGAAAGGGCTCATAAACCGTATAAGCACCGGGCTGGCGGAGAATATGGCTGGGCGTTCGGGTGAGAATGTGGAGGCGGCTGCTGACACAGACTCCCCTGCGCTCACTGAGCTTGAGGATGGAATGGCTAAGGCCTCACCTCAGGACTCAGAAACAGACCCGCTTATAGCTCGCATCACTGCTGGGGGGGACTCACATAGTCTAGGGCTGGCCCTCCGCCTCCGAGAGGTGGAACTCGAAACAAAAACCAAGGAGGTTGAGCTGATGCAACTTCGCATCAGGGCCGCAGAGCTCGACAGGTCACCTGCCCCTCAGCTAAGCAGGACAAGTGGTTCTGGAACTTCGGGATGCCCTCCAGATTTCAACATCAGTAAGCATATTCCTCTGGTACCACACTTTAAAGAGACATAACTTGATTCTTACTTTGACACTTTTGAGCGCATTGCAACCACGGTGAAATGGCCTAAGAATATGTGGAGTCTATTACTGCAATGCAAATTAGTGGGAAAAGCTCGGGATGTGTGTGCCGCCTTAACTGTTGAAGAGAGCCGCAAGTATGAAGTTGTAAAAGAAACCATACTACGGGCATATGAGTTAGTGCCGGAGGCGTACCGCCAAAGGTTTAGGTCTTGTGAAAAGACTGCCAACCAAACATATGTGGAATTTTCCAGGGAGAAAAGTGTCTTGTTTGACAAATGGTGCACTGCGAACAAGGTATTGACTATTCACCAGCTTCGTGATTTGGTATTATTAGAGGAATTTAAATCCTGTCTACCTGAGCGTATTGTTGTCTACTTAAACGAGCAGAAGGTAGATAATGTGGTTAAAGCTGCGGTGTGCGCCGATGAGTTTGTTTTGACACACCGATCTGTGTTTTCTGCTCCCTCTGCACGCCGCAATCCTATGGGCGGCAGAGTGGGGTGGAATCAAACATTTTCTGTGTCAAAAAGCCCACCTCGTTCTGGATCTAATGTTGTCTCTGGTTCGGAGACTCGTGATTGTTTCTATTGTCATGAAAAGGGTCACCTCATTTCGGCATGTCCCACTCTACAGTGAAAAGAAACTCAGAGTCCGAAAAAAGCAAAAGCTGTTGGGTTCATTCAGTCCATTCCTTTCCTCTGGCACAGGGGCGCCTGTGTCAGACGAAATGGAGGAATGTTTTGGGCCCTTCCTTCTGAAAGGTTCAGTGTCCCTATCAGGTCAGGATATAGATCAGGTGCCGATCACAATCCTACGTGATACGGGAGCGTCACAATCTCTCATTTTATATGATGTGTTGCCTTTCTCGAATAAGTCCTTTTGTGGATCTGATGCTCTACTGTTGGGGGTGGAGATGAATTCATTACGCGCTCCGTTGCATTCTGTGTTTTTGCGTTCGCCCCTGGTCTCCGGTTTTGTGCATGTGGGTACTCGCGCTCAGTTACCAGTTGGCGGCGTTTCGTTAATTCTCGGCAATGACTTGGCAGGGGAGAAAGTTTTCCCAACGCCAGAAATTGTCGAGAATCCTGTGATCGATTTGGATCAGTCTATGGGCACCTCGGTATTGTTCCCTGCCTGCGCTGTGACCCGTGCACAGGCAAGGAAGGGCTGTGATGAGAACATTAGTTTGAAGGACACTTTTATGTGTTCTGAGCAACCAGTGAATTTTCCTGCCGCCATGGTTAAGCAGAAGATGGTTGATGTGATGCCAATAAAGACTGAATTTGTCTTTGATGTCGATAAAGACGTTTTCGTTTCGGCACAGCAAAATGATCCATCCCTCACTGTTTGCTGGGGAGCCGCTCATGCGCAGGATGCGCAGAGTGCGTACAGTGGTAGTGGATGGCATTTTGATGCGCACTTGGTTCCCGCCCGGCGCTGGCAACCTCGGGTGGAACTCCGTTCAGCAGGTAGTTGTACCTGAACCTTTTCGTTCTCAAGTCCTTAGTCTCGCACATGACAATTTGTCTGGTCATTTAGGTATTCATAAAACGTATCACCGCATTTTGCGTTATTTTTATTGGCCAGGGTTAAAATCTGATGTGTCAAATTTTTGCCGTTCGTGTCATGTTTGCCAAATGATGGGGAAACCTAATCAGGTTATTCCTCCTGCTCCTTTATTACCTATTCCGGTGATGGGAGAGCCCTTCGAACATATCATTATTGACTGTGTTGGCCCACTTCCCAAAACGAAGTCGGGTCATCAGTATTTGTTGATTTTAATGTGTGCTGCCACTCGTTATCCTGAGGCGATTCCATTGCGCACATTAAAGGCAAAAACTGTGATTAAAGCTCTGGTTAATTTTTTCTCTATTTTCGGTCTACCCAAGTCCATCCAATCGGACAGGGGTACGAATTTCACTTCTAAAGTTTTCGCTCAGGTTATCGCTTCCTTGTCCATCGAACACAAACAGTCTAGTGCTTATCATCCTGAATCTCAGGGCGCTCTTGAGCGGTTCCATCAAACGCTCAAGTCTATGATGAAAAAGTACTGTTCTGAAACTGGCAAGTCTTGGGATGAGGGTTTACCTTTTCTGCTCATGGCGGTGCGGGAAAGTGTACAAGAATCACTTGGTTTTAGCCCTTCTGAGCTGGTGTTCGGGCATAGTGTACGTGGTCCTCTCCGGGTGCTCCGTGATCGTTTGTTGGTGAAATCCACTGTTCCATCCTCAAATGTGTTGGATTATGTGTCAAAATTTAGAGACCGCCTGCACAAGGCCTGTGACATCGCACGCAGCGCATTGACTGCGTCCCAGGGGAAAATGAAAAAAAAATTTGATCGCAAATCGGTTAAACGTGCGTTTAATGTGGGTGATAGGGTGCTAATTTTGCTTCCGTTTCTCACTTCAGCCCTTCAGGCTAAGTTCTGTGGCCCATATGTCATAGAAAAAAAGCTAAGTGAGACTGATTATGTAGTTGCGACCCCAGACCGCCGGAGTAAGACCAGAGTGTGCCATGTTAATATGCTCAAACCCTATTTTGATCGTTCTGAGAGTGTTGCGCCTTCAGTTCTACCCACCCCGGTAGCTTCAGTTGTGTCCATAGCGCCTTCTCTATATTCCCCAGAGAGTGATGGCTTGCGTTCAAAGAGCTCTGCTGGCTCTCGTATGCAAAATTCTGAAATTCTGAAAAATCTGCCTGATTATTTGCAGCACTTGGATTCAGTAGCTCAAGCAGACATAGTTAATTTGATTGAAAATAACCCCATTTTATTTTCAGACATACCTTCCCGCACTACTATCCTATCACATGATGTGAAAGTAGGTGTGAATCCTCCTATTAAACAACATGCTTATCGGGTGAATCCTACTAAACGCTCATTGTTTAAAAAGGAGGTTGATTATTTGCTAGATAATGGCCTTGCCATTCCCAGCTCTAGCGCGTGGAGTTCGCCTTGTCTGCTCGTGCCAAAATCAGACGGCAGTCAACGCTTCTGCACAGATTACAGGAAGGTAAATAATGTTACCAAACCTGATTCGTATCCTCTGCCTCGCATGGAGGACTGTGTAGACCGTGTTGGTGCTGCTAAATTCGTTACAAAACTTGATTTACTTAAAGGGTACTGGCAGGTCCCTTTAACTGCTCGTGCTTCAGATATCTCTGCCTTTGTTACCCCCGATGGTCTATATCAGTATGCTGTTATGCCATTCGGACTCCGTAATGCACCTGCTACGTTCCAACGGCTTATGCACAATGTGTTGGCTGGGGTGGAAAATTGTGAGGTGTACCTCGATGATGTTGTTGCTTTTTCTGATACGTGGCCTGAGCACATGCACACTCTTGGTTTAATCTTTGGTAGGTTGGCGGGCGCTAATCTAA
Organism: Gymnoscopelus braueri; assembly: GCF_963280865.1. Lineage (NCBI taxonomy): Eukaryota > Metazoa > Chordata > Actinopteri > Myctophiformes > Myctophidae > Gymnoscopelus > Gymnoscopelus braueri. Next base: position 49,449,850 of record NC_137611.1, read on the forward strand.
CTCTAAATTTGTCAAAGTGTGAATTTGGTCGTGCCACCGTTACGTATCTAGGCAAAGAGGTAGGTCAGGGTCAAGTTCGGGCCATCGATGCCAAGGTCAAGGCCATAGTGGACTACCCTGTACCTACGTCACGCCGTAGTCTTCGCCGTTTTCTAGGAATGTCGAGCTACTATCGTGCCTTCTGTAAAAATTTCCCTGATGTAGTTGCTCCCCTTACCAGTTTGACCAGTGTGAAAAAGCCTTATGTCTGGTCGCCTGCTTGCCAGCATGCTTTTGAGTCCTGTAAGGCTCTCCTTTGCAGCACTCCTGTCCTGGCTGCCCCAAACTTCAAAATGCCTTTTAAGTTGGAGGTGGATGCGAGTGGAAGTGGAGCCGGAGCAGTACTGCTGCAGGAGGATGGCGCAGGTATTGACCATCCAAACTGTTATTTCTCAAAGAAATGTAATGCACCTCAGACCAATTACAGTACTATTGAAAAAGAGGCTCTCTCTTTATTGCTTGCTCTGCAATTTTTTGAGGTTTACGTGGGATCTAGCCCATTGCCTGTAGTTGTTTATACTGATCATAACCCTTTGGTCTTTCTGAGACAGATGAAAAATTTGAATCAAAGGCTCATGCGATGGTCATTACTGGTACAGGATTTCAACTTAGAGATTCGTCACAAGAAAGGAGTTGATAATGTCTTGGCAGATGCCCTTTCTCGTGTTTATGCCCCAGCTTGAAAAACTTATTTTTTTGGGGGGGGGGGTTTTCTTTAAGGAGGGGGGTGTTACGGCCCTAGCCGTATGGTTATGTTATGTGTGGTTATATTTTGGGTATATTTTTGTGCTATGTGTGGCTTGTATTATATTGTTGTGTTTCTGTGTTCCATATAAGGTCATGAGTGGTGGTGGAAGCTGTGAGTGTGAGTCTGGGTGTGGTGCTGGTATGAGTGAGTGAGTGATTGACTTCCAGCTGTCCAGCTTGACAGGTCCAGCCTCTGGCCCTGTTACCCTGCTCCCATTAGTCGTCCCTTTGTCTCCGCCCAAGCCAGGGTTGGCTGTTCTCTGAAGCTCACCTACAAAAGCTCATTCTGCCCTGACTGTCAGGGGGACTGGTTGCTCTCATTTGAAAGAGCTAGCAGAGATTCAATCCCTCTGTCTCCCCGAACCCATGTAGCCTGTGTTTTGTTTTGTTTTTGCTTTGTTCTGTTTGTTCATTTGTCCTTCAGTGACTTTTGATACGATCAGTTATTTTGTTTGCCCTTCAGTTGACTTATTTCAGTTTATTATTTTAAGTTTTCTGTATATATTTGTCATTTCCATTAAGTATTGTATTTATCTGTTCACTCGCCTTGTAGGGGTGTTTGGTCTTTTTGTTTGGTTCAACCACTTCTCTACTTGTTTTTGTATATTCTTTAGTTAGGTAAGTGAGTTTAGTAAATGTATATTTTTCTTTGGTTAGGTTTAGGTTAGGGGTAATTTTCTTTATTAGTTAGCCTTTTTACAAATGTAAACCGGCACCCTGAAGTTTCTGGCACTGGTGAAAAAAAGACAAAAAGAGTTTGAGATCTCTGCATAAAAAAAGGAAAATAAAATCAATTCATTTTTTGAAAGCGACTTTGTCCTCCATTATTATGTCACCTCCCCTACCCTAGACAGGGGGTCGTAACAGATGACAATGACTCATAGACAACACATGTCAATTCACCAATTACAGACAGATACCAAGTTAGGCGAGAGACGCGCCAGCAGGTCCAAGAGGAAGGAGGGGCGGGATAGTGGCATGTGGGGTAAGGACTCAACAAAGTCATCTTTTCATTGCAAAAAATACAGTTAAAAGTTGTAAGCACTCGCATATGTTTCTGTCTACAGTTAAGGTGGTCGAGGACTTCCTGGATCACATAGTCATGTTGAAAAAAGGTGACAAGAGAGGGGTTGATAACGCCCATCAGAAGACGACGAAGAAGGAATATTCTGCAAGTTCATGGGCTGCCAGGGCCAAAATAACCGAAGCGCCCTTAGGAACATTGAAAGAATGAGACAGTAGGTAGAGTTTTCACCAAAAACTAAATCCTGAGATCATTTACTCATGTGACTCTTGTTGTTTACAGATGGTCAATTAATCTCGGGGAACCAGAAAAAGAGTTCCAGCCCACCTCCAAAAAAGCCATATACACACACATGAAGTCTTTCCTGTAGCACGTGCGGGTGAGATTTACCGGCAAGCCGGGCACAAAACTGTCTACGGAGGCAGTTGGACAGCTGCTCTACACCCTGCAATCTCTGAAAGTGCAGAACTTTAAGGACGTGAAGGTGCGGAAGTTCAGTGTGGATGAAAAATCAAGTGAGTGCATTTCCACACCCTGATGCCATAGAGAATTCAGTTATTATTTTTTTTAATACAGCATGTACTTAAATATATTTCTATATACAGGGAAGGAGCTGAATCTGGAGTACCTTGCCACCTTCCGTAAAACGCGGAGAGAATGATCCGGAGACTGCTTGGTAAGTAAAATTGTTTCCAAGTTAGCCTTGACACCCAGGTGCATTTTTCCAAGAGGCGGCAAAAGGAATTACCTATTCCATTTTCCCACTTCTAACATGGGAGTTGATGCTATTGTGTCCATAACCCTAACCCAACACCCATTCATATAGTTTGTTCCACACAATTGAAACTAATCTTTCATATCTTTTCAGAAAAACTTGAGGAAGAGTTCACAGTGGAGGCACTCAAAGCCGTCCAGGGCCTGCTGGGCGGCCTGATGATCGCCAAGACCGGTCACCGGCCCTGTGTGCTGACCAACATGACTATTGTCGATGTGACCACTCACCAAGCTGTGACATAGTGATTTGTGATTGTGGTGAGTCAAGATTGAATGCTTGATAGTCTTCACACAGTTTGCTCCATGTTGTTTCCACTCATAGTGATCTGTCTTGTACCTGTGTACTCTTGTAGGTCGGAAAGCACAAGACTGGCTACTCTGGGCCAGCCAACATGGCGGTCAGTGCAGCCGAACTCAGCTGGTTTGAGGCCCTGATCAATATCTCCCACAAGGAGATGGACAGCGACGAGCCGTGGGTCTTCCAGAATTCGATGGGCCATCAGGTCCCAGACCTAACCAAGCTGATACAGCGGCAGTGGGAAAAGGCTGGACTGGATGGAGCCATGACAGCAACGCTGATAAGGAGCTCCAATGTCAGCCAGGTAAATCTTTCAAACCAAGGTACATTTCCATGGCAGCTTCAAGTCCCATGTCAATATATCCAAGAAGTAGGATTTGTTAACCCTAATCCATTTGCTACTTATTGGACATTTTAGAATGGGATCTGATCCCATCTTGGAAGTATAATATGGGATCAAGTCCCATGTTAACCCTTCCAAGAAGTATTGACCATAACGCTAATATTTTTTTCAGAAATGTTTCAAAGTCCCCAGCTAAGTGTCAATGTAAGTTGAGTAGTTTCACTTACATCTCTTGTCTTCCATTCACAGACATCGAGGACCCTCAACAACCGGGAGCGACGGGTGGTCGCCAAAGGCATGAAACATAGTTTACAGAGCGCTGACATCTACTATGCCTCCCACATTAACGCTGAGGAGTCCTGGGAAGCAAGGACCCTGATAGAGCAGGCAGCAGGAAAGGCGAAGGCACAGGTCAAGGCCAAGGCCAGGGCCCGGGCCAGGGAAGACTCCTCCTCCTCCGATAACGTGGGTGGCGTGGTCGTCGAGTACATGGACAATTCCGCAGCTGAATACACTGGTGAGTCCTCCTTACCAGAGGGAATAACTAGTCCCCCCAGGAATACGCAATTCCGCGATCGCGGAAATTACCGCTGATTTCGAGGCCGTCCGTGGATTTCAAAGCCATCCGCGGAATACAACGTGCAGTGCAGAATATTACATTTTACATGTAGTTTTCATCCCGGCCGCTAGAGGTCAGATAGACGGGATCTAATCACAGCCGGTCCGGCCGGATACGGGAACGGCGGCCGGATACGTAAATGGCTGTTTGACGTGCAAGTGCTGTATTGTGTGCGACGAATTTATCAGGTCTACCAGATATATTTTTGGAGAAGGCGGGCTGTGCATCAGCGGATGGTGCTGATTAATAAATGGAATAGACACTGTGTGTTTTGATTGACAGCGATAGCGACGGACATAATAATGGAGAGATTTGTCCGACCGAATCACCCGACGGTAAATAAATCAAAGCTAGGAAACATTACAGCTGCTGGAAGAGCTAAATCGTATGCAGAATTGCATGAGGATGGAGGCAAGCTCTTTTGCACAAGTTGCAATAAAGTCATTGATCACCGACGAAATTCTACAATCAAAGATCACTTGTCTTCCAGTCAACATTTGAAGAGAAAAAAAGCAACTCCTGCGGACATAGCTTTAAAAAGACAGAAAACTATCACAACAACTATCGCCAGTAAATCCGTGGCTGCTTGTATTGTAATTTTTTTAAGCAATGTATTCTTGACTTGACTGCGCCTTACTTTACCAATAGTTCTCAACGGGACCGTACCTATGTTCCCCAGGTTCTATGTTCCCCAGGTTCTATGTTCCCCGCTTTCCTAGGAGAGCGGGGAATATAGGACCTAACCTAAACCTAACCCTAACCATAACCTTAGTGGGGGAACATAGGTCCGGGGAACATAGGTATGACCCCGTTCTCAACCTGTGGGTCGGGACCCCAAATGATTTTGAGGTGGTCCCCAGATGACTTTGACAATTCAGTAAAGTGACAATTTTAATACCTAAAAAGGGGGGGGGGGGGGATAAATGAAAAAAAGTCCATTACTCCATCAAAATTAGTCAACAAACTATAGTATAAAAAAATTGTCAAACAATGGCCAAATTGTCAAATAATATGAGAGAGGCAAAAGTTGTGAAAATAGCCGATCTACAAGTGGCGAGGCTGTGAGCTTGTAGATCTGCTATTTTCACAATATCTTTGAGTCAAACTAAATATAATGCCTCATCCTACAATTCCAAGTGGGTGGGGGGTCCCGAGTTCAAATATGATTATCTTTGGGGGTCACAGCCTGAAAAGGTTGAGAACCACGGCTATAGGCTATACAAAATACAGTCAGTAGTTTATGTCACGTCAACTTCCCTGGACTGTGTGTGTGTGTGTGTGTGTGTGTGTGTGTGTGTGTGTGTGTGTGTGTGTGTGTGTGTGTGTGTGTGTGTGTGTGTGTGTGTGAGAGAGAGAGAAAGTCAGTACAATACAGTCAGTAGTTTGTGTCACATCAACTTCTCTGGTTCTCTCTGTGTGTGAGAGAGAAAGTCAGTGTTTATTGTTAAGATGGTCTCTGATCTAACATGAATTAGTCAAGGTAGGCCAACCCGATCGCCAGAGAACTACGTAAGTATGCACGGATCCAGTGCACTTCATTCCGTGGATAGTCGCCTCGAAACCCCGAAATTGCGTGCATATGTACGGCGCTCCCTTTCTGACAAAACCATTTCGGAGGCGCGCAGTCACAGGCGAACTGTCACCCCGTGAAGGACCACCGAGGGAGCTAAGGCGACCGAGTTGCCGTCCTGAACGGTGTGACGTTCGCCTGTGCCTACTCAGCGCCGTTTGAGTTATGTACCGATAGGCACAGAATCGTAAATTTTGTTGTGGGGACTGCTCTGCTTCCGGGTTTTTGCGGGTTGCGACTGGTTACGCCCACCGTGGGACTCGCCGTACATATGCACGCAATTTCGGGGTTTCTAGGCGACTATCCACGGAATTAAGTGCACTCGATCCGTGCATACATACGTATATCTCTGGCGATCAGGCTGGGTAGGCAGATATATTTACAGTGCATTTGATAAATAATGTTCTTTAAATTACTTATTTACAGTACATGTTTTTATTGCTACTAGTATTGATTATTTCTAGGGTAAATTATTGTATTTTATTGTATGTAATTAAATGTCTCTCTATGTATGAAATACACAGGAATGGAATACTTTGACTTTAGCACCAGTGTATAATTGTACCACTGTACTATTTGAAAACTGTTAGTTATTCATTCAATTAACATGATGTACAATTAATCAATGTATTGTGTTTTACATTCTGTTTTGGCAGGTTTGCACTGAATGGATCAAGGCTTGTACAGCAACAAACACACCACTGTCCAGATCTGACAATCCCATGATGAGAAGTTTCTTGCGCAACAGATTAGTGAATGGTGGAGCCATCCCTGGCCATACACAACTACAAGAGAGGTATCTACCAGAGGTATACAAGGTGGAAAAAGATGTCATCAAAGACCTTATCAAAGACATGCCTGTCTCTGTCATGTTTGATGAAACGCCTGATGCAGAAGGACGCTGCGTGCTCAACATAATGGGGTCTCCTCTCGTCAAGGATGAATCTGGTCAAATCCGCAGCTACCTGGTTGTCTCCGCCAGGCCGAAAGGCATGGCGAGAGAGTATGTTTTACCCCCTGTCCGTCCGTCCGTGTGTGTGTGTGTGTGTGTGTGTGTGTGTGTGTGTGTGTGTGTGTGTGTGTGTGTGTGTGTGTGTGTGTGTGTGTGTGTGTGTGTGTGTGTGTCCGTGTCCGTCCTTCTGTCTGCGACCAGCTAATCTCCGCCACCGTTGGCCCGGTCGCTGTGAAACTGTGCACACACACTCCCTGGATACCACAGCAGAACCTCTGCCCCACATTTTTCAGATCAGCCCGTCATAGCGCCACCATGAGGCCGACTTTTGCAAAACATTCTTTTTGCTATTACTCCTACAGATTTTGTCCAAAAAACATGCAAATCGGTACACAGTATCTCCATAGCCATGTGATCAACACGGATCTGTCCGATTTCCTATATTCCATCCTCATTGGCTAAGGTTGGCTTCCAAAGTTTGCAGGATTGGTCCGTTTTGAACAAAATGCCTCAAATCATGAACGCAGCGTGCGATTTCCGTGAATATTTGCACGCACATTCCCACTAGGCCGAGGAAGAAATGCCCCCCTTTTCACATTGCCCTGTTATAGCGCCACCAGCAGGTTTACTTTAGCAAAACACATTTTTGCAACAAAATGCCTCAAATCATGAATGCATGCACATTCCCACTAAGCCGAGGAAGAAATGGCACCCTTTTCACATTGGCCTATTATAGCGCCATCAGGAGGCCACAATAACGTACCTGACCTGGCGGAGACCTGTGCTCCGAGGAGCACTTGTTCTAGTTGACACTGTTTTCCTAGACAAATGCAATCATTCTACAGTGGCAAATGCAGCAGTCAATGCTCTAAGTGACTTTAAAGTGAAACAAGAGGATGTGATTTATTTTTATAACGACAATTCTGCATATATGCTTGAGGCTTACAAGACTGCCCTCAAAGCCCTGTTTCCCAATTCCATCCATGTGACATGCCTAGCACATATCATGAATCTTATTGGAGAAGCTTTTAGGAAGCCTTTTGCGGAGGTGAACACCTTCATGAGATATTCCCTCACAGGTGTTTTACATGGCAGGTGCAAGGAAGAGGAGATACCTGAGCTTTCTCAGAACCTCAGACACAACATCAAGAATGGCTCCAAATCCTTGTGGCACAAGATGGAACTCGTGGTACAGGGCAGCAGCTTACCATGCAGAACACTATCCCTTGTACAAGTCCTTTATCAAAGAGGAGATGGAGACCTGCAGGCTCACTGGAGCAACTGTATGCCATTACACAAGATGAAGATCTCTCTATGACACAGGCCTGTCACAATGAAGGTTTTTGACATATGGGAAGATTTGCAGATCACATTTGCAGCCAACAAAGAGCTAAAGGTGGAATCATGTGATCACTTCTTTGGTCCAAATGTCCCTTATGCCAAGAAGAAGGAGACCCTGGCCATATTTGAACAGGCCTACCAACTTGCAGAAGAGAAGTTGTGACAAAATGCACATTATATTATTATATTTATCTGCTTGATCTATGGGTGTTATTTTATCTGAGTGATATGTAACATAGGCCCGACTTATGCATGTTATTATATACGAGTGATATGTAACATGTTGGACACTATAAGCAATATGAACATTTCCTATTCACGTGAAAGGTAATGGGTCTGATCAGTGGGTGATTGAATGATTTGTGCCACCCGACGTTACTAATAGAGGGTGCGGTTCAGGGGGGAGGGAATCAAACAAACAACCTGTGCATCAGAAGCGACAGGAGGAAGAGAGAGGAGATCTCCTGGGCGCCAGCGTTACCGTGTTTAAATTATACAAAGTTTAGACTCGGGTGTAAGCTGCAGCCAAGAATTAAGAACAGACGAGCCCTGCGGACAACGGACAGTCGTTGCGACGCCGTGGGGAATCGAGTGACGGTTTTATGAATGAAACGCAGAGGAGCGGAAGGATTCTGACGGAGCCGCCGCGGTGAGATAAAACCAAGCTTTCTGTTCTGTTGGATTACAATTCACGGGGTACCCCAAACTTAAGTTATCATTTGGATCGCCGGTGCGGAAGACCGTTTACGTTCCGTTTTGGATTAAAGGACATAATAGACACTCTCGAGGCCGCGGTTACAAGAAGCCGTTCGGACTATAACGTGGGACGTTTGTTATTGTTTGGAAAGCGGGTAACCGACCGTCTGTGCGGCGCTCTGACTATAGTAACTTTTGTTGTACCTTTGTTTATTGTTTACGGGGGAAGCTGTGATTTGGGTGGGAAGGGGTTGTTGAAAGAAGTACTGTTTTTGTTTATCTGTTTATTTATTTTGTTTATTAGGGAAAGAGTTAGGGACAGAAGTTGATTTAAAGCCGAAGTGTATTGTTTATTTACCATTTAATTTGTCAATTGTTTATTTTGTGGCTTAATTATTAAAGTAATTTAAGTTAAATACCTGTCGATCCTGTTGATTTTCCTTTAGTTAAGAATTTCCCTTTCAAGGTAAAGGCCGATTGTTACAAAGTTGTCTAAGTACATGGATGGTGCCCAGCCGGCCATGCAGTTCTTAAGAGAATGCAGGGTTTTCAATCCCAGATGTGTCGTCTTGTTCGGCGAGGTTGAGGATCTGAGCAGCATCCCTGGTTTCCAAGATATACATAAGGAAGAAATCCACCTCTACTTCACAAAGTTTGGACCAGCTGCAGTCAAGGCCTCAGTCTCTGGAGTGATTGACACAGATCTATTCTGGGACAGCATGCAAGAGCCACTACCTCAGCTGTCCAGGTTGGCAAAGAGGTACAAGGACTGTGTCACTAACTCAGCAGATGTGGAAAGGTCAAATAGCATTTACAAACTGGTGCTATCATCCAGGAGACGCTCACTGTCTGAGCCCAACGTCAAAGCACTGGTGTTCCTGTATTTTAATTTGAAAGTGCAGTGTGCTCCTGACTCAGATAGTGAGCAGGATGTTGATGAAATGCTGTAATGGCATCTGGCTCACACTGAGGGATGGGTAGACTGTTGTGTTAAGTTGTGTTAAGTATCGTATCTCAGATTTGTTTTTGTTGTGTTTAAAAAAGAAAATAAACTGTGAAATGTATATAGTTTTGACTGATTGCATTATGTCAGCATTTAATTGCTAGAACTGTCTGAATGTTTACATTTTCTATCTGCTGTATGCAGTAATGTTTTCCATATCCACTGGATACAGTGGATAGTTTAAACTTGGTTATTGAAACCAGTATTTTATATGTACACAGCCCTGCCTGTCAGCTCCAGGCACTTGTTCGGTTCCTAAGCCTTCACCCATAGTTTGGTGACACGTTTGCACTTTTTATGTCAGCATTTCATTGCTGTAACTGCATGCTAATTGTTTACATTTACTACTTTACTACATTACTCTGACTGCTGTATGCAGTAATGTTTACTCTGTGACCTGTTCTGTGCTACACAGTAGGCTACAACATTGTTATTTTCTGGTTTTACCAGTGTTCAGGGAATGAGAAAGAGAAAGCACTGCTGCATTTAACAATCCAAGTGCCAGCAGGTGTTTTGTTTGTTTTTTGTTTTACTGTATTCAAATTCATAACAGTACAGCACCCATAGTTTGGTTTGCACTTTTTATGTCAGCATTTCATTGCTGTAACTGCATGTTAATTGTTTACATTTACTATCTGACTGCTGTATGCAGTCATGTTTACTCTGTGTCCTGTTCTGTGCTACACAGTAGGCTACAACATTGTTATTTTCTGGTTTTACCAGTGTTCAGGGAATGAGAAAGCACTGCTGCATTTAACAATCCAAGTGCCAGCAGGTTTTTTTTGTTTTACTGTTTTCAAACTCATAACAGTATGTTTTTATTACACATATGCACTTGAACTTGCTGCAAATAAATCTGCCCAAGAGGGACAAAGAACATTTTTATTTTAATTATTTCAAAACCACAATGTTTCACAGTGTTTTGGTATTGCGATTGATTTCATAAGATGATGTATTTTTACTTCATTATTACATGAAATAATAACGTTGCTTCATAACTGGTAATTTCAGGTTGTTTTTTAATACCCGCGGAATATTAACGATAAGCCGCGGAATCAAGAATTGCTCTCCGCGGAATCAAGACTTGCTCTCCGTGGAATCTAGACTTTTTCTCCGCGCTTTCCTGGGGGGACTAAATAACGTATCTTTCTGCCCACTTCTTGAAAAAATTAACATGGTAGTTGAGGCTAACTTGTAAGATGACCATAATTTGTACTAGACCACACGCTATCAGATCAGACTAATTATGTTTTGGTCGATGTAATTACAGACTCTTTCTCTGAACCAGACGCAAGAGCCACTACCTCAGCTGTCCAGGTTGGCAAAGAGGTACAAGGACTGTGTCACTAACTCAGCAGATGTGGAAAGGTCAAATAGCATTTACAAACGGCTGCTATCATCCAGGAGACGCTCAGGGCCGCATTAACCGCGGAACTTAGTGGAACTTGTGTTCCACGGCCTGCAGCCTGCAGGGGCCCTGTGTGAATTATGTATTTAAAATATATATATATTATTATTATTATTTATATTATTTTATAATAATATTATATATATTCTTCTTCTTATTATTTATAAAAAATGTATACATTCGGGCCCTGCTGTGTGAATTATATATATTTAGAAACATATGTTGCTTTGGTTTTAATGTTGCGTGGCAGAACAGATGCAAACCTCTTGCATACCGTCGCTGGTACTGATGTGTCACTTCTACTTCCTGTAAGTAGACAAAAAAATTTAACTACTGTCGACTAATCTTTACAAGCGGCTCTTATTTTGAAATCCTCCGCTTTTAGGGTAAGTTTGTTTCTGTTAACCAGTATGACTCTGCTATCATGGTCTGTGATAGCTCCGACGGAACCTCTCCCTCCGCTTTGTAGCTCCGAGATGAGGTTCCTCGTTAGTTTCTGCCGTCTGCGGTAGACATTTTCGCACATTTTCCACTTTACATGTTTCTTACCCCTTTCTGCACATCGTATCCAAAAAGTAAAGCATTTCCGCCACTCTCTCAGATGTTTTAAGTTCTAGCGCACCATAATAGCTATCCAACGAGTTGAAGAAAGTATTTAATTTGCCTCGGTCTTCAGACCGGTCCCATGATATTCCAATTTTTTTTTTTTTTTTATACCACCCGGAACTTCTCAGCGGTGCTGCCACCCCTGGTCGGAAAAAGGATAACATCTGGTTTCACCGTGTCAATTCAATAGACTTGTGGTAATTTCACTGTAACCTGATATTTCTCTTATCTCCTCAATTGTTCAGAGTGTGTGCCAGTTTACACAAACACATTTTATTACCCTGCTTGTTGGGATTTATGGCTCTTTTAAGGGAGCCGGATCTTGGGGATCCGTTCCTTTCAAAGAGAAAAGGAAAAGGCTGGCTCATTTATGGCTCATTTGTATTAAAAAAAATATATATATATATATATATATATATATATATATATATATATATATATATATATATATATATATATATTTATATTATATAAATATGATATAATTGACGTTATATCATATTAGATACTATACTATACAACATGCAACATTATACTATAATACATTATTGCATTTAATAATATGTAATATTATAATATATAACATTTTATTAAAATAATATAATGTATAATGTATTTATACCAAACAATGTATATCATATGTATATAATTCATATATAAATATCCATATAATATCCATATTAACATTTATATACATTAAATAACACATACACATGTGTGTGTGTGTGTGTGTGTGTGTGTGTGTGTGTGTGTGTGTGTGTGTGTGTGTGTGTGTGTGTGTGTGTGTGTGTGTGTGTGTGTGTGTGTGTGTGTGTAAAGGAACGGCTCCCTATCTCATCGTTTGTTTTAAAGAGCTGTTCAAAGGACTCGATTCGTTCACGACCAACACATCTCTACCCTGCTGACCTCATCCTCACAGAGGTTTCACAGCTCAGTTGAAGAACATCAGCAAGGACTACATATGCAAATTAACCATGGAGTCTGCTAGTGACTTAAAATGTGCTAATTGTGCAGTGGAATTTGTTAAAGCTTCAAGAGGATACAGCAGAAGAAAAATACTTAACCTGGCAAGTCCTAGGACAGTAAAAAGAGTATTTCCACAAGTCTCTCCTGATGCAAATACCTTCATCTGCAAAGTCTGTACCTATTTCCTTGAAAAGAAATGTGTGCAGAAAAGGGGGGAAAAAAAGTAAATTTACATTCCTTTCTCCTGCAAAATCAAGAGGATCACCTTCAAAATCTACAGCATCACCCAGCCCAAAACGAAAATCAACCCCACAGAGTACTTTTTCATCACCTTCTCCTTCACAACCAACAGGGTCACCTTCTTCTTCACAACCAACAGGATCACCTTCTCCTTCACAACCAACAGGATCACCCTCTACATCAACTCCATCACCCAACCCAAACATCAGATCAACCCCAAATTCTCCTATGGAGGGAGAGGTTCCAACAGGGAGTGAACCAGAAAACCTTCAAGACTGGCCATGGGTTCCCATGGGAGATGGACCCAAAGCCCAAGCCTTCAGCTATTTACGCCATAGCCAATGGCTTAAATTATTCAGGGTACTCATTGGAATCGAATCAGCAAAAACAGCCTTCATTACCTGCGTCTCTCAATTAATCAAAGAAGAGGTAATCCATACTTATACTTGCAATTATTCATTTACATATTAAACATTCATTACATATTATTACTGAGCCTGTATGGGTGGGTGGCACCAAGGGGTGCACCCCCGCATTCCTAAACCCCCCCACTTATACACACCCCCATTCCGAAAAACCACCCCCATTCCGAAACCCCCCCCCCCCCCCCCCCCCCCACTCCTAGGAGTGGGGTGGTTTTGAAAATTTGAAGTAAACCCTGCCATTCCGAAAAATAGATATACAAAAAATATATATTATTTTTTTTGCGCGCGCAATATTAAAGTCTTCTGGCGCAGCTGTTCACCCCCCCCACCTGCGTTTATTATTTCTAAAATGATTTATTCACCTTGGAGGGGGGACGCATGCGGCAGTAACGTCAGGGTTAACTGCGTGTGTTTGTGTGTGCATTATGACCGCTGACTTTTGAGACAGACAGACAGACAGACAGACAGACATACAGACACCCAGGCTGTGGTAGATCGGTGGTAAACGTCTGTCTGTCTTTCAAGTTGTGAGCTTGTAGATCGGCTATTTTCAAGCCTATAAAATATGTCTGGAGTGGTTAATATGGCTAATAGTTGACATCTGCAACTGCAAAGTAGCCTAACTACTAACTAAAGTGTAGTTAGTTACTTTCATAACTGGCTGAAGTGGACAGTGGTGGAAAAAGTACTCAAAGGTTTTACTTAAGTAAAAGTATCAATACTGCAATGTAGAAGTAGGCTACTCCGTTACAAGTAAAAGTCCGGAATTAAACATTTACTTGAGTAAAAGTACAAAAGTATTCGCATCAAAATATACTTAAGTACCAAAAGTAAAATTACAAAAATATTTGAAAATAGCACATCTACAAGCTTACAACGCGTCGCATCGCGAGGCGTTGTGAGCTTGTAGATCTGCTATTTTCTGCTATTTTATTTTCTGCTATTATCAAATATTTTAATACTTTTTCTTTTGGTACTTTAAGTACATTTTGATACCAATACTTTTGTACTTTTACTCAAGTACATTTTGAATTCAGGACTTTTACTTGTAACAGAGTACTTTTAAATTGCAGTATTGGTACTTTTACTAAAACATTTGAGTACTTTTTCCACCACTGGTCATTGCCAACCGGTCTGGATGTCCTGTTAATTATATATATATCCAGTCTGTCAGAAAAGTATTCTCAGAAACAATTAACGCAAAATATCTCCTGGTGTGTTTTTTTCCAGGACCAATTTGTTTGCTAATTAAGCTCTTGAGCGTAAAATTAAACCAAATAGTGAAATTGTTAAACATCTGACAACCACACTTGACAGAGGTGACAACGGGACCGTACCTATGTTCCCCAGGTTCTATGTTCCCCAGGTTCTATGTTCCCCGCAAAAAAGGTTCTATGTTACCCACTTACCAAAAAAGGTTCCATGTTCCCTGGGTTTTATGTTCCCCTTTTACCTAACAAAAGGTTCTATGTTCCCCGTTTACCCCCAAAAAGGTTCTATGTTCCCCATTAACAAAAAAAGGTTCTATGTTCCCCGCTCACCCAAAAATGCAGGAAACATACATTTCTAATTTCCAATTATTAATAACATCTCTGAACACACACAACTGAACATAATGGGGAAAAATTACTATCAAAACTTGCCCGCCCCTTTCCCCTGGCGGCCATCTTGGTGATATAGAGCACCTTGTAGCAACTCATAATGTAATAACGGCGTAATAACAGTTCATAATATAATAAACTAAATGTCATAAAAGGTCATAATGTAATAAAATCATGAGCGATAGCGCAATAACAGGTTTTTGCATAATATAATAACGTAATAATTTCTTACATTAAGATTTCTTTTTTATATAATTGTTTTTGGCTTTATCTGCCTTTTATTAGATAGTATACAGTAGTCTGAGAGGAAATGGGGAGAGAGAGATGGAAGTGACACGCAGCAAAGTCCGTCGGGATTGGGAGTCGAACCCGCGACACGCTGTGCCCGGACCGCCACGCCAGCCGTCCGGGCCATAACTGGTCAAATTGTTGAGAAAAGTGTTACATCTTATAATCAGTATCAGTATCATGGTCAGTGTCATGGTCAGCATCATGCTCAGTTTCATGGCAAGTGCCAGTATCATGTTAGTATCATGGTCAGTATCATGGTCAGTACCATGTCAGTATCATGTCAGTACCATGTCAATATCATGTCAGTATCATGGTAGTATCATGGTAGTATCATGGTCAGTATCATGGTCAGTATCATGTTAGTATCATGGTCAGTATCATGGTCAGTATCATGGTCAGTATCATGTCAGTATCATGGTAGTATCATGGTCAGTATCATGGTCAGTATCATGGTCAGTATCATGGTAGTATCATGTCAATATCATGTCAGTATCATGGTAGTATCATGGTAGTATCATGGTCAGTATCATGGTCAGTATCATGTCAGCATCATGCCCATGTTATGACAGTATCAACTTTTGTAACATCATATAAACACCATAAAAGGCCTACACCAAAATGTAGGGAAAAAAAAAAACTTGTCAGACAAGAGGAAATGCCTGTCAAAAAGGCAAGGGGGTTGGGGGATATAGCCAATAAAAAAACATGCATCATTAACAACAACAACAACAACAAAAGCAAAACAACACCAGAACTACACTAAAATTGAAGAAATTCCAGTAAAAAATGTAAGATATGCCTATCAAATTTGGCAAAATCAAAAATGTACACGGTCTAGCCCATGTAAATGATACGGCTGACAGCCCTCCAGTATGAAGGCAGATCTCTGTGGCCCTGATTGTATTGCGGTTAAACATGAGGTATCATGTCAGTATCATGTCAGTATCATGGTCAGTAACATGTCAGTATCATGTCAGTATCATGTCAGTATCATGGTCAGTATCATGTCAGTATCGTGTTCAGTAACATGTCAGTATCATGGTCAGTATCATGTCAGTATCATGTGTCATGTCAGTATCATGGTCAGTATCAAGTCAGTATCATGTCAGTATCATGGTCATATGATATGACCATGTGATCATGGTCATATGGAAAGGCATGGCGAGAGAGTATGTTTTACCCCCTGTCCGTCCGTTCGTCCGTCCGTCCGTGTGTGTGTCCTGTCCGTGTTTTACCAGCTAATCTCCGGCACCATTGGCCCGCTTGCTGCGAAACTGTGCACACACACTCCCTCGATACCAATTCAGAACCATTTTTCACATGGGCCTGTTATAGCGCCACCAGGAGGCCAATTTGTGCAAAACCCATTTTTTGACATTACTCCTACAGATTTTATCCAAACGTCATGCAAATCGGTACACAGTATCTCTATAGTCATGTGATCAACCCGGATCTGTCCGATTTCCCATATTCCATCCTGATTGGCTAAGGTTGGCTTCCAAAGTTTGCAGGATTGGTCCGTTTTGAACAAAATGCCTCGAATCATGAACGCAGCTTGCAATTTCCGTGAAATTTCACACGCACATTCCCACTAGGCCGAGGAAGAAATGCCACCCATTTCACATTGGCCTGTTATAGCGCCACCAGCAGGTCTAATTTAGCAAAACACATTTTTGGAACAAAATGCCACAAATCATAAATGCAGTGTCCGATTGCCGTGAAAGGCCTAGGAAGAAATGGCACCCTTTTCACATTGGCCTATTATACCGCCACCAGGAGGCCACAATAACGTACCTGACCTGGCGTAGACCTGTGCTCCGAGGAGCACTTTTTCTAGTAACTTTTTTTATATGCTTTTTAAATTAAGCACTTTGAAACTGAAGATGATGGCCAATGTTGATGATAGTAAAAATGATAATAATATCGTATCGATATAGTGAGCCCAATATCGTGTATCGTATCATATGTACCGTGAAATTAATGTATCGTGACACCCCTAAATAGATTTTGAGTCATGTCAAAGAAGTTTTCAAAACATGATATTTTGACACTTTAAAAACTGAAAAATTACAAATAACTAATGGGTATAAATACATGTATTTAAACCTTTTTAAATGTCTCACCATTTCCTGCATTTTTGGGTGAGCGGGGAACATAGAACCTTTTTTTGGTTGAGTGGGGAACATAGAACCTTTTTTAGAACCTTTTTTGGTTGAGTGGGGAACATAGAACCTTTTTTTGGATGAGTGGGGAACATATAACCCTTTTTTGGTTGAGCGGGGAACATAGAACCTTTTTTGGGGGGGGAGGGGAACATAGAACCTGGGGAACATAGAACCTGGGGAACATAGGTACGGTCCCGTGACAACTACAGTAGCCTTTGTTACTGAAGTCGGGGTTCGGGGGGCAAAATGTCTTGCGAAAGTGTCGATGTCCATTGAATTAGAGGAAACAAGTAGCCTAGCCTAATCAACCACAACCTAACACCAGCTCTGTACATGGGGAACTTCAAAGCACACTAATTGAATGGCCAATGAAAAAGCAGCTACTATAAAAAGGACTCAATCAACCATAACGAGTTTGACAGTGAATTCGCAAGAGTGAGCTGCCAACTACAGATTCAGTCTTCAACAAACAAACTTGACCTAAGTTCTTTACAAAATGGCTTATTTACAAGTTGCCAGTAGTCGAGGAGGGAGAGCGCTAATCATTGATGAGTTCCGCTACCTGCGGAATAAAACAATGCAGAATCGGATCTACTGGCGTTGTGCCTACCGGGGATGCAATGTCTTTGTCCACACGCGTTACGTGGACATGGATGCTGGAATGATTCACCAGTACCTTCACACCATAAGAGATAAGGTTGAAATACTTAAGAAATAACCCAGGTGCAAAGTTCAGAGGTTCTGTGAAATGGGGAGACGTTAACACCCTTAAAATGAAAGTGACAGGAGATTAACAATTGTGAGATCAAATCATTTATTATCCTTAACTAAGTATACAATTATTTATGAGCCTATGAACTATTAGAATGAATTATCAAACAAACAATAAAGATACAATACCAATCAATAACAGCGCGCTGGATACAAAACTTCTCTCCCTATCACAAAGTAGATACTTCAGACAGGGCGATAAATTCTGCACTGAGCATCCTTTCCCTATCCAGCGATAATATACATTTTCATAAAAAACATTATCAATAGATGGGTGTCGCTGTTGGTTGCAGAAGTTGGTTGATCACTCCTCCTGCAGTTCTCACGCCGTAGCCTTGGCATTCTTCATCCTCGATGGCTACCCTCCCTAACTTTTAGGCGCTGATAAGCTTCTATGAGACCTCTGTCTGATAATTTGGCCAAGCTTTATGGCATTTTTTTAATTTCTATTTCCTGGGAACTAACACTCTGAATACTGCTGTGTAATTGTATGTCATATTGTTATCCATATAAAGCTTTTAGTATATTACTATAAGAGTATTACAACAAGAGTATACGATTGTTATGACCCAATATTAATTTTTAAGCACCACTAGTGCTTGTATTTCCAGTGAGACATTCCTTTGAAGAAAAGGGAGTGAATGAGAGATGGAGAGACAGGGCCTCTTGATACTATGATCTTGGTAAACACATTTTCTTTGAATAAGGTTATAATGACATAGTTAAACTAAAACTCAACACTATTAGTCATACCAGTGATTAAAATATACACACAGTATAAAGGTCTATATATCAATGTGTGGCTTAAGTGATCAGAATATTTGAACTTAGAGCAGTTATATGTGTAAATACCAGGATATAAACATGAGCCACTATAAAAAATGTCAAAACATCATATGACCATTTATGTGTTAGTTCCCCCTTTTTTACTCTTGTAAACTCCTACATTTATGCAGTTTTCTACAGACACATTTATCATACTTATAGACTTTAAATCTAATTTTCCTAACAGTCCCCCTTTTCCACCTCCCATAGTGGTAGGTGGAATCTAGAAGGGAAATTAGAAGGACCTATTACACCTAGATTTACAGTGTTGTGTCACAAGTTGCAAATGGGTCGTCATGCACATCATCATGGGTCTGTATGTACTGTCCGTCATGTGGTATGAGGTTTCTCAAGTTTCTAGGCAACCCTCTAAGGTTGGCTGGATCAAAGTCAGTGTCATAGGTCAATACCTTAGTCAGAGCAAGTTGTCGGGCAGTGGAGTCATGTGAGGTGATGCTAGCTAGTGAGCGATTTACACAGCAACGAATCAATGGAGGACCACAAAGCAGGAGGACAGCCACTGGGATAAGAATGGGAAGTATCACACTAGCCACCCAAACCATCCAGGAAGAGCCCCATGAGGAGAACCAACCCCAGGGGTCGTTGCCTTCTGGTGGTGGGGTCAATGAGTCAAGAATGGCCTTGGAATGAGCTAATAGAGAGGTTACATTAGTAGAAACATCTGGAATGAAAAAAGTGCAGTGGTTAAGCAGCATTTTACACATTCCCCCGGCTTTAGCAGTAAGCAGGTCAAGGGTCTGCTTTAGCATGAATATGGCATCACGCTCATGGAGAGTTTCTTGGTTAAGCAAGGCAATAGCTTGATCAGTGTCAGTGAGTGCTCCCTTTATTTCTAAGAGTTCAGCAGCTACCATGTTAATCTTACGATAAATGTCTGGTACTGATATCTGGGGAAATATGGCATATCCTACAGACTCACCTACTGTGGTCCATGGGTCCGTGAACCTTAGGTTCGGGTACTTGTATCTGACTTGGTCAATCAAGGATTTGACCGGTACCGTGGACTGAGGAGGTGTCAGTGAGCGGGCAGCTCGGTGTACCGATGCACTTGAGGACACTTGGGGCTCGTGGGCATTTGCTTGGGAAACCAAGGTGTGATTAAACATAACTACTATGGCTGTATTCTGAACTTGTCCATTCAGTTCCACAAAGTAGGTACCTGCATCAGAGGGAAATACAGGAGATATGGTTAAAATACCTGTACGCTGGCACATGTTTGTGCGGTTCTTGTATGTTCCATAATAGTCTACATCTGGACCATAACCTTTGTACCATTCTACTACTTTGTCTGGCCCATGTCTCCAGATAACCCCAGTGAGGTTAGCGGAAGTGTGGTTGCCTGGGGGAATGAGAGTGAGGCTAGAGGGAACAAGGGGTACATTTACTTTATCTGTTTCCGGAGTCATCAACGGGGTGGAATATGCCAAGCGATAGTCATAGCCAGAGGTAAGCAGAGAAGGGTAGCAACAGCCCATCCACTCGTCAGGGAGATGGTGAAACGCCTTGTCCCCGCACACCCACACCACGCCTGGGGAGGAATGAGCAGACAAATTAGCAAGGAAAGGACAGGTAAAGTTGTAGGTAGTGTTTTCAGCAGAGAAAGAGCAGTTCGGGCTAACATTTGGATTCATATGAAGAAAATTGTCACAGAGGGAAAATCCAATGGACGCTTTTCCTGTTGAGTTCTGGCAGAGGCAGGTAGGTGCAATCTTTTGAGTGACCTGTATAACTAAAGCATGCCTAGTTGAGGTAACTGCCGGGTTGCACTTAATACTTGTAGTCCACTTAGCCATACTATGTACAGAGTCGGTGTGTTGGTGAATGTAGTGCATAGTCTGTGCTACGTCTAAGAATTGTAGCATAACCACTGGGATTGGACAAGTCTTAGTAGCCATCAGTTCTGGTAAGTCTAAGTAATGCAGTGGGATTGTACGAGGACGTGTGTCCATAGGGACACCCACCCATGAGGCCATGTTCCCATGGGATCTGGCGTGTAGGAAAGCCTGTGAACATGCCAGATTACTATGACATATAGCTAGGGCTATATGTGCTCTGGATAACCCAAAACCTGTCCTTACATTTTCGTCCAGGTTTCTGCTCATCCATATCTCTAATTGGGACTCATCCAGGTCAGCTGAGTCATCGTCTAAGAGTCTCTCTAATCGGGTACTTTTAGGTGGATAAACAACTCTTTTAGGTGGATAAACAATAAGTCTAAGTCTTGGAGACAGGGAATCTTTCCCTGATCGTTCTATCCCTGCCATTAGAGTTCCTGAATCTGACTGTTTTGGGTTTAGGATAGTGACTCCTAGGTTTTTATTGTAACGGTTTAACAATATCCTAGGTTGATTAATGCTCTGCTCAATAAAAGAGGTTGGATTAGCCTTAGGGTTAATTTGCCATTTTCTACGATGGTCTTGTGCAAGAGTTTGGGCCTGTGGAGCAAATTTACAGGTATTAGCGGGTAACTTCTGGGAGTGTGCTATTACTTCACAGTCGAACTCACATGGGGAAACACATACATAGGCCTGGTAGGACACAGAGGGTCCGTTATAGTAAGAGTACCAAGAGCGCGTGTCAGGGAATAGGAATGTACATGTTTCCTCTGCATAGCATTCTATAGATGTAACAGGGGTGTGGGAATCACTGGAGGCTCCTAGGTGTACATAGCGTCTGGAACAATGCAATCCTAAGTTAGCAGTAGAATCAGTCTCATGGTTAGTCAGAAGGTCATTCTCGATTTGTTTTAGGCTAGCAGGGGTCGTTAGGCTCTGAGTCTTCTCTGGAAGAGTTCTATTTTCCATCAACAGTATAACAAGTACCATTATTCCCAGTGCTGTTCCCCCACCCAGTAAAGCTATTCCCTTTGTGGTACATAATTTGGCTTCACATTTTTTTCTTAAGTCTTTTCATTCTGTTGTCATAGGTTACAAATGGTTGATACCTTACATCAGGTTCCCCCATATTGGAGTCCCCCTTTGATCTGTCCCAATTTAGGTGATTATTAATCCTCAAAATATTCGTCTACTATGTCTCTATCGTAGATATTTTGGATTCCCTGTTGCCACAATTCCTGAGTTCCACAAATTCGTTCCTCTACTACGCAATCCCAGATGACTAATTCTATACGCCAGTCCTCACTATAGTAAGTAGTTAAAAGTATTTCTCCAAATAACTCAAGTGTTAGTCTAGCTAAAAGAGGCATGAATAATATAGGTTTTAGATCTTTGTGGATCTGGTTAGGTCTTAGATGCCTAAAAATAAATGGTTAGTATGGTTAGATTATAACAAAAAGATCAGAAATAAACAGAATAGACAATATTTCAATTGTCTTAGAAAATAATAAACATGGAAAATAAAAGTAAGAATAAAATCTCTTAGAACAATTGGTCACTGGACACTTCTAATTCTGACTCTATTGGGTATTTCTTGAATGATTCTCTCTCTTCTTTGACAGCTTCAGGATCGTCTCTCCAATCTATTATCAAAGTTTCCCTAAGGTCTTCTCTGACTTGTGACAGGGACCTCTCTCCTGGAGGTTCAGCTGGGGCTAACTGAGTTATGTGATACCATGTGGAGCCTTTGCCGTCTAACAGGACTGAGTATTTTGTTTTGTTTATCACTTGGTATGGTCCTTTCCAACGTGGTTCTCCCCACTTTTTCTTTATCACTTTAATGTGTAACCAGTCTCCGATTTGAACGGTCCTTTTTGGGCCTGGTAGGTCCTCTCTCTTCTGGTGCACCTCTTCTCGTTTTTCCAATGCCTGTTGAGAGATACACGCTATCATGGTAGTTAGTGCGCTATAAAACCCTGCATGAGAGATTCTAGAGTGATCGACCTCTGTCCCCCTGATGGCTGCAGTAGCCGGGCCGGGGAACGGATAACCTCTAGTCAATTGAAATGGAGAGAACCCCGTAGTAGCGTTAACAGAAGCGCGTACACTGGCCAGAGCTATAGGCAACGCCTGCACCCAGGTGAGAGATGAGTCAGCACATATCTTAGCTATCTTATTCTTAAGAGTCGTGTTCATTACCTCCGTTTGACCTTGAGACTCTGGATGGTACCAAACTTATGCCTTATTCCCATCAAGCGTTCTACTGTTGCCAAGTCCTCGTTTTTAAAATGGCTTCCATTGTCCGATCGTATGACCAACGGAAACCCATGAAATGGTATGTGTGTGTTAATCAAATACTTAATTACCACATCAGCTGTTTCTCTTTTACAGGGTATGGCTTCTGGCCATTTAGAGAACGAATCAGTTACAACCAGCATGTATCGATAACCACCGACGCGGTTTTCTTTGCCCATGTCAGTAAAATCGATCACTATATGTTCTCCAGGTCCACTAGGTACTGGGAAATATCCCATAGGAGTTTTGAACGTTGCTCTTTGGTTATGTTCAACACATATTTGACATTCAGACAACTGTTTATCTACCATGTCCTTCAGATAAGGATGCCACCATAGGTCAAGATTCTTCTTAGTCTGAGCTCTGGAGCAATGTGCTAACCCATGTGCTTCTTTAATAATGATTGGAGCTAACCCTGCCGGGAGTACTACTCTACCACACTGTGATCGCCACAGTCCCTGAACTGATTTTGTAGCTCCCCCTGTGATCCAAGCCTGTTGCTCGTACACTTGTGCCTCAGCTTGTGCCTGTATTAGATCTGTTAGAGAACATGTGGGCAGGGTGGCTACTTTAGATGGGTTGGATGACATTATTAATGCTGGCCCTTGATACCCTGTGACTGCTTTTGCAGCTAAATCTGCTGCATCATGTCTGTGTCACTTTTGTCATGTCCTTTGCACTTCATTATTGCTACTCTGTTGGGTAGTGCTAGAGCAAATGCTAGGTCTTGGATTTCTTTTTTGTGTTTTACATCTTTGCCTGCTGAGGTCAACCATCCATTTCGATACCACACTGCTAGCTCATAATGACATACCCCATGTGCGCAGAATCTGTGTAGATGTTTACATTGTCTCCTATAGATGCTTTAAGAGCTGCTGTGACTGCCATAATTTCTGCTTTCTGAGCTGATGGTGCATATTCAACTATTCCACTGTTAATCATGTCAAATCTTCCAAAATCCGTCGTTCTACTACAGCATAACCTGCTCTTAGGCCAGTGTCAGGATCTCGGTAGCAACAACCATCAGTGTATAGTGTGCGTGTAGCGTCATGCAATGGGTCATTTTCCAAATCTGGTCTGAGTTTGAGATCTGTGTATGTTTGACTTTCGCAGTTGTGTGGTGGCATTGAGTCCATATGATCTGCCATGTTAACCCCTTCATGCTGGTATGTGATATGAGGTGCCAATAAAATCTTTTCCAACCGTGTGCGTTTGATCGATGTCAGTGTGAAAGATTTGGATTCAATGAATGCTGTAGTGCCATGATCAGTGAGTACAGTAAGTGGGTGGAGCTGAACTATGTGTGCTGTCTTTTGAACGGACTCTGCAAGTCCTGTGGCGAATCGTGCGCAAGGAGGGAGTCCCATCTCAGGTATTAAAAGTGTTTTGGAAAAATAATACAAGATCTTTCTCTCCCCCTTATGTTTCTGAAACAACACTGCATTTACCACCCCCCTTTTTTCAGAAACATCTAGAAAGAAGGGCTCCAGGTAATCTGGGACCGCCAAAGTGGTACTAGAGGTCAACATTTGTTTGATGGTAATAAACTGTTCCTCTGCCTCTTGCGTCCAGTTCAGTTTAAGATGGCCATTTCTCATACCATGTTCTTTGATTAAGGCACGAAGGTGACACGTGTTATCTATGTAACTGGGGACATAGTGACGCGAGTAGCCCGTTAGACCTAAGAAGGACATCATGTCCTTCACAGTTACAGGTTGCTTGTGGTGCAAAATGGAGTCTAACTGTGAGGGATTCACTGACGTCATCGCACAGTTAGCCTGAGGCTACGAGCTCAATCCATGGTCTTGAAGGGCGGACCCAAACACAGCCGCCTGGATTTGTGCGTGGCTTCCTATTGCTTCACCAATCTATGTCCCCGCCTCCCCTCCCCTCCCCCCCTCGGCCTGTGCACGGAGCACGCTGACGTCACCAAATTTAGAGCGACGCCCCTCTGCACTCTGATTGGTTAGGAGATAACAAGGTCCAAGACCATCGTTCATGCATCGCTCCCCCAGGCTTTTTTTCTTTTGTAACAAAAAAAAAAGCCTGGGTTTCCGAGGCTATCGCACAGTTAACAATCCGACCCAGGAACGAGACCTGGGGACGACAGAACTGTAATTTCTTAGCAGAAACTTTATAACCACATTCACACAAGTATGCCAACAAAGATGTAGTAGTGTCTAAGCATTCCTGTGCCGTATGACAAGCCAAAAGAATGTCATCGACGTACATTATCAATACCGTACCAGGTGGAAGGGAAAACCGAGACAGTTGATGTTTCAAAAGCTGGTTAAAAAGGCCAGGACTCAGTTTAAATCCCTGCGGTGTCACAGTGTAACAAAATTTCTGATTGTCAAACGTGAAAGAGAATATGTCACGTACTTCCTCCGCAAGTGGCATTGAGAAATATGCATTACTCAGGTCGATACAGCTATAAAATGTATGTCCCGGCGTCAGAGCTGCCATAGCTACATAAGGGTTAGGTACTGATGAGAGTGGGGTAGTCACTATGTCATTAATCCGTCGTAAGTCATGTACCATCCTCCACTGTCCAGGCCTACCCGCCTTCGGGACAGGAAGAATCGGAGTATTCCACGCAGAAAAGCTAGGTTCTAATGCTCCAGCCTGAAGCATGTCGCGCACGACGGTCTTGATGCCCTCGTATGCGTCATACTTCATGGAGTATTGCCTTACATTTACTGGTGGTTCGTCTTTTTTGATTGTGAACGTGACTGGAGGCATGTCACACAACCCTAAGTCATTTGGTCCTTTAGACCAGAGACGCTCAGGTAGAGAGGCCATGAGCGCTTTAGCATCATCATGGTCGTCCAGTTCTCTACCATGATGCCTCTCCAGGCTAGTGTAGTCCATAAAAACTTCGTCAGTCACTGTGTCAAACTGTATGCGATAAGCCTGGGTTTTATGATTATAACTAAGTGAAGGATGGTCAAGTGGCTCCCAGTCAGAGTCAAGCAGGTCATCTAGTTCTTTAGTCATTGAACCTAGTTCCTTGGCAGCATGCCCAGCAGACAGTAGCAGTGATACATGTGGTCTTGCATAAGATGACAATTTGTAGAATTCTTGGAGGAGGGGTGGTAGCCCAACACTGGCGACTACGCCCTGTTTCCCCACATATATGTGTGTGCATGTTATGGTTTGGTGTGTGTTGTGCAGTATTTCATCAAATTGTGCTATGTAATCTAGACTTTCCTCTGTGTCATCGCGTTCATAATTAAGTGTGACATGTGGGTGTCAAATATGGGGCTATAGTACATATCCATGTTTTCCAATAGCAGAATTGTGTCAAAAGACCAGTGGTCCCTACCAGCGTTGGTTGTAAAAGGCCCCAAAATATATCCGCAGCATAACAATTTCCCCCACCGGGGCAGGACATCAGGGGCATTTGGGCATGAATCATTTGACGTTCAGAGCAATGTATAATCGTTCCATCTGGAAATTGTAGCACAATACCATCCGGTGAGCACAAAACAGATGCTCTTAGAGCCAACAACAAGTCCCGACCGAGTAGATTGACTGGGCAACTGGGTGAGTACATGAACGGGTGGTGAAGCACTTGTGAGCCTACTTTAGTGAGTAGAGGCTTAGTCATTGGCATTGTTTGTTGCTGTCCTGAGAAACCCGTAACAGGAATGTTTGTGGTGGATAGATCACTTGTGGAAACACCGCTGTTCAGCGTAGAAAAACGAGCGCCAGTGTCCGGCATAAAAGTCACAATGCGTCCTCCCACCTCAACCTCCAGCAGGGGCTCTGCCAATGCCCCCGCACTAGGAACCTCTAGGCAGCCCTATGTTGACCAGTGCTGCGGTGCTTGAAACGCCGGCATGAGCTGTTGGTTCGGAGCAGAGTGTGGTTGCGGTTGCTGCTGCTGAGTGACCTGTTGGCCCTGCTGAAATTGTTGCAGGTGCTGCTGACTGTGCCCATAGCCCCCGTGCTGCTGATCATTTTGCTGGCCCTGACCCCCCTGCTGGTAGGCACCCTGTGTGTTTCGTCTTGGTTGAGTGCAATCGCGAGAAAAGTGTCCCATATTATTGCAGTTAAAACACCTGACCTGCGATATGTCACGCGGAGCCCCACGCCCTCTACCTCTTCCTCCCCCATATCCTCCTCCTCTTCCTCCACCTCTATAGTACCCCTGTTGATAATCGTTATTCTGCTGCTGTGACAACATTTGTTGCATTTGCTCAAATGAAAACATGGGTGTAGAGTGTGTGGTAGGTGTCTGCGGTTGTAGCTGCTGTACGGAGGTGGGTGTTGGTGTTGCTACTGGAGCTGGTGGTGTTGGTGTTACTACTGGAGCTGCTTCCTGTACCACTGCCTGCGTAGGCACTGTCTTAACTGCACTTTTCTTTGCCGTGGTAGTCTGCTCCTCTATCTGTTTGAGCTGTAGTTTAAGAAGTCTCGTGGTCATGTCAGAAATGGAACCCTTTTCTTTGAGCTGTCTGGCATTGTACCTGTCAACATGGTGTATCACAATGTTTTTCCAGTCAGTGAAGGTGCATGTGTCCATGTTTGGTGTGTCGTCAAGTTTTTCTTGGGCCTCTTTAGGCAGAGCACAGCGCGTCTAAATAAGATTTCACTGGCTGGGCTATCTGTGGGTTGAGCCCCTGTCTGATCTAGCCAGTCGTCTGTGGAGCGCAGTAAAAAAATTTGAGCTGTCTCACCTGGCTGCATACGAACAGATTCCCCCGATACGTGTTTGTTGGGCCAAATGCGGGTCATAATCTGACACCAGAGAGCTTTCCAGTGATGCCAGGCTGTGGTGTTAGGCACCATGGAGGAGAATGCTTCTGTTTCAATGGCTTGTAACTGACCTGCGGAAGAGCAAGATGCAATAGCGTGCCTCATGTCCCCCAATGCTAATTTTTCACCCTGAGTAGCTGAGTCAAAGGTTCTATACCACGCCAAGAATCCAGCACTGATGTCAGGGAGCCTTTGCTTGATTAATTCAAATGTGGTCTGTTTAAATGGAATGTAATGCTCTAGGAGTGGGTGGCCAGCCACAGAGTACAGTGGCATCTGAGTACCTTGAGGCCCTGTCATGGCTGGCAATTGAAATGGGTTTGTGCTTACAGGATTTGAGACTGCTATTATTGGGGCGTGGACCTGGGATGGGTGCAGTTGGTGTGAGGGTGGTGCAGTAAGTGTCTGACCTAGGCTTGTGTGTTGATGAGTCGGATCAGTCATGGTTTGGGACCGAGTGACACGTGTAGCGTGTGTGGGTGTCGTGACAGCGTGAATGAATCCCGTGATGTTGGCTCCCGAGATCTGAACATGTTGGCCTGTGTCTGACATACTGCTGACGTGAGAGCCTACCCCTGAGTGATGAGACCCTGTGATTGATGCACAATGTTGACTGCCGTCTCTATCCTCACCCCCCTGTAACTGCACTTTCATGGCCTGGTTATGATGTAGTCTTTCTGCCTCTTCCCCGGCTTGTGCTATTTCCTCATCTTTATGGTCTAACTTTCTCACCTCTGACCATGCCTGTCTAATCCCCTCCTGCCTTTTTTCTCTGTCCTCTCTATACTGCTCTGGGCTCCCGAGATACTGGCTGCTCTGGTTCCACCTGTGTTCGTTGCCTGGCGATGAGAGCGCATACCCCTTACTCTCAGAATCAGACCGGCCCCCACAAGCGCCCATATGTGCCTCAACTGTATAAGGATATTTATTGATATCTTCCTCCCTTTCTCTCACTTCTTTCTGGGAGGAAAAAACATGAGCCTGTCCTCGCTGTAGCTGTTGGTCTTTAGTCTGGCTTTGCTGTGATTGTACCCACCCCTCTGTTCTAGCTACTGGTGTAGAGTGCGTGCCATGAGGGTGCTGTTTTATTATATCCTGTGTTGTGTCTTGTAATGCATACATGTCATCTCGGAAAAGAGCATCTAGGGACCTGCTTTCTGCCTTACATTCAAGAAAACCACCAGTGATTTTGACCACTCCAGTTTCCCCTGTTAAAAGAGGAGCTTGGAGTCCTACACCATCCTCATAGGGAGGAGGCTTTTCCGGTGCTTTGGGCGTTTTTTCTAAGTCTTCCAGTACAGGATACATTGAATGCATGGTGCGAACCGGAGGCCATTGAGGACCAAAATATTGCTGCTGACCATAACCTCTTTTCATGGTGTGTGAACCTCTCCCTGTAGCACGTCTCATAGCCTGTATTTCTTTCATAAGGGCTGTAACTAGAGACAGATTCGTATTTATGTCTTTTAACTCCGAAGTTAGTTTGCCTTTCTGCAACAAGCCTGGTTTTATCAACCGCTCGGTGACACTGCCCAACTGACGAGTGAGAGCCGTGTGGTGGGCAAAAATGCCACCCCAATCTGGCTCTCCATCGTCTTTCGGGCACGTCCCAGCTCGCTGCAGATCACTTTTCAGTTTGAGAAAAGCTGATTCTTTTAGTTTTTTAACTTTATTATCAGTCTCCCCTGCCAGAATTTGAGAGACTATGTACTCATACTGTTTCCTAAATGACTCCATGCTTCTATTGATTGTGTGAGTTGCAGGATGCACTGCGCAATATTGTTACCAAATTACACGTTTCTTTTTTACTCTAACTGTTACAACCTCACACTAGTTTAATGGGTGTGTGTGTGTGTGCATGTGTTCTTATGCTGCGTGAGCTAACTCTAGCAGACAGCCCCTACCTCTGTCTGTTCTCTGTCTCCCTGTGTGAACCTCCCTATGGCGATTAAAATGATATACTACTGGGGCTTTCTATGAGTCTACATGCGTGTGCGTATATGTCAGTAGTGAACAAAAAAATACTCAAGTAAAAGTATAATTATCACAACAGATCAAACAAGCTCCCCCAACACACAGCAGTATGTTGTTAATCTTCAATGACAAGCTAACCAGCCGCACAGAGAAAACAGTGCCCGTGCACGTTTTAGTTTTTATTCTACAAATCGCTATAAGTGGCCAAAATGTATAAAAAACACACAGTTCCTATCGCCCAGAACCGTACTATCTTGCAAAATTATTTAGATGTGTCAAAAAATCGTTTCACGCTTTTTAAGAATCTTTAGTTTTTTCCAACACACTTCCAACTTTCTAAAAAGGCACACACTTCCTAGCGCAATGAACTGTAGTATATTATACAATGATTTAATAGTGAACTAGAAAGAGATAGACAGAAGAGATGCGACAATTAATAGATTGTCGCGAGCACACACCACCCCAAATACTTTTTCCCCAAAACAAACTTACAGCGCGGCACGCTATAAGGAACCCACCCACATGTCAAGACTATATCCGTTATATCTCGGCAGTTATATCACTGTTCATCTCTCGGCAGCTATAAACTGTAATGTCTCGGCAGCTATATCGCTGTTAATATCTCGGCAGCTATAAACTGTAATGTCTCGGCAGCTATATCGCTGTTAATATCTCGGCAGCTATAAACTGTAATGTCTCGGCAGCTATATCGCTGTTAATATCTCGGCAGCTATGAACTGTAATGTCTCGGCAGCTATATCGCTGTTATATCTCGGCAGTCATAAACTGTAATACCTGATATTAACCGCACTTTGTGTGACAACGTAGATACTGGATCAAAGTAAATGCTGCACTCGTGCGTTAAAATCTGGTAATCTCTCTACTGTTAATACCCATAAATAATAGTCTTCCGTCAAACTCCCTGAGTCCGATTTTGCACAGTTAAAACACACAGCTTAATGACAATTCATTTAAATTTGGTTATAAATCAATGTCCTACAATCGCTAAATTTAAATCAATGCTTTTGGATTACGACAATTGCTTATCACAGGTAAACAAACTTAGGTTAGAGTGCCCAATGTGCTGAATTCGTTTAAACAGGTTTCAGCTTACCTTTTCTCTTAAACCTCCGGAGGAACGTTTGCCCAACCGGAAAGCAACGTCGCGACCGTCACAGCTGAAATGATGTTCAGGCGGTCACCTGCCAAGGATGGCGTCCCCCCACAGAACGGTACGACGGGGTCACCAATTGGAATGATTCACCAGTACCTTCACACCATAAGAGATAAGGTTGAAATACTTAAGAAATAACCCAGGTGCAAAGTTCAGAGGTTCTGTGAAATGGGGAGACGTTAACACCCTTAAAATGAAAGTGACAGGAGATTAACAATTGTGAGATCAAATCATTTATTATCCTTAACTAAGTATACAATTATTTATGAGCCTATGAACTATTAGAATGAATTATCAAACAAACAATAAAGATACAATACCAATCAATAACAGCGCGCTGGATACAAAACTTCTCTCCCTATCACAAAGTAGATACTTCAGACAGGGCGATAAATTCTGCACTGAGCATCCTTTCCCTATCCAGCGATAATATACATTTTCATAAAAAACATTATCAATAGATGGGTGTCGCTGTTGGTTGCAGAAGTTGGTTGATCACTCCTCCTGCAGTTCTCACGCCGTAGCCTTGGCATTCTTCATCCTCGATGGCTACCCTCCCTAACTTTTAGGCGCTGATAAGCTTCTATGAGACCTCTGTCTGATAATTTGGCCAAGCTTTATGGCATTTTTTTAATTTCTATTTCCTGGGAACTAACACTCTGAATACTGCTGTGTAATTGTATGTCATATTGTTATCCATATAAAGCTTTTAGTATATTACTATAAGAGTATTACAACAAGAGTATACGATTGTTATGACCCAATATTAATTTTTAAGCACCACTAGTGCTTGTATTTCCAGTGAGACATTCCTTTGAAGAAAAGGGAGTGAATGAGAGATGGAGAGACAGGGCCTCTTGATACTATGATCTTGGTAAACACATTTTCTTTGAATAAGGTTATAATGACATAGTTAAACTAAAACTCAACACTATTAGTCATACCAGTGATTAAAATATACACACAGTATAAAGGTCTATATATCAATGTGTGGCTTAAGTGATCAGAATATTTGAACTTAGAGCAGTTATATGTGTAAATACCAGGATATAAACATGAGCCACTATAAAAAATGTCAAAACATCATATGACCATTTATGTGTTAGTTCCCCCTTTTTTACTCTTGTAAACTCCTACATTTATGCAGTTTTCTACAGACACATTTATCATACTTATAGACTTTAAATCTAATTTTCCTAACAATGCCGACGCACCACAGGTCGATGTTCTGAGGCCTCCGGAGGACCATGGGCACGCTCCCGAGGTGGACCTGATAGCTACCACCGCCCTAATCCAACGGATGCTGGAGCGGGTAGCGGCCGATCCCACCATCCCCATACGGCGGGTATATGATGACATGGTGGCCCAAGCTCTGGCAGAAGAGCTGCGGCATATTCCCCCATTCAATGCCGTAAGCACAAGGCTGGAGAGGCGTCGGGCGGCCCTCATGCCACCCATTCCACACACCTGCCAAGACGTGAATGTTGGGGGAGAATGGGCCCGCAGCTGGGATGGGGAGAACTTCCTCTCCAGACATAACCGCCAACATGATTTTTTGGTCTTCGGGACAGAGGACAATTTCATCAAACTCGCTTACTGCCAGCAGGTTAGACCAACCCCTCTGCATTGAAACATTCTGTCAGTTAAATTGAAATGTATAATTATTTTAAATGTCAAATATGATCAATGCTTGGTAACGAATACTTATAAGAATTTTGCATAATATACAGGCTACGTCTAATTTATATCAGTATCAATATAATAATATATTTGTTTTAGATATACATTGATGGGACATTTAAGACCTGTCCAAGGCCTTTCTACCAGTTGACCACCATCCATGGCCTTTATATGGGGAGGGTTGTGCCCTTCGTCTTTATACTCATGAGGGGGAAGGAGGAGGTGATGTATTCTGCGGTCCTGCGTCACGTGAAAAGAAAAGTCGAGCGCATCATAGGAGAGCCGTAAGTGTGTGTGTGTGTGTGTGTGTGTGTGTGTGTGTTGTGTGTGTGTGCGTGCGTGCAGTGGTGGAAAAAGTACTCAAAGTCTTTACTTAAGTAAAAGTACCAATACTGCACTATAAAATACTCCATTACAAGTAAAAGTCCAGAATTCAAAATTTACTTGATTAAAAGTACAGAAGTATTGGCATCAAAATGTACTTAAAGTACCAAATGTAAAAGTACTACATATTTGAAAATAGCCGATCTACAAGCTCACAACGCGTCACGATGCGACGCGTTGTGAGCTTGTAGATCGGCTATTTTCAAATAGCCAAAATATATCATATATCTGAAAAGTAACTAGTAACTAAAGTTCTCAAATAAATGTAGTGGAGTAAAAGTACAATATTTGCCTCTGAGATGTAGTGGAGTAGAGGTAAAAGTATTGGAAATTGGAAAAGTGTGTACGCCAATTGTATCTCACTGCACCTGAAATACAAATATTTTGAATAATAATAATAGAATAATCTTTTTTTTCTCTCATCTATAATGTCCATCCCTCCATTCACACAGATGGACTCCTGACAGAGTCCTCTCAGACTTTGAAATGGGCCTCATGAACGCCTTCAGGACTGAGCTGCCTGCCACTTTAGTCACAGGATGTTTTTTCCACCTCTGCCAGAGCCTGTGGCGAAAAGTGCAGGATCTGGGCCTGACAGGTCAGTGATGTAGCCTATTACACTAATGTACACAACACAACTAGGAGTCATTGTCTGTGATTTGATTTTAGCCAGAAATAATAATTTAAAATGAAATATATATATAAATAAATAAACAAACAAATGCAATATAATTATTATTATTATTATTATTATTATTATTATTATTATTACCCTTATTATAATTATTCATAATAATGGGCCTACAATTCATTAATATTATGATATTCTTCATTAACATTTGAGGACAGTATAATGACCTCTTGTAATGTTATGTTTTACCATTTATTTCATAGCCTCAAAACAGACCACAGAAACACATTTAGCAGAATAATTTAGCTTCCGTTTCAGATAAAGCATCAGATGTAGGGTCATGTAGCCAATTTTAATTGTTATGATATTACCATCCATTCATGGGTTGAAGGATTTTTGGTATTTTGTTAAAAAAAAATATGTTGGTATTGAGTGTTATGAAATTAGTTGTAGTATTTATACATTTTTACTTCTTCACTCAACGTTTGCAGGTCCATACAGGCAGGACAGGAACGCCAGAAAGTGGGTGAGGAAGGCTATGGCCACGGGCTTCCTCCCTGTTCTAGTCCTGAGGCTTAATTTCAGGACATTCTGCTGATTCTCCAGTACCCCCCGGTTAATCAATTCATTGACTACATGGAGAACACCTACGTGGGCGAGGCCGCGCTGTTCCCGTCTGCTGTCTGGAGCGTATTTGGCCGTCGTTCTGATAATCGGACGAATAACTGGGTTGAATGTAACACCTTTTATTATTATTATTATTATTATTATTATTGTCTCTTTGCAAATAATTTCCTTCAATAAAACTGAGCAATGTGGGTGTGGAATGTCAATGGGCCATGTTGAAGCCTAGTTCTTATTAAGCTATATGATTATTTCAGCTTGGCACCGCAGATGGAACACCAGGGTCGGGCACCGCCCCTCCATCTGGCTCTTCATTCGTCGCCTGAAGGATGAGCAGAGACTGGTTTGTTAGACACCTTTATGAACACATTTGTGAAGAAGGCTAGTGGTAAGCATTTTTTCCCCTAGAAATCTCAAAGCTTGGTTAATTCTCCCGAACTAGGTGGAGACCGGCTGCATCATGGCAGAACAAGGAGTTCCACGGGTCCCCCAGCGGAGAAAATGGCGACAGCTGGAGGAGAGGTTTGACACCTTTATACTAAGAATAATTAAAAAAGAACGGGCTGTAAGTCCAGGGAGCAGGTGGAGGCTTTGACCTAACCTTAGCTCAGATCATTTGAGGAGCATCCACATGGGAGAATTAAGGAGAAGGGTATCTTGGGGCTGCAATTCAGTGTCCTGTTATTGAAGTTATTGTGAAATGCAAACCTAAAAACAGTAATATCACTATATTAATTTGTCAAATTACTAATATTAATTGCATAATGATTTTCTCAAACAGGATTGCGGCCATCCGCCGTCAATACGACAACGGGGACAGGACCGTCGATGAGTACTGGGATGCAGTCACGCACACCATCCAGAACTTCCTGTGATGCCCAGAGCAGGTTGTCCCATTCTTTCTGTCCATATCACTTACCATCCACACACCTGCAATACACCATGTCTCACAATGCAACATTCACACACACCACTGTATACTGACTCCACACCTCATAGGATGTCCCATGAGTGCATTATTACATTACCCTGTACTGTACACTTCAGAACGGCTTGCCACTAATTCCACTCCCCGGGGAGTTTTCTCCCCGAGTTCTGTCTCCCCTTCACAGATGGATCGCTATCACTACGGACCCTCAGACGCAGATGTACAGTGTGACTGCAGACCGGGCATCCATGGAGCACACCTGTGGATTGCTACCTCTCTCTGTCTCTCCGTTTGTCTCTCTCCCTTTCTCTTTGCTATTTTCAAAGGATTTTTATACATTTGAAAACTTGCCAAATGGGACCTTCTACATAACGAGTACTTTTACTTTTGGTATTTTAAGTACATTTTGATAACAATACTTGGGCTATGTAGGATACTTTTACTAAAATTTGAATTCTGGACTTTTACATGTTACAGAGTAGGCCTGTTTCTACATTGCAGTATTACTTTTACTTAAGTAAAACATTTGAGTACTTTTTCCACCACTGATGCGTATATTACTTCATGTGAGATGTGACGAGATGTGGGTTAATTAACGAGAAAACATCTAAGGAACCTGAGCATGTGAGCGTCTCTGAGAGTAGGCCTACGTGATTACTGACCCGTCAATCAACGTGCACGCAACAGTGAGCTGTGACAGAACATCAACATTAATGTAATAATAATAATAATAATAGCGTAATAATAACAATAGCGTAATAATAACAATAGCGTAATAGTATTTGTAGTAATATTAATAATATTATTAATCATATTAATAATATTATTAATAATAATAATAGCATGATAATAATAATATTTGTTTTTTATTATTCTGAATACAATATTAATGGACTGAACCTGAATGGTAATAACAAAAGACGTTGTGGTCTTGGTCTGATTGACTATAGGAGAGAGATGCTTTCAAAAACAGCAGATCTACAAGCTCATAGCATGGGATTTGACTGACTTGTTAGTCTCATTTGTAGAGGAAAGATGTCTGTCTGTCTGTCTGTCTGTGCGCACACGCACACACACAGACAGACAGACAGACAGACACCAAAAAATAGCCAATCTACGAGCTCTGTAGCACGATAGATAGATAGATAGATAGATAGATAGATAGATAGACAGACAGACAGACAGACAGACAGACAGACAGACAGACAGGGGGGGGTGAACAGCTGCGTCAGAAGACTTTAATATTGCGCGCGTGCGCGCTCCCTCCTCGCGCAGGTGATTCTGTTCACAAAAAAAAAACAAAAAACAAAAAACATTTTTTTTTTGTGGGGCTCCCCCAAGTGCGGGAGCCCCACAAAAAAAAAAAAAATCATATCTATTTTTTGGAATGGCAGGGTTTACTTCAAAACCACCCCACTCCTACACCCCCCCACTCCGAAAAAAAATTTCGGAGTGGGGGGGTGTAGGAGTGGGGGGGGGGGGGGGCTTTCGGAATGGGGGTGTGTATAAGGGGGGGTTTAGGAATGCGGGGGTGCACCCGGCACCAAGAGGCCCCCTTGATAAGCATTTTTGTTTGTTAGTTCATGATTTCTTTCTCTTAACCTTTTCCATTTTGTTTTTGTTTGATATAATATTTTTATTTATAGAGGAAGGTACTAGTTGCTGACAAAGAAGGGCCTTTCACGAAGAAAGCTGATCCTGAAGTGCTCTCTAAATTCTCATGGGAGAGCAGCCTGCACTGGGGGGAGGGAAGGCTCCAGTGACCTTAAACTGCCTCAGGTCTATGTTTCCCCAGGCCAAACAAATCACCCGACAACACATGGTGACTGAAGATGATAAGAGGAGGTATGATACTTTATGGAGTTTTTACAAATGATTTGTGTAAGTCTTATAAAACAAAAACGATACATTATTAATTTACATTTACTTTCTTTAAGGCATATTACACAGACAAGAGGGCAGGAATGGTATAGTCGATCATCCTCTACACATCTTCCTTGTACAAATTAAACTTTGTGCAAAGTTGTCTGGGAGTGGAATGTTGGAGGCAGGGCTGCTCTAACAAAATGTTTTAAGACCCTGAGTCAGTCAGTCCATCACTGCTGCTGTAGGCCATGTTGACCGTATGCGCACTGGCCATGATCACCAGGTCAAGAAATGGAAGGCGTCAGTTGAGGTGTGAAACCATTTTGAACTGTTGTATTTAATGCTGTATAGTCATCGTTGCACAGGCTAAAGTCATTAACTGCAGTAGAATGCATCAGAATAAAGGAATAGTACTCTCATTCAAGTAAAAATAAAAACCTTGAGAATTAGAAAGCATCCCAAAACTAACCCTTACAACATTTATATTCAAATGCTGTGTAATGAAATGCAATTTTGTTTTGATTACACCTTTAGGTGCAGCAAAATAGTTAGGGAATTTTAACAAGATGTTTGGACCATCTGTGAAAAAATTTACTACCAATAGCTTTCTTCACCAAAGTGTTCTTATAGGTGTCTAGAATCACCTCTCAATTAATGTAAACCCAAATCCTCGTGGAAAATCCTGGAGAGCCAATCAAAGTTAAGGAGCCCAGAGGACTTGGGTGAAAAATATGAAAAGAAATAAAGGTATTGTGAGGTGTCTAACTAGGGGTTTTCAGGGGTGCTGAATCCATTCCAACCATTATTTTTGAGTAGAAATGTCTCCCTGGCCATCTAATATTGGTATATTGGTTATTGTTAGTGTATAATCAGTGTATAATCAATGGTAGGGGATTGGGGTGTTGTTGAATTGATTCTATTCTGAAAAATAAAATAAGAAAATATTGCTAAACACTTGACAAGAGTGTACACCTACTGTGCACATGCTCAGTGGGATACACTGTCTGCACGTGGGGAAGGAGCGTGTTGCATCCTGGCAAATATGTCTGGACGATTTTAAGGTACGGTAGTTTATCTACTTTTTGGCATTTATTTTCCTCTGCTGGCAAAACTTTTGATTACTGTGCATTTAGAATATCAATTTTCTCTAGCCTATTGCTTACATTGAACAACCATTAGTTAAACAATCATGACACTTGTCTTTTAGTAGACAACATGGAAGAGGATTCTGTAGCTTAAGGTGCTTCATCTGTGGTGGTCCTGAGACTGAGATTCAAAAGCTCTCAAAAGTCACCCAAAAAGGCTATGCACAGATTGTGTCTTATTCTGAGAGTGTGGATGATGCAGCATTAATCAGAAGACTACATGAGGACTGGAAACACTGAGATGACCCCAAACTAAGATACCATTTGGAATGCAAAACCGAGCTATACAGTCGTGCAAGAAGTATATCCACTGGATATCGTACTTTTTTTTCATTGTGATGAAAGTTGCCACTTGCAGATTTCAATCCTATTCTATGTTGTGAGTGACATCATAATTTAATAAAAACTTTAAACATAATCTATTCTTTAGAGCAAGATGAGGAAGAAAAGACACAGGGCATTGTCTGGGTCAAGTAGTTCAAGTGCTAGCTGGCACACTTGATCTACCATAATACTTGCATCCTTTGCAATGAAGGTATCAATGTTGGCACATTGAAAAGAACCCCTGGTAAGTCTTTTGTATGTAAGATTCAAATGAATTTTGATCATTGTTTTTCTTGTTCCTCATTGTAGGCTTCCACTCAAAGTCAAATAATTTAATCATGCACATACTGTATGTGGCTACCTTTTATCCAGACAGAGCTCGGCAGTTGTATCGTGCACCTGATAATGTCTACCAGGACCGACTGAAAAGGAGTTTGATGCTGAGAGCAAAGCGACGAGGTGATGACTGGGGACTTGAAGTCGCTGGTCGCCTGGTGGCAGAAGAGGCAGTATATCATATTCGATGCAGAAGAGACTTTGAGAACCCTGTTACAAAGTCTGAGGTAACATTATATGGATACACAGTACAGCTGTACAATACAACTCACATTTCTTATCCTGAGGGAAGAAATATAATTTTTAATAGTGAAACTTTTGACTTTAAAATAATGTATTCTGCAAGATTGATATGGGTCCAGGAATGAGGGGGACTAATAAAGGATAAGAAATGTGAGTTGTGTTGTACAGCTGTATTGTGTATCCATATAATGTTACCTTAGACTTTGTAACAGGGTTCTCAAAGTCTCTTCTTCATCGAATATGATGTATTGCCTCTTCTGCCACCTAATCTATAATACCAGAGGCGACCAGCGACTTCAAGTCCCCAGTCATCACCTCGTCGCTTTGCTCTCAGCATCAAACTCCTTTTCAGTCGGTCCTGGTAGACATTATCAGGTGCACGATACAACTGCCGAGCTCTGTCTGGATAAAAGGTAGCCACATACAGTATGTGCATGATTAAATGATTTGGCTTTGAGTGGAAGCCTACAATGAGGAACAAGAAAAACAATGATCAAAATTCATTTAAATCTTACATACAAAACACTTCTTCTTTTCAATGTGCCAACATTGATACCTTCATTGCAAAGGATGCAAGTATTATGGTAGATCAAGTGTGCCAGCTAGCACTTGAACTACTTGACCCAGACAATGCCCTGTGTCTTTTCTTCCTCATCTTGCTCTAAAGAATAGATTATGTTTAAAGTTTTTATTAAATTATGATGTCACTCACAACATAGAATAGGATTGAAATCTGCAAGTGGCAACTTTCATCACAATGAAAAAAAACGTACGATATCCAGTGGATATACTTCTTGCACGATGTATAGCTCGGTTTTGCATTCCAAATGGTATCTTAGTTTGGGGTCATCTCAGTGTTTCCAGTCCTCATGTAGTCTTCTGATTAATGCTGCATCATCCACACTCTCAGAATAAGACACAATCTGTGCATAGCCTTTTTGGGTGACTTTTGATAGCTTTTGAATCTCAGTCTCAGGACCACCACAGATGAAGCACCTTAAGCCACAAGCTACAGAATCCTCTTCCATGTTGTCTACTAAAAGACAAGTGTCATGATTGTTTAACTAATGGTTGTTCAATGTAAGCAATAGGCTAGAGAAAATGTGTATTCTAAATGCACAGTAATCAAAAGTTTTGCCAGCAGAGGAAAATAAATGCCAAAAAGTAGATAAACTACCGTACCTTAAAATCGTCCAGACATATTTGCCAGGATGCAACACGCTCCTTCCCCACGTGCAGACAGTGTATCCCACTGAGCATGTGCACAGTAGGTGTACACTCTTGTCAAGTGTTTAGCAATATTTTCTTATTTTATTTTTCAGAATAGAATCAATTCAACAACACCCCAATCCCCTACCATTGATTATACACTGATTATACACTAACAACAACCAATATACCAATATTAGATGGCCAGGGAGACATTTTTACTCAAAAATAATGGTTGGAATGGATTCAGCACCCCTGAAAACCCCTAGTTAGACACCTCACAAGACTTTTATTTCTTTTCATATTTTTCACCCAAGCCCTCTGGGCTCCTTAACTTTGATTGGCTCTCCAGGATTTTCCACGAGGATTTGGGTTTACATTAATTGAGAGGTGATTCTAGACACCTATAAGAACACTTTGGTGAAGAAAGCTATTGGTAGTAAATTTTTTCACAGATGGTCCAAACATCTTGTTAAAATTCCCTAACTAAAAGGGGAAAAGGAGACTGACATATTGCGTAGGACAGTTGAAATGCCCAGGGACAACTCATATTCACTCACATGGGACAATGTGCAGGTAAGAAAAACACTTTAATAACTGAAGGAACACAAATCAAGCCAAGTGATAGCAAAATTACAGTTAAAAAAGAAAACAATAATTAAAAATATCTTGCATTAATTACACTTAAGATGAAACTTTAAAGGGACATTTCACTTTCAAACATCTTTGGGGTCATTTTAAGATTTCCTCAACCAGGCTGTTTTCAAGTTTCTTGAATCAGTATTTACCCGTTCCTGTACAGCATTGGTTTTCAAAGTGGTGTCCGGTGACCCCCAGGGGTCCTTGAGTGGGTTCCAGGGGGTCCCCAGATAAATGAGAATGGAACCAAATGGACCCGTAAGGTCCATGGTTTAATGCAGGGGTTCTCAAAGTGGGGTCCAGGGAGTGGCCCTAAACATATATATCAGCTATTTTTAGCGGTGCCAGCCGCTCTACATTTGACCGTGTGTGTATGTATGTCCGTCCGTCCGTCCGTTTGCGGACGGCAAAGATGCGACCCATGCACCACTTCAAGACACGCACGCACGCACGCACGCACGCACGCACGCACGCACGCACGCACGCACGCACGCACGCACGCACGCACGCACGCACGCACACACACACACACACACACACACACACACACACACACACACACACACACACACACACACACACACACACACACACACACACACACTAAAACGACCGATCTACAATGTGAGTAAAAATTATTAAAAGTAAATAAAGTGAGTACAAATATTTAAAAGTAAGAACCTTGAGTAAAAATAAGAGTACTTAAATTGAGTAAAAATACTTAAAAGTACTCAAAATGAGTAAAAATACTTACAAGTTGAAAAAGAGTAAAAATACTTAAAAGTTGATAAAAACAGTAAAAAATACTTAAAAGTTGATAAAAAGAGTAAAAATACTTAAAAGTTGTAAAAATGAGTAAAACATACTTTAAAGTTAATAAAGTGATTAAAAATACTTTCAAGTAAATATATTGAGTAACAATACTTAAGAATACTTAAACTGAGTAAAAATACTCAGTAGTACTTCAAATGAGTAAAAATACTTAAATATGGTTAAAATGAGTAAAATACTTAAAAGTCGATAAAAAAGTACAACTACTCTTTTAGTACCGCCTCAATACCAGTCTGAATGCCAGCGCCCACACATCAAATAGATTTGTACCAACTGAATGACAGTACACACTCATCAAACAGAGTAGGCACCGCTTACTCACACTGGGTGTGATTTTTAAAAACATCTTGACATTCTTTGAAAATGTCAGAATATTTTTCATAACGTTCACACCACAAATCTTGTATGGGGGGTCCTTGGCACAAATTATTTTCAGATGGCGGTCCGGCGCCAAAGACACATTAATGTAGGGGTCCTTGACATGATTTTTTTTAGAACCACTGCTATACAGAACCCATTGTAACCATGATAAAATCATTAAAAAAAAAGTCCTTCATTATGGTGAATGATATTAACATTGTAATACGTGAGGGGGGCGTGTACTTTCAATTGCTTTTTATAAATTATTTCTATTTATTTATTTTATATATTTATTTCAATTCACACCCCTAAAAATATATAAAATAAAGGAAAACGTTTTATTTAAAAAAACATGGCCTCTCACGCATTACAAGGCCAATATCAGTCACCAGCACCAAGGACGTGTGTTTTCAATGAGTCTAACAAAGTTAAAATGATTGAGGTTACAATGGGTTTATATAGGAATGGGGCATGTGTGATAAAATGAAGATCAATTATCAAAATACAGAATCAAGCTACATAAAAACTGTCTGGGGTGCTCACAAAAGCCATAGTATACCTTAAAATTAACTCAAACATGTTTGAAAGTAAAATGTCCCTTTCAATAGAATAGTGTATAGTGCATACAATTAAGTAAAAACAAAAACAATCCAGTCCACTTTTTCAACAGTTGACATCACATGTCAAGCATCAAAGCTTAGGACATGGTAATCTCTCAAGAACAGATTCTGCTCTGCGTTGGAAGGCTCGTCATAACATGTACACACTGGGCTACAAGTGGGCGTGCCTTCAGATCAGGAAGCAGGCCGCGCTTTACCCAATCAAATGTAGTGGGCGGGATTCACGTGTCCGTCGATCTTTCCCCCTCGAAACAAACCCAAACTAATTTAACAATAGCGTCCGCGGAGCAGACAAAACCACGGAAAGATATTCACATTTTAACTTACTCTTTCATAATAGAAACAAGTGGGCTTATAACCAAAACGATCCATGTTCTCTGGGAGAAGTGGTGTTAGTGTTCCGTGTAGAAATATTGTTAGTGGGAATGAAAACATAGTGGCACCACCGGAAGTGAAAGCTGAAGGCAGACCAAAACCCCGGTTTCCTTTGCGCACGGGTGCTACGTTGTCATTGTCCCAGAGCCAAGATGAGATAGTACAAACAGCAGAGGGCGCTGTTTTTCATTCTCATTTGGCTTTGGGTTCCCAGATTGAGGACATGGAAACAAGTTCCTGCTTTGGGCACTTGCATTCGCCCACAGAAACAAAGCAAACTTTGGCCA
Organism: Gymnoscopelus braueri; assembly: GCF_963280865.1. Lineage (NCBI taxonomy): Eukaryota > Metazoa > Chordata > Actinopteri > Myctophiformes > Myctophidae > Gymnoscopelus > Gymnoscopelus braueri. Next base: position 49,493,096 of record NC_137611.1, read on the forward strand.
TCTTCTTGGAGAGGGTCAGAAGGCAGTTGATGTCCCTCTGCACAGGGTTCTGCCAACACCATTTGTTTCATAACAGGATTACAATTCATTGCGTGAACGCATGACTGTATTAGTCAAGCGGGTCCTTGTTCACAATCTACCAGCTCTTGTGAATATGAAAACTAAGGTGGTGAAGCACATCCCTCACACCTACACTGACCAAATGAATGAAAAGAGCAACGTGGTATGTAGCGTGGTAAAATCACACACATTTCTTTATAATCAGACAATGAATTACAGTGCTGGTTTTGTGTCAAGATATTTGATATAGTATAATATTCTGTTGAATTACATACTTCCTACCATCTTATGTCTTCTTCTTATCTGTCTTTCTATAATTAGCCTTTTTTTAAATGCCTATTAGGTCAGTCTTGGGGTGATCCCCTCAAACCCCAGCTCAACGGAGGGAGTCCTCGAAATTATGGATTCCCCTTCTAAAATTGTGCCAAGTGTTGGTGGAAAACCTTACCCGATCCTCTGTTGTGGAGATGGGCTAAGTGTGGAGCGCATGGTCCATTGCCGGGAAGCCAGGCTAAATGGAAGCAGTCCTCAACAACGGTTCGAAGGACTGGTGGAAGCTCCACAGGAGTTCCATAAAGACATGATTCTCCTGCAGGTAAGAAGGAAGGGTCGCAGCACAATTTACAGTACACTAATTTGACATAATAAGCCGTTATTACAAATAATGTGTTTCTTATTAGCAATAATGTTTTGTTATTAGAAAGAAACATACCCTTATTTTCCACTATTATCCCTTAATTATGTTCTAATTAGAAATTGAATGAAACTAAACTAAAGGCGTTATTTGAAATAGTGTTCTCCGCTATTCGACAGATTCCTAGAGGCTAAAGCCTAATAAGAACTAACAAAGCCCAATAAGACCTAACGAAGCCTAATAAGAAATAAAAGTTCTTTATAATGCCTAATGTTAATGTTATTTCCACTTACTTGACCGTCACATTACAACCCCGCAACTACTAACTACACGATGTGACGTTAGGCTACCATTACAAAAAACATACCCTTATTTTCCACTATTATCCCTTAATTATGTTCAAATTAGAAATTGAATGAAACTTAACAAAAGGCGTTATTTGAAATGGTGTGCTCCGCTATTCGACAGATTCCTAGAGGCTAACAAACCCTAATAAGAACTAACAAAGCCCAATAAGACCTAACGAAGCCTAATAAGAAATAAAAGTTCTTTATAATGCCTAATGTTAATGTTATTTCCACTTACTTGACCGTCACATTACAACCCCGCAACTACTAACTACACGATGTGACGTTAGGCTACCATTACAAAAAACATACCCTTATTTTCCACTATTATCCCTTAATTATGTTCAAATTAGAAATTGAATGAAACTTAACAAAAGGCGTTATTTGAAATGGTGTGCTCCGCTATTCGACAGATTCCTAGAGGCTAACAAACCCTAATAAGAACTAACAAAGCCCAATAAGACCTAACGAAGCCTAATAAGAAATAAAAGTTCTTTATAATGCCTAATTATTTCCACTTACTTGACCGTCACATTACAACCCCGCAACTACTAACTACACGATGTGACGTTAGGCTACCATCAGTCTACTGTAAGGGTTTCGTTAGAACAAATGTGTTCTTTATTAGGCCTTTATTTAATGTTATTTCCACTTACTTCAAGTTACTTTACATCTAATTACAACAGAACTGTACCGTAATTTGTACATCAGCCATTCCGGTCTAACTTCATGACACATTATATTCTTCCTACCTTTTTTGCTTAATAAAAAATATTTTGTTGTTATTAGGAACAAATTACCTCTCATTACTACAGAACTATATTGTATATTGTACATCAGCTATTCTGTGCCAACATGAGGACACATACCTTATTGCTTCTTCACAAATAATATGTACTTATTAGAACAAATTACCTCTCATTACTACAGAACTGTACCGTAAATTGTACATCAGCTATTCTGTGCCAACATCAGGACACATACCTTATTGCTTCTTAACAAATAATATGTACTTATTAGAACAAATTACCTCTCATTACTACAGAACTGTACCGTAAATTGTACATCAGCTATTCCGTGTCAACATCATGAAAGGAGAATGCATGCTCGTTATATATATCAATATTCGCTGATTAGTCTCATTTCTGACAAAGTGTAGGCCTACTTCAAAATAACTTACCTGCTTCAGAAATGTTATGGAAGCCCATTGCACATGACTGCTATACTGCTCACTATTACTATTATAAAACATGAGGCACATAACTTAGGCTACTTTCTTAGTACATTTGGCTAGGTGAAGACAAACAGCCCAAACACCCCCTAGTGGCAGTATAGATCATAACGTCAATTCTGAAACCTTAATAAGTTGAAACAATTGCTGCAGCTTATTTTTTTTTATTTTCACTGCAAAAGCCATTTTGCCACATTTTGCCACAAGCACTTGAGGATACTTTAGTTTAAAGGACACTTATAAAACGTCACAATTAAAACAATAAAATATATAAAACAAGTTCACCACCTTCAACACACACACTATATGGTGGGGATTGTTATGGCCAAACAGAAAACCATTCCCTGATGTTACCTACTATATACTAGTCCTGGCTAGTCCTGAGCCAAACTCAAACAGAAAACCCCTGACGTTCCTACTATATACTAGTCCTGGCTAGTCCTGAGCCAAACTCAAACAGAAAACCCCTGACGTTCCTACTATATACTAGTCCTGGCTAGTCCTGAGCCAAACTCAAAAGTCTAGCTCCTCAGTGCTCCAACATGGTGGTCTTAACTTTGAAATTGGTGACCTGCCAAAATATGTGACCATCTCTTGATGTAAAAACAGTGATTTAACTGTGTGCAAGATGGTCACATATTTCAGCAGGTCACCAATTTCTCCATTACTCTGCCATGCTGAAGACACCGAGTTAGTAGTGCCCTGAGATTCCCGAAGGTGGCATACCCATTTCCTGTTCACATCTTTGTTCGATGGCTTAGCAGAAGATTTGATAAGGAAGCTGTCATTTATACCTCATTCAAATCTGCTGCTGAGCCAATCAAAAAGAGCTACAGTATAAGAAAATGAAAGGGAAATGGGTAGGCCACCTTCTGGAATCACAGGACATCTACTGGACATACAGGACACTGCCATAAGATATGTGCTTTAAGAACAGCACTGAACAAAAAAAATTAAGAGAAAAGAAAAGCACAGCACTTAAGGGACAGTTCAACCCCAAAAGGACTTTCTATCGATTAGTCACCCTTGAATTCATGGATATTTGTTGTTTTTGTCACATTCCCAAGCCAATAGTTTGATGACTGGCAGCGGTTCCGGTAGGAGACACAAAGAGTCTCCTTTGTATCTCCTAGCGGTCCGCTGGTCATTAAATTATTGGCTTAGGAATGCGACAAAAACAATAATTCCATGAATTCAAGTCTCCATGGGGTAACTAATCGATAGAAAATACCTTTTGGGGGTGAACTATCCCTTTAAACGGGGATCAACAGTTTATCTCTTCTCATGGCCTTTATCCTCGCCTCCACCTCAGGCAGGCCTGAGATAAAGGCTCGGAGAGATTTAGCGTATTGGATGAGTGTCTCCCGTTCCCGTGACGGTGGTGTTACTTCTGGGGCAGCAATTTGTAGTTCTGCAATTGCTGCAGTGTTGGCGACCGTCGCCTTGTCCACTTTGAAGTGTTCGATGGTTCTCCTTACACTGTGATCCTTTTTGTAGAACCTAAGTAGGACTTTGTATCGTTCCAGGACACCATCTTCATCCACAACTACAAGAATGAAGGACAAAATCACAGCAAAGTAAAGCAACGCATTTTGAACATAATATGTTTTCCCTAAATCTAAAACAAAATGTGGACTTTTAACAGAAATCCTGATCCATAAATAAATCAGAAAGAATTTCAGATGGCGGTCTGGCCAAATACATTTTAAATTAAGGGTCCTTGACATGAAAAGTTTGACATCCACTCTTCAAAATTATATAAGCAACACAGAACAACCACCAACACAATAATTACCAAATGGTTGAGAACCACTGGTGTAGTCTGTAAGAGCGAAGCACTGGCGCAAACTCCAGAAAACTGTGACTATTTGCTACCACTGTGCCACTACTTGGTGGCAAGCACAGTGTAAACTGCTGTCAGTGTGAAAGGGCCAACAGAGATACAAAAAAAGTGCACATACCTCTTAGGGGGAACTGCCCTCGTCCCTTCTTTTTCTTGGGCTTCCTCTCAGAGGAGTCCTCAGAGCTGTCACTGTCACTGTCACTGTCAGAGTCCCTCTTACTCGTCTTGTGAGCTAAAGAAAACATTGAAATGCAATTAATTACCTACAAGCTATGAGTTCACGCAAGTTTTCACAACAGTCATCCTTAACTGACATCTGTCAAAGTTAGGTCATAATTAGTAATTGACAGTGCAGGCTTGCGGATAGGGCACAGCCTTGGGTGTTGCCAGTCTCCATAGCATTAATGAACAATATCGAACTCACTAACCCCTTTTTGAAGACTTGTGGCGTCTTTGACGCTTCCTGTTCTTCTTCCCCCTTCTTTTCTTTTTCTTTCTTTTTTCATGGCTGCTGGACGAGTCCTCACTTGTGCCAGAGCTGCCATCACTGTCAGAGGAGGAGGACTGGGCTCTGGCTCTCTCTCTGTGAACTAAAAATAATAACGTAATTAAAATACATACTAATGACAAACTCTTAAGGAGAGATCCGCCCATTTTAAGTGTTATCTTTGATGTGTCGCTAATCACTCACCATCATTGAAAGGGACATTTCCAGATAGTCCCCTGTCGTCCAGTCTGTCGACCCCCTCCGTTGGCATAATGGGAGCCCGTGTAAGAGTGAAAATCGTCTATTATAACCGATGCAAAGTTAGTTTTTTCTCTACTACTGCTCATCGTGGAGTCTCATGATACTCAAACGTGCACTGAATGTCGTGAACGAGCTATCGTTCGTGCAGAACGAGATGATGCTGGTTGCTTATTTCTACCACAGACGACAGGTTCTGTGGAAGAAACAAGCAACCAGCATCATCTCGTTCTGCACGAACGATAGCTCGTTCACGACATTCAGTGCACGTTTGAGTATCATGAGACTCCACGATGAGCAGTAGTAGAGAAAAAACTAACTTTGCATCGGTTATAATAGACGATTTTCACTCTTACACGGGCTCCCATTATGCCAACGGAGGGGGTCGACAGACTGGACGACAGGGGACTATCTGGAATAACTCAACGTCCCTTTCAATGATGGTGAGTGATTAGCGACACATCAAAGATAACACTTAAAATGTCCGGATCTCTCCTTTAAGGTCAAAAGCATACATTAACTTGTTCACTAAACTTCCAAGTGTCCCTGGAATATTGATTACAAGTTCCATAACATGAAATGCATGATTGATTTTCATCCCGTTTACTTTCTCATCCATTGGAGCTCAGCTTAAATTTGTAACCATATGCTTTACACTTTGTAGCCAAACGTGGCATGTCATCAATTAAGGAAAAAAAATGCGACACCATTTGCCTTGATACTGGCTGATGTTGTAGAATGAGACCGACAGAACAACAAAACGGGAATTAATAGTCACCCTAAGAGTGTCTCAAAGTGGAGACAAAACAGACATGCTCAAAAGTTACTGGATAAGAAATAAAGTGTTAGTGAAATAAAACATACCTGGTAATGTGGAAGCTGCCGTCCTAGCTCTTAAGGCATTTAAAAGTGCTACCCGAAGGTCATCCCTTTCGTTCTCCACTCTTTGATTGATGGCCTTTTGCCTCAGGACCGCCTCCACTCCAGTAGGGGCGAGTGTTGGCTGGGGTGCACCTTCAACAATAAAGAATTTCATTTAAGCACTGTCTGCAGTAATTTATTTCAAAAGCACTGTCTGTAGTCATCAATGATGAAGACTGATTTAATTTATCATGATATTTCTACGAGCTAACAGCGCGCACTGTAACATGTGTTGTTGTGAGATTGTAGATCGGCTAGTTTTGCTGAAGAAAAATGAAGGTTGTGCCCTCACTTCTATTACCTTGATCAGAAGCGTCTGGGGCCCTCTTGTTGGAAGCAGTGGCTCTTTTGTTGGAACCGGTGGTTTTCTTGTTGGAAGCGGTGGTTTTCTTGTTGGAAGCGGTGGTTTTGTTTGGCCTAACCGTTGTAGTAGTTTCTGTTAGGGGAAAACAAAGTTCTATGACACCAACACATTTTCTAAATGGTCACAGACTGAGCCACCGACAAACAATGAGGGGTTCATAAACACATGTGGTAAATCAATGTATCACGTCTGCTTGCATTATGAGGATTTAATGTTTGTAACTATACAGTCGGTAATTTAACCATACAGTCTATTCTTGAGCAAACATTTCCCAAAAATAGACAATCTACGAGGTAACGCACTGCAACACGTGTTGTGAGATTGTAGATCGGCTAGTTTTGCTGAAGACAAATGAAGGTTGTGCCCTCACTTCTATTACCTTGATCAGAAGCGTCTGGGGCCCTCTTGTTGGAAGCAGTGGCTCTTTTGCTGGAACCGGTGGTTTTCTTGTTGGAAGCGGTTTTCTTGTTGGAAGCGGTGGTTTTGTTTGGCCTAACCGTTGTAGTAGTTTCTGGTAGGGGAAAACAAAGTTCTATGACACCAACACATTTTCTAAATGGTCACAGACTGAGCCACCGACAAACAATGAGGGGTTCATAAACACATGTGGTAAATCAATGTATCACGTCTGCTTGCATTATGAGGATTCAATGTTTGTAACTATACAGTCGTTAATTTAACCATACAGTCTATTCTTGAGCAAACATTTCCCAAAAATAGCCAATCTACGAGCTAACGCACTGCGTTGTGAGATTGTAGATCGGCTAGTTTTGCTGAAGACAAATGAAGGTTGTGCCCTCACTTCCATTACCTTGATCAGAAGCGTCTGGCGAAAAATTATTTTTGGGAAGAATGGCCCTCTTTGGCCTAGTAGGCTTAGCCGACATCTCTGGGGGAGGGGGGAAATAAAGATTATACAGTAGACGTTTTAACCATACAAACAGTGTCTCTATTCTGGGGGCAAACATTTTGCAAAAACAGCCTATCTATTAGCTAACACGTTTTAACACGTGTTGTGAGCTTGCAGGTTGACTGGTTTTGGGCAAGATTAAAAATCACGGTTGTGCTCTCCCCTATCTTACCTTGACCATCTGAAGCAACTAGGACAACCTTTGGGGATAAAGCCAAACGAGTGTCACTGCCATTTTGTGCAGTACTCGCTGATATTAAAAAGCCATCGATGACGGTAAATTCTGAGTAGTCAGAGCCATTGAGATATAAAGAGTAGGATCAATGAGCAGTCAGACAATACAGGACACAAGCTTTATGTATAGCATATGATTGTAACTTGTTATCAATCCCCAATAAATATCGATTTTGTTAAATGATTGTAAATAAATGACAATAAATATCATTTGTATTTATAGGTAGGGTAAGTGATTCATTTTTGTTAAATAGCTCTATATTCTGATAGTACTCATTGCACATGCATGCACATATGCATTTGGCCAAGCCATACTGTAAGTGCATACATTTCAATTAGTGTTCACAGCTTTGGTTTATTTTAAACCAGTGTTTTACCTTATTATCAAATGCACATTATATGATTAGCCTATTCTTTCTTTATATGATATGCTATTGCAGTGAACACAAGATGACAAATTCCTTCTATCTCAATGGCGCTGGTCATAACCATAGCAAATAAGGTGGTTTCTCTTACCTTCATCATGCAAGGCAACTGGGACCATTATGGCCTTCTCAGTTTTCTTTTTAGCCATCTATGGAAAATAAAGACAGACTATGACACAGGATTCATTTTGGCAAATCTTAAAAAAACATCCTTTAAAGACCTTTAATGACATGTGATCAGCACTTTGGATTTGAAATCTGAACATATAATGTACATGTTGTAAATGGAGAACGTGCCAAAACCTGGTATAAGTTTCTCCATGACGCTCGTGACAGACGAGCGTCATGTGAACCATGGCTACGTCTGAACGATTAATATTTTTAAAACCAAAATCCCCCCCCCCCCCCCCCCCCGGTGTGTATTAGTGTTGCTGTTATTTAGTTTCCATCTATTGTAGTCATCCATTTAAAAATACATTAAAAGACATCGCTTTCATGTAAGGGTCACACTAAAATTTAAATAAAAGATTAAACAGTCAGACGTACATTATAGTAGCGTATCATTATCCTAGCCATAGTTCACACGACGCTCGTCTGTCACAGGCGTCATGGAACCGTTTGTTTCTGGTACTCTTTTTTTTTTGTTTTACAATTCACATGTACATAAATGTTCATATTTCAAATATAAAGTGCTGACCCCCATGCCAAGGATGTAACAAGTTGAGCCGGCAAAGGTCTAAGTACCTGGATATTCCGTATTGTTCAATAAAAGCTTTTTAATCCTATCGCCAGCCATTTTCTCTGATGCTTTCAACTATGCGACACTACTGGTTGGGAGGTGTATTGCAACTAGAAAATGGCCGCCGATCTGATTAAAATGCTTTTTATTGAACAATACGGGAGATACAGGTACTTATTGCGGCCCGGATGAACTTATTACATCCGTGGCTAAGGGGTCAGCACTTTATATTTGAAAGCTGAACGTTTATGTACATGTGAGAGTTGTAAATGTCCAAAAAAAATCTAAAAACAGCAACAATCAGTTCCATGACTGTCATTGTATTACAGTCATGTTTCAGGGCTAATCATTATCCCTGCAGCTAAAAATACATACCGTAATCCAAACCACTTATCTGGCACCCACTTCACCCACTTCAACTTCAGTTAAAACTCTGTTAAGGAAATTGAGATAATCGTTCTACAAGTTTATAAATACAATTTGCGCATCAAACATAGCCTAGCTAAAACACGCTCAGCCCATTATGAGCTACACGGTGTCCAGCAGCCATAGCGTTAGACACCCAACTTAATTTAATATCCCTTTTAAAAAAAGGTTTGAAATAATTTGTTCTCCCCCACAAATGATAAAACTACTATTCCCAAGATTGGCCTCACGTTATAGCATTTAGCCGTACTAATATTAGCCTCACGTGTTAGCAGTTGGCCTTGATAGCTGTACAATTTCATGCTGAAAATTGGCTAATTCTTTAGTTAACTTTAAAATAATATTGACACACACAGTATAGTTACACACAGTATAGCTACGTGAATACACACATTGAAATATATAACTTACACATACCTAAAAACTTTTAAAAGGTTGCCCGCGGGCGCTGCTTGTGTCCCGACCCGGACTTCCAGCGAGACCTGTGGTGAACACACACTGCAGTGCACGCTGAAAGGCTAACTAATGCAAAGCAGCTAAATACTTGTACGCCCGTGATTAGTTGAATTGACCCCACCTGTGCGAGTCCGTACGTACTACGTACACTGTTATTCCGATGTTGGTGCCAATAGAGCAGGCGCACTAGGGATTCAGGCGATAGAAGCATGCTCAATAGTGTCCTTTATGTTCTAAGCTTGCAATATCACATTTGGCCTCTAGTTTCGGCTCCGCAGTCTTGGTAAAGTTATTTCCGGGTCATGTTTTCAGTTTTTGTCTTCCGGTTTAACTTGCAAACGAACGAACGAAAAAAAAATACATTTTTATCCCATTTTTTAACATTAAAAAAAAATCCTGAGTTCACACAGACATCATTAGTGATGACGTAGTAGTAAAATAGAAATAATATGAATTACAGAATGAAAAACACAAGCATATAATGACCTGCATAGCACCAAAAATGGTAGATCAGGCCTACATTTTAAATAACATAGGTTTATACTTCTTATGGGGGGTTTTCTGGCAGTTGGCATCCGTGATTGTTACATTAGCGCCACCTACTGGACTAATATTTCACAGTGCAAACTATCCAATGGTTCCCGAACTGGGGCTCAGGACCCCCAGTTGGGGTGGGTCCCCCAATTTTTTTTGGGGGGGGGTCCCCAGCTCATTAGCTTAATGTGCAACATTGCTTTCTCACTCAACAGTAATCAAATCAATATAGCCTAGAGTATAAGTGTATACAGGGTGTCTACACATTTCTAAAGTTACAATAAAATTACGTTTAAGACCTTTTTAATACCAAATTGGCCAAATTGTCAGATATAACATAAGAGGCAAACATTGTGAAAATAGCCGATCTACAAGCTCACAACGCCTTGCTTTGCCAGGCGTTGTGAGCTTGTAGATCGCCTATTTTCACAATATTTTCCTAATTTTCTGTGGAACCAAGTGTGGTATATTAGCCCTTATGGCTTGTAGTTATTGAACAGTATGCAAGTACAAATCAGATATAATTAAAGTCAGATGAATAATGTGTTGTTGACTCAGACCCAGCCTGGCGTCTGCTACTCAGGGACTCTGCTAGTTGTGAAGTGTGATTTAAATCTCCATTGAAAACCTGGCGACATCAGGTCTGGCATTGTCTTCACACCCAGGCTTCTTGGCATACAGTTGCTAATCAGGTCAGCCAATGTTCAAAGATCTCCTTGATCAACAGGTGGGAACCCTTGAACTATAAAGTCCACCTAAAGTGATCCCATTCATATTAATGTCCATTCTATAATCTAGACCTCATGGTCTGAGTTATAACGTCTTGATATTTCAGCATTAAAGCCCAGGAAGAGCAACATAAATCTGAATAACATACTGTACAACTTTCGGCGTAGTTAATGCAACAGGAACTGTGGTTAGAACGAACACTGGATCAATTCAACCTATTTTAAATGGAACTGTTAACTTTTATTGCCAACAATTACATATGCACAAATGTTAGTGCAGAATGCAGAGGTCAGGTGGCCATGCAATTCAACCTTTGAAAAAAATAAAAAATAAAAACAAGAGTCAAACGGTATAACAACCACAGTTTTAATTCGAAAAACAACAAACATCAGAGAAACAAAGATTCAAAGCTTGGTCACACTTTATAGATTGCTCTAATGTCCTCAAATAAAGCTCCAAGTTTGCCTTTCTTGTGCAGCTTTGCTCTCCAGTGATCCCACTCAATGAACAAAAGGTGGTCTTTCAGAGTTTTCATTGTCATATTACCCCTATAGCGATATATGTCGTCCTTGTAGCTTCTCCATGCTCGTTCAATGTGCTGTGTATGAGCTCCTGTGCCAGGATGCACGAAGTACCTGTTGTGAGTTACTTGATAATGAATGAAGCCATAATGAGATAAATGTCTGTATGATGCCCAAGAGTCACTCAGGATGGTTGTTCCACGGCGCACATACTTTTGGATGATAGGAACCAAAGTCTGTGCAGATCTTCGTCTCACAAGTTTGAGCACTGGCCTTCTTCTAGACCCCTTCACCTCTAACATGCCAAAAACCCATGCCTTTCTCCTCCAGGTTGACCGGAACCGTCCACGGGCATACTGAAATAAGACAAAGTACAACGTCCATGCTATTAGTAGTAGTAGGATTTGTGAGAATAGTGAGATTTTATCTTGACAATGACTTTGCGACTGTGCAATGATCAAATGTTAGGTTAGTTCATTGAGTCTTCTCTTAAGGATTAAGGGACTGAATCAAGCCAATGGGAAGTAAAACATTATTATATCACCATTTTAGAATGAAAGCCAGGTTTGACATAGACAGGACACTGTCATAATTATGTCCAAAGTTTGATTCAATAATAGCATTTTTGGATGGGAATGTATTCTGATGAAGCTTGATTGAAATGTTTGCAGTACCTTTCTCTTGTGGCAAAACTTGCTCTCGTCAATCACCACGTAGGCTTTAGGACCACCGATGCACATTCTGCCCCTGCGTCTACGGTTCTTAATGGCTTTGGCACACACTTTCTTCAGGACCGTGGCCATCTTTGTTAGGGAAGTCCTGCTACCACACAAACCTTCCTCTATCATGTCGATATGGCGCAGCCGTAAACCCTGTGTAAATCTTCAAACAACAATAGAAAATATTATTACACGAACACAGCTTTTATTTGATTAAACTTATATAAATAGTCTGACTTTTGCTGTAAACACCCCCCCCACCAAAAAAAGGAGAAAAAAAACACAAAGTAATGACAATGATTGGTTACTTCACAAGTTGTTAGTGTCATAGTATGAGTACCAATGATGTGTTGCTGTTTTAAAATGTGTTGGATATGTTAAAACCATGGCATATCCATTTATTCACACATGCTAGACTACTTAGAAACATACCTATGCATAAAGGCAAGCCAAGCCCCCAAAGACAAGTGGGATCGACTGAAAATGGAACCACTTCGGATGCTTCGTGTTACAGCTTTCTTGTGGCCCTTCCTTCGGCAAACCCTAAATAAAAAAATAAGAAAGACATGCTTTTAGATGTGTACACTGTGTGCTCTTGAACTAGCCTTGGACCACAAGAACCACATCTGTAAAATGACAGTCGTGTATAAGGGCTACTCTTGAAAGTGACATTTTGCTTATACCATTTGTGAAGAACAAACACATAACCTTTCAATAATAACCAGTAAACAAACCACAGTGGCCAAATTAAAGTAGGATCTAAGGCTAGTGTTGAACATGTTAGGCTTCAGCATATTATATAATATTTTAATGTATTAGTCACCACTTGTGTGCACCAGAAATGCTAGAGAGCAGTATAGCTTAAAGGTTATGCTATATTTCACATTTACACATGAGACAAATGTACTAAATTAAGCCTGTTTTATGTCAAAGAGCCCCTAGGAATAGCTCATACGGTAGACCAGGGGTCTTCAAACGTTTTTCAGGCCATGGAACCCCCCCCCCCCAGCTTATAGAGAGATGAAGCAGGGACCCCCACTACATATTGTATTCATGTTAAATGTGTGTTTACAGAGATGTAACCACTTAAACCCTCAATACATTGTAAACTTCACCTTTGGCTCTGAAATTGGTCAGCTCTGTTTTCCCTCTTCACTAGCTCTGGACTCTGGTACATAGCGTTAGAAGGAGTCCTTCTAACGCTATGTACCAGACCTCTACACCAAACCCCTTGCCGAAAATAGCAGATCTATAAGCCTCGCAGCGCGAGTGTGTGCTTCTAGATCGGCTATTTTCGGCTAATGTTCCCCTTAGAATAGGGATGATAGTGTTCAAGTTGATGATTTACCAAAAAAATCCTTATCACACAAAGATTTGGCGGCCCCCTGTAGGCTACTTACTATCAAGACCCCATTTTGAAGACCCCTGCGGTAGACAATAAGTCACATCCAATAATCTAACTAAAACCAACAATAGCAGTGGTGGAAAGTAACTACGTACATTTACAATTTTGGGGTATTTGTACTTTACTTGAGTATTTCCAATTTCCAATACTTTTACTTCTACTCCACAACAATCATTTCAAAACTTTAGTTAGTAGTTACTTTTCAAATAGAAATTACGATATTATGAAACATACATTAACGACTTTAGCCATATTTTATACATAGGCTAATTGAAAATAGACGATCTACAAGCTCACAACGTGCAGGGTTGCCAGGTTTTGCGACAGAAATAAGCAACCAGATCTATGAAAACAAGCACAAAAGAAGTGAGCCCTTCGCCCTTTAAACACATACATTGGCTATTTGAAAATATCCGATCTACAAGCTCACAACTTCTTGTGATAAGAAACTGCACTTTAAGAAACAAGGCAAAAAAACAACAACAATACTTACAACCAACTATCAAGAAAAGGTATAGCCCAAATTCGCTAATAACAAGCGGACATGGCAACCGTGACAACGCGTCGCCGCGACGCGTTGTCTGTTAGATCTGTAGATCTGTAGCTATTTTCAAACATTCTAGTACTTTTACTTTTGGTACTTTGAGTATAAATACTTTTGCACTTTTACTCAAGGCTAGTGTTGTACAATATCTCCAGTAACAGAGTACTGGAGGTATTAATACTTTTAATTATGTAAAACATTTACTTTTTCTACCACTGAACAATAGCAATGAAGATAGTTGTTAGAGCTTACCAGCGATATCCGTCTTTTGTTGTTGTTGTTTTGCTCAATTTCATCTTTCTTCGGCAGGAAGGACACTTGTATTTCCTCGCAAGTAACCTATATTTTTGGAGCCACTTCAAAATAGATCTTTTACTCTTCTGAAGCGTCCTTAATAAAGTCTTGACTAACGACATGTTTGCAGAGTGTAACTGAGTGTAACTGTGTGTGACTGAGTAGCCTAGTAGTACTTGCGAGCAGTCTGAGTGTGAGTGGCCCCTGCCCCCTGCCCCCCCATCGGATCCACGATCAGGGTTCTGTGATTGACAGTCCAGGTTGGCCAATCAGTGACCGATTGGTGGGTGGGGTACAGGATAAATGTAACGCCCCTCACGCACCTTCCTCCTCGACGACAACAAACAGCCATTTTAAGAGTGTGTCTTGCTGTGTGTGCCTGTGTGGAGTGGACAGGAGTTAAGCGTCGTGTCCACCGCGCTTGTTTGTGTCGGTAAGTAACGCTAGATTAGTTAAGCAATGTGTACACAAATCAGCCTCCTGATTTTTTAATGCTTTTTGGAAATATTGAGTTTTGCACATGTTTTCAACATATATTGACTAAGTTCATTTCTCAATTCAGATAATGTCGTCTTCGGACTCTGAACGGGAGGCTGAAATGAGAGAGATTTACGGTAAGAATCTTGTTAACCCCACTTGACTAACGCTTGCTAATGCCAATTAGGCTCTATGCACACCAGCCATGTTGGAAAGAAATTGGGCCTCTTCCTTCACATATTTTACCAATGATACTAAGGCTCTGTTCCATTTAGTGTAGCACAGTGGACCCTCATAACTCTTGAGGCCTGGCTCAAGTTAAAACAAACGTTTTGTCGCTGCCTTATGCCTTACGTGAGGCATAAGGCCGGTTTAATTCATTCACTATGGAAGTCACGTTGTTTGAAAGGCCGCTCTCTGGCTTAGCCCCCCCCTCCCCCAAAGCAAGTCAGTTTTATCAAACCATGTGACTTCCATAGGGAATGAAATGAACTTATGCCTCACGTAAGGCACAAGGCAGCCACAAAACAATTGTTTTAATTGTGAGCCAGGCCTGAGGCCACATCCACATGGAGACGTTTTAAAAAATGTCGGCAGTGTTGCCAGGGAATGCATGTTGCATGCACAATATCAGCAACCTGACTGTTAGATCAGAATGCAACAGAGCTTTCATCATCATCATTGGTAACTCCTGTGCAGAAAGAATGGAAGAGGCCCAATTTCTTTCCAATATGGCTTTTGTGCATAGAGCCTATTGTGTATGATGGAAATTGTTTGCTTGTAGCTAATGTCACTTTTTTGTATTCATTGACACTTTTCGTTTATTGTACAACAATGGCTGGATATTTCTTGGGTTGGCAAACATATAGCCTAATTTAATCAGATATTACTTTAAATCTGTGCAGTTGACACATTTTAGTCACACTATACTTTACATTAAGACTCATTATTTCTTTTTTTTTAAATGTATCCTTAAGAGACAATTTTTAGTCACAGTAAAATGGGTGCTGATTGGCTGAAGCTCAACCAGCTCAACCAGCTGTGCTGGGATACGATCCACAAAAAAAAAAAAAGGCCATAGATGACATCATCCACTCCAGACACTTGCCTAATGAGGAACGGGAGAAGTACATGGACGTATTTAGCTTTGTCTTCAAAAACCGAGTCGATATGGAGACTTTTTTAAAAGAAATTTCTGATGTTCGAAAAATGAAAGTCAATGCTATGGGTTAGTGAGCTATTTTATCCGTTGGAAATAAAATTCATCCATCCTGTCATACATGTCGGTCAGTCTTAAAAAACTGTATTGTGAACATACGAGTATGTAGAATGACTGGTGATCTCTGGCCAGCTGTGTCAAACTGTACCTTATTTTAATATCAAAATTACTTAGCGTTTCCCCTATATGCATTTAACAGTGGCGCCGCGCCTTGTTTTTCGACCGTCACAGCTTGATTTTCATTAAAAAAATGTTTTTATATGCGACGCCTTGTGAGGTTGTAGGGGTGTCACACCGCCGTGCGACGAAGTATGAATTGGGCCACCCGTGTTCTTGTGCACTCGTGAGTCTATTGTCTCTTGTGAAACGGCTCCCCCTAGGGTAACAGCTTTCTATGGGTCACAAAGGTTTCAGTAACGTAGGCTCACTGAATTTTTTTTTAATGCGTTTTGAAGATAATTTCTAGTTTTTGAGCTACATTAAAGCTTAGAGGACACATAGACTTCAGCATAATTTGTTTTAGTTAATTTGTGCTAATTTTCTATGTGGTTAAATGAAGGTTTCGCTGATGTTTTTTGTTCTGTGCTAAATCATTTGCAGTTGATGAGGAGGAGAGCTCATCCGATCCTGCCTACATGCAGCTGAAGAGATTGACTGACCATGAACAGGACCTGCGGGAGGAGTGCAGATTCCTCAAGGAAGCATTAGCGCTGACAAAAGGTATTGTATGCAATGTACACTATAATCTTTATGATGCTGTTGCATCATATATAGTGGCTGTTCACTATGGAATTGTTTGAAACTGAACAATTCCACCAAATATATGTACTTGTTATCTTGGACTACAATAGGATTGTTGCCATTGTGGTTAACGAGATGGCAGAATTTGCAAAAAAAAAGATAAATTATAGGCTGCCAAGTAATACTGTATTGATTAGAAATTTCTGCCACAGACTTATCCCTAACACAAGACAGAGCCACTTGTTGGTTCATTTCCCCATTGCCTCATTCTGATTGGACTGCCAGCACTCAATCAAATCAGCCATCAAATGTAGCTATGGGAAAAATAACTGGAACTGGAAACGGGTATGATAGTAGGAAATACAGGACTACAGTTATGCACAGTGTGCTCATTGTGCTCCATAACTAGTATTGATGGCTTCTCTAGTAAAATGTGCATGGTGCATTTATACTGTATAATGCCTTTATCCTAAGCGCTTTACAGTCCCATTCACACACCAACGGCAGAGGAAATTTTGCAAGGCACCAACCAGCTCAACGTTATAAGTTAGGGGTTCAGTGTTTAGCTCAGGGACACTAACTCTGGGGGAACATGACAGATGCATGTTCAGGGTAACTGTTGTAAATGTGTCATTGTTGATTGTTTATTATACATACTTAATTCTTAAATAATAAGGTGTACATTATGCTGCTAACCCGTAGCTATCTCAGCTGCTTTACTCGGGTCAATAGGGAACTTGTGCTAGTTGCTTCTGGTTTATCACAGCCTAAACTGCACATGTATTGTAATGTAATTACTGTAATGTTTTTTTGTTTGCCTTGCAGACATCAGTCAGGATGGCGATAAACACTGAAGAGGGACAAGTGACATCTTGTGATTTATGTTTGTACAGGTAGGTGTACTTTGTTCATACTACAGTGTGCAGGGAAGGAATTTCAGAGAGGTCACGAAGGCCATGGCCGTCGTTGCCCCTCAAAGAAATGACATGCCTTGAGGCCACAGTGGCGTTAATGCCCCAGCTGACTGTACTGTACCACTTTCTCTTCCGTCTTCCGCTTGTCATGTAGACACCAGTGTCTTCTGTTGACATTCTGAATTCTTAACTCCATCTTTAAACCAATCCAGTAACTTTGATTGGTGCAGGGCTGACCATGGATCAGATTGTAAATACCATAATATATTTATTTCACTCCAGATAGTCTACATACTATATTTGAGATCATCCTTAACCCTTAAATTCAATTAATTTCTATCAATAGACTAAAATGTTATTTGATTGCCTTCCTGCCCTGGAAAAAAATGTACAACACTAAAGGCCATGTGGCCTTGGCCCTAAAATGATAACATTCCAGTCCTGACAGTGTTTATAGAAATTCTTCACTCAATCACTGATACTTGTTTTGTTCTTTATAGCCAACAGATGTCGGTGTGCGAGTGTGCTTCACCTGACCACTGAACCAACCTACCGCCTGCTGATCTGTGGACCTTTCAGTGGCTCCTCCCCTTCCCCGACCACCCCCCCAAAAAACGTTCTATCGATTAGTCCCCCCCATGGGGACTTGAATTATTGTTTTTGTTGCATTCTTAAGCCAATCATTTGAGTTTATTTTTTTTGTTAATTTAAGTTAGACAGTAAGGAGAACCATTGAACACTGACAAGACGACGCTCGCCAACACTGCAGCAATTGCAGAACTACAAATTGCTGCCCCAGAAGTAACACCACCGTCACGGGAACGGGAGACACTCATCCAATACGCTAAATCTCTCCGAGCCTTTATCTCAGGCCTGCCTGAGGTGGAGGCGAGGATAAAGGCCATGAGAAGAGATAAACTGTTGATCCCCGTTTAAAGGGATAGTTCACCCCCAAAAGGTATTTTCTATCGATTAGTTACCCCATGGAGACTTGAATTCATGGAATTATTGTTTTTGTCGCATTCCTAAGCCAATAATTTAATGACCAGCGGACCGCTAGGAGATACAAAGGAGACTCTTTGTGTCTCCTACCGGAACCGCTGCCAGTTATCAAACTATTGGCTTGGGAATGTGACAAAAACAACAAATATCCATGAATTCAAGGGTGACTAATCGATAGAAAGTCCTTTTGGGGTTGAACTGTCCCTTAAGTGCTGTGCTTTTCTTTTCTCTTAATTTTTTTTGTTCAGTGCTGTTCTTAAAGCACATATCTTATGGCAGTGTCCTGTATGTCCAGTAGATGTCCTGTGATTCCAGAAGGTGGCCTACCCATTTCCCTTTCATTTTCTTATACTGTAGCTCTTTTTGATTGGCTCAGCAGCAGATTTGAATGAGGTATAAATGACAGCTTCCTTATCAAATCTTCTGCTAAGCCATCGAACAAAGATGTGAACAGGAAATGGGTATGCCACCTTCGGGAATCTCAGGGCACTACTAACTCGGTGTCTTCAGCATGGCAGAGTAATGGAGAAATTGGTGACCTGCTGAAATATGTGACCATCTTGCACACAGTTAAATCACTGTTTTTACATCAAGAGATGGTCACATATTTTGGCAGGTCACCAATTTCAAAGTTAAGACCACCATGTTGGAGCACTGAGGAGCTAGACTTTTGAGTTTGGCTCAGGACTAGCCAGGACTAGTATATAGTAGGAACGTCAGGGGTTTTCTGTTTGAGTTTGGCTCAGGACTAGCCAGGACTAGTATATAGTAGGAACGTCAGGGGTTTTCTGTTTGAGTTTGGCTCAGGACTAGCCAGGACTAGTATATAGTAGGTAACATCAGGGAATGGTTTTCTGTTTGGCCATAACAATCCCCACCATATAGTGTGTGTGTTGAAGGTGGTGAACTTGTTTTATATATTTTATTGTTTTAATTGTGACGTTTTATAAGTGTCCTTTAAACTAAAGTATCCTCAAGTGCTTGTGGCAAAATGTGGCAAAATGGCTTTTGCAGTGAAAATAAAAAAAAATAAGCTGCAGCAATTGTTTCAACTTATTAAGGTTTCAGAATTGACGTTATGATCTATACTGCCACTAGGGGGTGTTTGGGCTGTTTGTCTTCACCTAGCCAAATGTACTAAGAAAGTAGCCTAAGTTATGTGCCTCATGTTTTATAATAGTAATAGTGAGCAGTATAGCAGTCATGTGCAATGGGCTTCCATAACATTTCTGAAGCAGGTAAGTTATTTTGAAGTAGGCCTACACTTTGTCAGAAATGAGACTAATCAGCGAATATTGATATATATAACGAGCATGCATTCTCCTTTCATGATGTTGACACGGAATAGCTGATGTACAATTTACGGTACAGTTCTGTAGTAATGAGAGGTAATTTGTTCTAATAAGTACATATTATTTGTTAAGAAGCAATAAGGTATGTGTCCTGATGTTGGCACAGAATAGCTGATGTACAATTTACGGTACAGTTCTGTAGTAATGAGAGGTAATTTGTTCTAATAAGTACATATTATTTGTGAAGAAGCAATAAGGTATGTGTCCTCATGTTGGCACAGAATAGCTGATGTACAATATACAATATAGTTCTGTAGTAATGAGAGGTAATTTGTTCCTAATAACAACAAAATATTTTTTATTAAGCAAAAAAGGTAGGAAGAATATAATGTGTCATGAAGTTAGACCGGAATGGCTGATGTACAAATTACGGTACAGTTCTGTTGTAATTAGATGTAAAGTAACTTGAAGTAAGTGGAAATAACATTAAATAAAGGCCTAATAAAGAACACATTTGTTCTAACGAAACCCTTACAGTAGACTGATGGTAGCCTAACGTCACATCGTGTAGTTAGTAGTTGCGGGGTTGTAATGTGACGGTCAAGTAAGTGGAAATAATTAGGCATTATAAAGAACTTTTATTTCTTATTAGGCTTCGTTAGGTCTTATTGGGCTTTGTTAGTTCTTATTAGGGTTTGTTAGCCTCTAGGAATCTGTCGAATAGCGGAGCACACCATTTCAAATAACGCCTTTTGTTAAGTTTCATTCAATTTCTAATTTGAACATAATTAAGGGATAATAGTGGAAAATAAGGGTATGTTTTTTGTAATGGTAGCCTAACGTCACATCGTGTAGTTAGTAGTTGCGGGGTTGTAATGTGACGGTCAAGTAAGTGGAAATAACATTAACATTAGGCATTATAAAGAACTTTTATTTCTTATTAGGCTTCGTTAGGTCTTATTGGGCTTTGTTAGTTCTTATTAGGGTTTGTTAGCCTCTAGGAATCTGTCGAATAGCGGAGCACACCATTTCAAATAACGCCTTTTGTTAAGTTTCATTCAATTTCTAATTTGAACATAATTAAGGGATAATAGTGGAAAATAAGGGTATGTTTTTTGTAATGGTAGCCTAACGTCACATCGTGTAGTTAGTAGTTGCGGGGTTGTAATGTGACGGTCAAGTAAGTGGAAATAATTAGGCATTATAAAGAACTTTTATTTCTTATTAGGCTTCGTTAGGTCTTATTGGGCTTTGTTAGTTCTTATTAGGGTTTGTTAGCCTCTAGGAATCTGTCGAATAGCGGAGCACACCATTTCAAATAACGCCTTTTGTTAAGTTTCATTCAATTTCTAATTTGAACATAATTAAGGGATAATAGTGGAAAATAAGGGTATGTTTTTTGTAATGGTAGCCTAACGTCACATCGTGTAGTTAGTAGTTGCGGGGTTGTAATGTGACGGTCAAGTAAGTGGAAATAACATTAACATTAGGCATTATAAAGAACTTTTATTTCTTATTAGGCTTCGTTAGGTCTTATTGGGCTTTGTTAGTTCTTATTAGGGTTTGTTAGCCTCTAGGAATCTGTCGAATAGCGGAGCACACCATTTCAAATAACGCCTTTTGTTAAGTTTCATTCAATTTCTAATTTGAACATAATTAAGGGATAATAGTGGAAAATAAGGGTATGTTTTTTGTAATGGTAGCCTAACGTCACATCGTGTAGTTAGTAGTTGCGGGGTTGTAATGTGACGGTCAAGTAAGTGGAAATAACATTAACATTAGGCATTATAAAGAACTTTTATTTCTTATTAGGCTTCGTTAGGTCTTATTGGGCTTTGTTAGTTCTTATTAGGGTTTGTTAGCCTCTAGGAATCTGTCGAATAGCGGAGCACACCATTTCAAATAACGCCTTTTGTTAAGTTTCATTCAATTTCTAATTTGAACATAATTAAGGGATAATAGTGGAAAATAAGGGTATGTTTTTTGTAATGGTAGCCTAACGTCACATCGTGTAGTTAGTAGTTGCGGGGTTGTAATGTGACGGTCAAGTAAGTGGAAATAACATTAACATTAGGCATTATAAAGAACTTTTATTTCTTATTAGGCTTCGTTAGGTCTTATTGGGCTTTGTTAGTTCTTATTAGGCTTTAGCCTCTAGGAATCTGTCGAATAGCGGAGAACACTATTTCAAATAACGCCTTTAGTTTAGTTTCATTCAATTTCTAATTAGAACATAATTAAGGGATAATAGTGGAAAATAAGGGTATGTTTCTTTCTAATAACAAAACATTATTGCTAATAAGAAACACATTATTTGTAATAACGGCTTATTATGTCAAATTAGTGTACTGTAAATTGTGCTGCGACCGAAGGAAGAATAGTTTCATTACATATGTTCATTTTTTCACCACACTTGTTGTCACTACTACACCATTCTTGTGACTGTAATATAATTTATCTATTCGCTCATACTAGTATAAGCTCAAGAGGGACGCTGTCCAACCTGAAGGGGTTCTTTAACCACAAGTCCCTAAAAAAGGACGTGAAGGCAAATGTCCAACATGTCTGGGACTTCATTGAGGTACAACATTATATCAAATTTTCTAAATAATCTTTGAGAATAATGTCACCTGAAAAAAATAATTCAATTATAATTGTACTACGCCTTAATATCTTTTATATGTTTTACTTATCTTCTCCTACGGTTAGACAACAGTCATGGCAGAAAACAGCATACTCTTATCTCTGTTTCTAACTGCATTCTGCTCTCTTTAGTTTGTCACATCTGCCTACATTACATTGTGTGCCACCACAATGTCTGGGATGAACAATGTGGACCAGACACCCGTGGGATACCCAGACGATGCAGAGGGACAAGTGCTGTGGTTAGACCACCTCGCCCAGCAGGTGGTAGATCTTGTTTGGATGCCACCAGCACAAGATGAAATCAGACAAGTTGCTGCTACAAAGTGGGTAGAAGGCGAGGAAGAGGAAGTGTTAAACACTGGGTTAAATTTTGTCTTTTGCCCCCATTGACTAGTACATCATCCAGATCTTCGAAGCTGTGTGCGAAAGTTGCCCATCTGGTTCTTAAAAAACACTCAGAAAAGCAGGGGTGCATGGCAACCAGTGCTTTTGATACACTGATGTACTGATAATTGTCGGGATATTCTTTGAAACTGTATTGTATCGGCAAGCTTCTGTAGTA
Source organism: Gymnoscopelus braueri (assembly GCF_963280865.1). Classification (NCBI taxonomy): domain Eukaryota; kingdom Metazoa; phylum Chordata; class Actinopteri; order Myctophiformes; family Myctophidae; genus Gymnoscopelus; species Gymnoscopelus braueri. The sequence continues at coordinate 49,516,030 of NC_137611.1, forward strand.
TGTCATGCTTCATATCTTGTGATATAGTCATAAGTGTTCCATCTTTCATAAAGGCATAATCTCCCTGTAGAAGTTTGTAGTTAACATCCACTGAGAACTTGGGTAAATACATGTCAAAGGACTCTGGCCATTATTCTCTTGGCATTTGTGATGACTCAGCAGTGGACATGATCTCAGTGTCATCTGTGCTGCACTCTGTGTCTGATGTTGTGGTAGATGTTGCGGTGGGCGTTGCTGTGGGTGGTGGCAGGATTGTGAAATCGAGAGTCACCAAAAGGACGTAGCTTTATCGGGAAATTCTGTTATTTCGTCTAAATCGCATAATCGTTGGAAGTCTGTATCTTCATACTGAAGCTTAAAGTCATATGCCAGCGACAATTTATCTTTCAGTTGTACTTTCTATTCTTCAATGGAATCCGGTCTCTCATTAAAAGTTATCTTCCTAGTATCATCTTCATTGATGACAACTCTCAGCAATAACCTTCGGTCCATTTTGACATTCTAGGAAAAAGGAGAATTGTGTGAGATTTTGGCATTTCTTTGTTTGACTCTGATAGAATAGGTACAGTAGTATGCAACATGATCTTGAGAACATTGCAACAGAAACTCTTTCAACTGTTTTTGTCTCAAATAAATGATTTAGAACATCCCAGTGGTCTTAAGTATTGGACAAAAAAATACAAAATAATATTATGTTATATGTGTAGTCATTAGTGTAAGTGAGAATTTTGGTGATCTGGGAGATCGACAAACGACGGGTCAGCCGAGAATCTGAACTGTAATGAAGGACACCTAAGGAGAGAGCCAACGTTGAACTTTTTTGATCTACAGCAAATAACCAGTCTACAAGCTTACAACCCATCACTACATGTTGCAAGCTTGCATATTGGCCATTTTGGATGAATGTATCCCCCTGAATAATGACTCACGGGTTCAAGTGGTTAATGTTATATGTGTAGACATTAGTGTAAGTGAGAATAACCTTTACTGATCTGGGAGATGGACAACAAGACAAACGACGGGTTAGCTGAGAATCTGAGCTGGAATGCAGGACACCTAAGGAGCGGAAGACAAGTTAACCCAACCATGTAAAACATAGACAGTTAAACTTTCATATGACATAGTTTTAATCTCAAACATTATAGACATTAACCACTTGAAGTCTCTAGTCTGTAGTAGAGCCTCTGCTATTATATCTCCCTCTACATTAGATATTTTTGCCAAAAATTGCAGATCTACTTTGAAAGCTTGAGTTGTGAGCCATACCATATCGGACATTTTTGCTGAATGTTCACCCCAGAATAAGGACTCTAAGGTTCAATGTGAAGACATTAGTGTAGGTGAGAATACCTTTGACTGCTCTGGAAAAGGTACAAAATCACTTGAATAGAGGACACTTATGAAGCGAACAACAATTTAAGCCAACTATGTACACCAGGAGATTCATTGTACAATGTATAGACATATTACTGTAGGTGAAAATACCTTTTACTTCTGCGACGGTGGGACAAATTGTCTGGTCTCCAAATATTTAAAATGTAGTGCAATGACAAATAAGTTTCTCACACTTTTAGAATAATCTATGGTCTTAATATGGACATACCCAACAATAGATGCCAAGCAAAATCCATTTGTGTATTTTTATATCAAAAGTCCAATCTTAATTACATCATGTGAACGAAAAAATGCTGCCTGATGACATAGATCAGCCCTGTCAAACTGGTGTTTCGCGGGCCGTCGTCAAATCTGTCCTGCGGTGTCATTTTAGAAAACGCCATTTAATACTACCTTTTCATGGAAAAAAACGGCTTCCAGCAACTTCTTATGCACTGAGGCAGGGTCTGAATACTGGACAAACTTTTCTATGAGAATAATGGCCAAGCCGTGAAGCCACAGCCAAGGTCATTAGCATACAGAGGACCATCACCATTCAACTCTACCTGGAGAGAACGCTTTTTCAACAGCGCCACACATCCGGTAAAACACCGTTGTATGGAGAAGTATATATCAGTTGCGTCTCTCATCTGGAGGAGTAGAGAGTGGCTGCATTCCTCCCCGCACCCCGCACCCTCCCCTCACCTCCCCCCTCACACAGCACCGTCTCAACTGAAGAAGTGAGAAAGGAATAGCTTTCCCTTGTAACCAGTGTTGGCTGTTCTAATCTTGAAAACTAGAATCCACTTGTCAGAGGGTGTAACGTTAGTAGGATAACCAGCGATAGTTAAGAGCCTGCACAGGGCAAAATAATTAATACCAGCTGTGAACGCTTGACTTTGATTGCGCACGCGCGCGTGTGTGTGTGTGTGTGTGTGTGTGTGTGTGTGAGTGTCTTTCTGAAATGAAACTGCAAGTCTCCAAAAGGAAGGAATGGCAGGCCTAATATTATTGATGCATTTTGGCTGTGTGCAATAATGCAACTGCAGACATTATATTGCATTTTATTAGGCTATTCAATATTAGTTTTAATTTCTTGAAATCATATTTATTTAATTTACAATAATTCAACTGTATGGCATGCTAATGTTTTGAGACATATTGTATTATATTACTACACAATAATAAATGAATAATTCTACACAATAAATAAATATGTTTTAAATAACTGATCTAAATATGGATTATAGTTATGATACGTTTTGCCATAATCATGTAGCTCTACAACAGAGGCATAGCCATGACAGCAATGGTACAAAATATTTTATTTTTATTTTTTATTTTTATTTTATAATTTTTATCCCACGATTTTGTAACCCATATTTTTTCACCCAGTGCTAATTGCCTATGTAATCCTGGGCTTTACTCTCCCTCTGCCAGCCTAGGGAGAGCCCAAGCCCAAGCTCATGCCTCCTTCAATGCATGAGGAGCAAGCAGGCCGCTTCTTATCACCGGACAGGGGGGAGGTTCCCTGGTTAGACGTAGCGCGTGGAAGGAACACGTTATTCCAACCAGTTCCTTTCCCCTCCATCAGGCGCCCTGGCTGACCAGGGGGAGGCAGTATAGTGACCAGGATTACTGCATGTTTTTGTGAGGGTATTAACTACCCTAGGAGACACGGGGAGAACATGCAAACTCCACACAGAAAGGCCCTTTCACAGAAAGGCCCTTTCACCAACCCAACCAAATAATATTTAAACAAATGTATATATATTTTTTTTAAATAATAATGTTCAGCCATTCGGCCAAGTGTTTCCTATATTCGGTATTCGGTTTCGGCCAAGAATTTGATATACTGTAGTTATTGCAGTGACTGAGATGTAGTGGAGTAGAAGTAAAAGTACTGGAAATTGGAAATACTTTAGTAAAGTAAAAATACCTCAAATCTTTACTGAAGTACAGTACTTGAGTAAATATAATTAGTTACTTTACACCACTGTTGTTCTATACATCTAATTATTTTGATGGAAAAAGGCTGGCACTGTAGTGAAAACGTGGCTTAAAACATGGTAATCATTACCTAATCACCCACACACATTACCGGGTATTGTTTAACTTCAAATAGAATTATTCTACTTAAAATGGTTTATTGGGGCTCCTTAAAAATTGTAAATTGTTTGTTTTTAATGTCAATAATTAAAGTAGCTATTCTTCTTAATACATCAAAAAAAGTGATCTACATAGTTAGTGGCAGTGTCTGAGACAACAGATGCTGACTGAATGCGTGTGGGCGCACATACGCGTCCGCAACTGGTTTCGGCCCACATCAAGTCACCATTTGACCAATTTGGCCCGACCACAAAATGAGTTTGACACCCCTGTCATAGATAGACCTGTATGAATATAAATGGATTAATTCCCATAGCTCAGTGGTTCTCAACCAGTGGTCCGGGGACCACCAGTGGTCCTTGAGGGGGTTCCAGGTGGTCCCCAGGTAAATGATGGAGTTGGTAATCAAATGGACCCTTATTAGATCTTTAGGTCCATTTGATTTTATTTTTTTTGTGTTTGTCTGAGTGTGTGTGTGAGAGAGCGAGAGAGAGAGAGATGCCCTGATGTCGAAAGCAAGCGAGTTGTCCGCACAAGTTTTTGCAATGGACGGAGAGCAATGTTTTTGCTTCAGCACCCGCTGCACTGCAGGTCCAAGTGACAGCCAGTGGGTTTTGCTCATTTTCAGGATGTGCTCCATGTCGAGTTGTCGACAAAGTTACTACAGAACTCTTTAACACTCGCGTGACTAATCCATCAATCTGACCGATTTTGAGAATTTAAAGTGGATTATCTTCTCTCATGAAGCTCTGAGAAAGTTCCCCTTTCAGCCTGGCCAAGGGACTTCTCTCCTCTAGACCTACTAATAATGAAATAAAAATGACAACTGCTTTGTCTCCATAAATCTAACCACTAAATGTTGTATTTGATCGGAGCAATGGGTTGCTTCTCTCTCTCTCTCTCTCTCTCTCTCTCTCTCTCTCTCTCTCTCTCTCTCTCTCTCTCTCTCTCTCTCTCTCTCTCGCTTGCTCTCTCGGTGTTGCCATGTCTGCTTATTATAAGCGACTTTTAGGCATGTTTTTGTATTAAAGGAGGAGTTCACCCAAAAAAATTACTTATTTTCTATCAATTACACACCCCATGAAGCCTTGATTTCATGGATTTATTTTTGTTTTTGTGGCATTCCTAAGACAATAATTTGATGACCGTGTGTATTTCCAGTAGGAGACACAAATAATCTACTTTGTGTCTCCTACCGGATACATTAGCCGGTAGGAGACGGGAAGCTCTTATGCAAACAACTTGATTTTGAACAGCTGCTCTATCTTTGCATTCAGCTTGTGTGCATCCACATTCATTATGATCTTCTGGATGAACTCAACGGTGTACTTGAACTTGTCTGGGTAGCTCAAGTCAAGAGCATAAATGAGGCCAAACAGCATGATGAACCCAAGTATGACACTGCCGATGTTATTCAGGACATTAACGCCTTCGATGACAATGCCAACATCCTCTGGCTCCCCATTTTCATTCTTCCCAGCCGCGTAGATCCCCATGACTCCCATGTCTGTCTCTGCACCCTCAGCATTGGTTGAGTCCTATAAAAGACAAACAAAGAACACTATAAGCAAAATGCTGAACACCATAGAGAGGAAAACTGTATCCTAAAACACAAATAAACATTCTCAGATAGAAGTAGACCAAGTATTCAGTACATACTGTAGGATAACACTGTTCCAACACTACATAGGAAACAGTGATAAACTAACTTACCAGATATTCCTTGAAGAGCAAGTTGGGGTCCTCATTGAGGTACACCATCAGGCATTTCAAGATGTGCTCCCTCCTTGTGTTTATGTTGTCACACTAAAGTGAGGACAAAGAAAACAGAATTTAGACAAATCGAGTTTAACTGAAGACCAGAGGATTGCATATTGCATCTGTTCAGATGTCCCTGAGCAATATACCTAATCCCTAAATGCACCCATTGAGGTTGTAGTTGTCTTGCATGGTTTACACAGCCATTGGTGTGAGTGGATGAATGAAATGCAAACAATGTAAAGTGCTTTGGAGAAGAGCACCAAATGAGCAGGCCATTTGCCATGTGTGCATGTGTTTAACTGAGCAGATATGGACAAAACAACCTTAGGCCTACAGTAAACATCTTAATATAGTGAAAATATGTTGATGCATTTCTACTAACCAAATCAATGTCGGCCAGGATGCCCTTCATCTTCTTCCCCTTCACTCCTCCTTTGCTTTGGAATATCTGGAGGACATTGTTGGAGAAGTGATCCAACTCCGACATAAATTTGGATTGCAGCGGCTTGGTGGTTATCCTCATAAACTCAGCATTCACCTGACAAATATTAACAAAATAGTCATTTGTTCCGTTTTTCAATTATAATTATACCATCCAGGGATGCAGGGTTATCTGAAAATACAGATTGCAAATGCATAGGAACATATACACTGACTTACTTCACACTGCTGGAACAGGGCAAGCCATCTGTCCTTGAACTCTCCTATAATGGCCTCTGGTCCACTATCTCTAGGCTCCTGTGGGAGAAGGTTTTTTTTTCTCTTAATTTTTGCCCTTATCACCACTTCATTGTCACGCTTTTTCACTTCTGACAACAAAGCTATTCTCTCCTTCTCCAAACGTTCTGTTCACTTCAGCCTTTCTTGGTTTCTTGATATTTGTTGCAGGTTTGCCTTTGCCTTCACGTTTGTGCTTCAATGAGTTCACATGGATTTCAGGATGTCAGAGTCGTCCGAGCTTCGTTCGATAGTTTTGCATTTTAGTCTTCAGTGATTGTTTCCATCCCCCAAATCCATCTGAGGCTCCCAGCTGCGTCAAACAAGGATAGCCCCTGCTACTTCTTCCCACTGATAGGGTTTAGTGTATTTTGTATCCTTCATAATTTCCTGGGCTAGATCTTCCATGATGGCTGATTTCAGCTTTGGGCCAGGGTCGAAGTATGTTCCATTTGTCTCAAACTCGGCATTCTTCTGTTGTAGCTCATAATCAGCGTTGTACGTGAATTTAGGGACCAGAAATACCTTCGGCCAAGTGGACGGGTCGCTCCTACCAGGTGATGCTGAGAGGGTCTGTGTCAGAACCACACAGGCTCACAACTGGGGTTCCCCAAGGCTCGGTTCTGGGTCCTCTTCTTTTCTCTCTCTACACTACATCTCTTGGTGCTGTCATCCACTCCCATGGCTTTTCCTACCACTGCTATGCCGATGACACCCAGCTGATCCTCTCATTCCCCCCCTCTGATACCCAAGTGGAGGCACGCATTGCTGCTTGTCTGGCTGACATCTCGGAGTGGATGTCGACAAACCACCTGAAGCTCAACCTGGACAAGACCGAGCCTATGTTCCTCCCGGGGAAGGGCTGTCCGCACCGAGACATGGCCATCACCATTGATAATGCTGTGGTGACCTCAACTCGGACTGCGAAGAATCTGGGTGTGACCCTGGACGATCAACTGACGTTCTCGGCAAACATCGCATCAGTGACAAGGTCCTGCAGATTCCTCCTCTACAACATCAGGAGGATTCGCCCCTTCCTCACGGAGAAGGCAGCCCAGGTGCTCATCCAGGCTCTTGTCATCTCCCGCCTGGACTACTGCAACTCCCTCCTTGCTGGTGCTCCGGCATCTGCCATCAGACCTCTGGAGCTTGTTCAGAAAGCTGCGGCTCGTCTGGTGTTCAACCGCCCCAAGTTCTCCCACACAACCATCCTTCTCCGTTCTCTACACTGGCTCCCCGTAGCGGCTCGCATCCAGTTCAAAACCCTGGTGCTAGCCTATAGGGCAGTGAAAGGAACAGCTCCTTCTTACCTCCGGGCTATGGTCGATGCCTACACCCCTGCCCGACCACTTCGGTCTGCCACCTCGGGGCGACTGATTGCCTCGTCACTCAAGGGTCCTTCTGGCCGATCCACACGGTCACGACTCTTTTCTGTTCTGGCCCCACAGTGGTGGAATGAACTTCCCACTGATGTTAGGACAGCAGAGTCACTGCCCATATTTCGCCGCAGGCTGAAAACCCACCTCTTCAGGAAACACTACCCTTCCTCTCTGCCTGACCTACTTGTTGTTAACTAGTTGTACGAACGCTTGTTTTCTATTGTTGTATTGTTTATTGGATCTTGTTTAGTCGATACACTTATTTGTTTTAGCTCATGCTCATTTGATTTAGCTATTTTGTCTCATCTGTTTAAGGAAATAGGTAGCTGATATATTGCACTTTTACCTTAGCGCTAGGTATACTCTTGGTTGCTTGTTTTTGCAGAAATTGCACTAAAGACTTCTGGTGATTAGTAGTTTTCGTTCCCTCCCTCCCTTCAACTATGTTGAATACACTTATTGTAAGTCGCTTTGGATAAAAGCGTCTGCTAAATGACTGTAATGTAATGTAATGTAATGTAATGATAATCCTGGTGGATGTGTACAACGTGTCGTCACTGCAGGATGAGGCTACAGATGAAGGAGGGGTTTATGGCTTGGGACAGGTGGCAATTGAGGTCGTAGCAGGTGGCAGGTAGGTGGCAAGCGGGGTCCATGCAGGTGTCATGTAAGTGGCAGTCAAGGTCTCAGCGGGTGGGTCTGTGGCAGTTGAGGTCCCAGCAGGTGGGTCTACTGGGTAGAGTGTGATGTAGCCGGGATCAAAGACAAGAGTGTATATTACTTTCAATGTGCCCATATCTTCAATTTCAGACACTGAATCCAAGTTCATGAACACCATGAACTTAGGATCCATGTATTGCAACCGGAAGTCATCTGGCAATTGAAAGAATGTCTTTATTATCGTGTAAAGTTCTTCCACTGTTGCTGGAATTCCAGAATCCAGGGGCAACTTCCTAGAGTCAGACTCCTCATCAAATATGATCCGCAGCACAGCCATTATGGAACTATTTTAGTCTAGAGGAGAAACAAGAAAGACATTCAAGCTCAGTACTTACATCCCCTAAAATAACATTAATGAGTGATACATTTTTTGAAAATAGCAGATCTTCAATTTAGTTGATTAAATAATCTAATAGATTGTCTATTTTAAATAAAACAATTGTGTACAGTCATTGTGTAAAATAGTTCATTTGATGAGGGCTGAGTGTAGAGAATGGACAAACCAAAAATGTGCAATTAAGCAGTTTTATTTTTCTTCTTGCAAGATATTTCCGGAATGTTCAAAAATAATGTTAAAAATCTTTCAAAAAATGTAATTCAAAAAAGAAAAACAATAAACTTACATGCTTTAAATCAAGCAAACAGTCTAGAGAAGTCGGACTCTATCTGACTGTAATGGCAAAGCGCTCAGCAGCATTGCGGCCCAGCTTCTTTCGATTTAATGGCGGATTCCTACCTCTAGTGTATATACCGCCACCTACTGAACAAGTTATGTAGTATATAGTATTACATCAATAATATCCACCCAAATTGATCCCAACCTGTTCACATTATAGTCCATCTTATACCCCAGACCCAGCGGCCTGAGTTGGAGCAAGTCCTTCCCTCAAGATATTATCAAGGTCCTCTCCACTTATGTCTTCAATACGCAGGAATCTCCTGGCTGCTTCCAATATCATCTTGATTCTTTCTGATTTCACCTTCATCTGTTCTGCACAATTCACCACCATGGCGATAGGCGCCAAAAACTGTCTATCGTCCATGCAAATTGTTTGCTCATTACATTACATTACAGTCATTTAGCAGACGCTTTTATCCAAAGCGACTTACAATAAGTGCATTCAACATAGGTAGGGAACGAAACTACTAATCACCAGAAGTCTTAAGTGCATTTCCTGCAAAAACAAGCAACCAAGAGTATACCTAGCGCTAAGGTAAAAGTGCAATATATCAGCTACCTACTTTCTTAAACAGATGAGACAAAATAGCAAAATCAAATGAGCACGAGCTAAAACAAATAAGTGTATCGACTAAACAAGATCCAATAAAACAATACAAAAATAAAACAAGAGTTCGTACAACTAGTTAACAAGTAGGCCAGGCAAAGAGGAAGGGTAGTGTTTCCTGAAGAGGTGGGTTTTCAGCCTGCGGCGAAAGATGGGCAGTGACTCTGCTGTCCTGACATCAGTGGGAAGTACATTCCACCACTGTGGGGCCAGAACAGAAAAAAGTTGTGTCCGTGTCGATCGACCAGAAGGACCCTTGAGTGACGAGGCAATCAGTCGCCCCGAGGTGGCAGACCGAAGTGGTCGGGCAGGGGTGTAGGCAACGACCATAGCCCGGAGGTAAGAAGGAGCTGTTCCTTTCACTGCCCTATAGGCTAGCACCAGGGTTTTAAACTGAATGCGAGCCGCTACGGGGAGCCAGTGCAGAGTACAGATTTTGCAGACCAAGATTTTTGACGGAGGCTTGAGAGTGCGGTCGGACGGGGAACGAGATGCAAACAAAGGAGGATTCAAGGGGAATTGAAAACAAAAAGAAGAGAACAAGGAGGATTGAAAATAATCCATCAAGTAATGATGAGAGCCAACCCCACTTATCACGCCCATCTTATCCGCTCCATACTTAAGCTCAAAACATTCCACTTTGCTACCATCAACTGTTGTGATGTCCAATGCTTTTATCACCTGCCTCTCTGATTTGCACTCAATCACTATGATACCACTTCTAGCTACTCTGACCAGATTCACCTCTCAACTTCCTTCCAACAAACATTGCAACTCCGTGCCGATCCTTCAATATCCCATCCGTTTTTTGACAGCTCTCATTCCATTTCTTTCCTCCAACTGGCTCTCATCATTACTTGATGGATTATCACTGCAGGATGGATCAATCCTCCTTGTTCTCTTCTTTTTGTTTTCAATTCCCCTTGAATCCTCCTTTGTTTGCATCTCGTTCCCCGTCCGACCGCACTCTCAAGCCTCCGTCGAAAATCTTGGTCTGCAAAATCTGTAGCAGAGTTTTTGTGCCCCATGTTCACTCTCCCCTGGCTGAGATAAGACCGATTATACAACAGGTAGTTCCGACCAAGCAATCTGATTGGCTGAAATAGCTATCTAGCCGTGCTTCAAACCAGCATCATAGCACAGGCCTAATCACATTAATAAATCACTCCGCACTGCAGTCCGCACCTGATTAGACCATATATGGTACAGCTGTGCTGTGAAGTCACGCTGTCCCACGGTAGGAAAACAAACAGACAGTAGCCTGACCCACCGCCGCCACCGGAGAACAAACAGCTATGCAAAATGGACTATGTTGTTAATTTTGAGTTATTTGGTGGACTTACGGTTGATCAATGGTTAGAAGGTTATAAATATCCTCCTGTGTTAAAGTAAAAGTACTCCCATTTCGTTAACAGTCCAGTGTATGTTATACTTTATCGTACGAAGGTATTGCACGGCGAAAATAGCCGATCTACAAGTTCACAACGCGTCGCCATCGCGACGCGTTGTCAACTTGTAGATCAGTTATTTTGGCCACGTGACACGGTCGTACGACGGAGCATATAGCCTACTGGAATTCATTCCACTGCGCAAGCATCGATAGCTCAGCAGCTGTGTTGATGAGACGGTGCTTCAAACTCAAAGCGCTGTTACAGGGACTATTTAATGTCTCTCAGTCAAAAACTCTTCTCTTTACAGGGAAACGGATAATAGCGAAACATTTTTATTATTAATTTCCCCACAATATGAATACATTTGGATGTGTTTTGTTGGTAACTGTTGTATAATCGCAATATTACACTCGAGGGTGTGCTTTACCTTTACTTCAGTGATGCTCGCGGAACTCGGCTTCACCTCGTTCCTGACCGCATCACTGGCGTGCCAATAATGACGGTAAAGCACACCCTCTCGTGTAATATTGCTTAAATCAAATACCCTAGACTGGGCCTCTCCTTGTTGGCACAAACCAACTGTACTTAGAAAAGGAACGATATACAACTTCACCTACACTTCAAGTGACAATAAACCAAGAAAACCATTTCAAAACCACAGCATCTTCATACACAAGGTAAGTATTCTTCATATTTTTAGCAACACAACTCCTTGTCTGGACAATATACAGTTTCATTCAACATGTCGACTCCCCTGCCATCAGTAATCATTGCATTCTAACATAACACCAAGAACACCAAACATTTGCTTCTCCAGTCTCCACTACATTTGAAAGAAAGTAAGTTCTCATACTTGGCTTTTTATTTTTAATTGGTGTATTTATTTTAAGGAGGAAATTAATGAATGAATTACTACTTTACATATCAATGAAGTTATTTTTCTATTTTCACTTTGCTACAGCATGTCAATCCAGGCAATACTGGCAAACAGCAAGGAACCCTACGCCAAACCCGTGCCTCTGATGCTCAAATGTATTGAAATCAAAGAGGTGACAAAAGTCCTCAAATGGGAGTTCTCGCAGGAGGGTTGCAAGCCAGGCCTGACTGCAAGGAACTTGGTGTGTGTGGTCACTGATGGGCACACCTGTATAAAAGTTACCCTAATTGAAGAGGTATATTAATTTAATGAATGTTAATCAATTGCAGTATATATTAATTTACTCTGCTAATTATTCAAATGTACATATGATGATGCGTTCTTGCATACTTAAACCCATTCTCATTAACTATTTTACCTGTATGTTTCAGCTGTTGGACAAGGTGAGAGAGGGTGGCTCTTATGTAATTAAGAATTATGGCTGCAAACAGGACTCCATCTTGTTTAACAAGAACAGCATGTTCTTCAAAACGGCTGCCAATGGAGGCAGAAGCCCACGGCCTCCTGTACCCCCAGTCGACTGTGATGAAGTTGAGCGAGAAGATACTGGGGAAACTAGTAACTGTTACAGGTCAGATCACAGAGGTCAGTTCCCAAGTGTCAAGTACTGCATACAATGTAGAAATGCCATTTATTCTTAAAATAGCTTGGGTCTATACATAAATGATAATGTTCCATGTGGCGCAAATTTCATTCCACAGTCAAACAAACAAACAAACACAACATTTGCATTATTGGCTTATTTTTAAATATGTGTTTTTCCATGTACAGCTAACCAACATCCAGAGGGTCAAGGAGGATGTTCCTTTAAGCAATCTGACCGTGGAACAGGTAGGATTTTTTTATTTTTATGAAAGTACAATTTCCAGGTCTAATCAACATCCAGTCATTGCCAAGTCATTAACATTTTGATTGGTAATGTACAGGACGGAAGAAGAATCAAGGTTTCCCTGTGGAGGGAAGCTGTCCTCGAACAACTCAACGTTGGAGAACGGGTTGTGATAACCCAGGTGAAGGGGGCGGATCATGTCGTCTACGGATATATAGAGTCAACTCGACCAATTTCACAACATTTAAGGTAACTAAACTGCGATAATGCAACAAATGCTGCCTGAAATTGAATGGCAATGCAACCAAACCATGTGACAAACACCAGTTGTATGCTTACATGGACAATACTTTGTATTTAGATCAATACAAGCTGTTAACTATCAAACAGACATGCTTGTTTCCATTCAATCTGGGAACCCATCGCCAAATGAAAAGGAAAAACAACGCCCTCTGCTGTTTTTGACTATCTCAGTTGGCTCTGGGAGGAAGTTGACGTAGCACCCGTGCGCAAGGAAACCAGGGTTTTGGTCTGCCTTCAGCGCATCACTTCCGGTGGTGCGACTATGTTTTCATTCCCACTAACAATATTTCTACACGGAACACTAACACCACTTCTCCCAGAGAACATGGATCGTTTTGGTTATAAGCCCACTTGTTTCTATGATGAAAGAGCAAGTTAAAATGTGAATATCTTTCCGTGGTTTTGACTGCTCCGCGGACGCTACTGTTAAATTAGTTTCGGTTTGTTTCGAGTGGGGAAGGATCGACGGACACGTAAATCCCGCCCACTACATTTGATTGGGTAAAGCGCGGCCTGCTTCCTGATCTGAAGGCACGCCCAGTTGTAGCCAGTGCGTACGTAATATGACGAACCCCCCCGACAGATTCAAACGCAGAGCAGAATCTGTTCTTGAGAGATTAGTTTCCATTCAATCTATAAGGAACTAACTCACCAGTGCATGGCTTCAAATGCTGTCGTTCTGTAAAAGTGATGTTCCACATGGTTGCACCGGTACAGACCAAGGTTATTATAGTTAAGGAAAAAAGTAATTCAGTTAACTAAACTAAATAAAAACTAAATGAAAAAAGATAAACGATAACTAACTGAAACTGTATTGTGTGTTTACAAAACGAACTAAAACTAACTGAAATTATAGTCAAAATGCCCCTCGTTTTTGTTTTAATAAGCCTTTTGGATTGAAATTCATTCGATTAATTTCCCTACCAGTTTCACTGCAGTTTGCGCGACCGTGGGTCCTCTGACTGAGTTCGCCCCCAAAACACAGTCGCCCCGGGGGAAATCCGGAAATTCCCCTGGTATGGTACGGGGGAGAAATGGGGGCGAGCGTGCTTTGAGGCTAGACTTCCGGTTGCCGTTGTTGTTGACTTTCGTCACCGTGAGCAGAGCAGAGCAGCACGTTACTTTGCCATAATGGCATCGGCAAAACAAGTTGGGAGAAAGAGGCAGAGTCCCATCTGGGATGTATTTGAATACAATACCGAGAAAGACAACAGCAAGTGCCTTGTAGTGGTGGAAACGAATGATACTGATTCATTTTGTGGAGCAATTCTCAAGGGGAAAAACCCCACTAATCTGAAAGGCCACCTGAGAAGCGCCCATAAACAGGCTTACAGCGAGGTTCCTTGAGAAGGTAGCTTCTCTGAGCACCCCAGAAACAGCTACATAGCGGCCATGTAGCACGATGAAGAACAAAACCATAATGGACTGCTTTAATCGGCCCAATAGCTGCTGGCAAGTTAACTCGCAAGAACACCAAAAGCGCGAGGACGTATTGGTGAACATGTTTATTGAAAGTGGGATGTCTACACAGCTGTGTGACTCAACTGCATTCAGAAAGTTCTGCGTTTCACTCGAACCAAAATTCAAAACACCTGGAGCTGCAAGAATGAATAACCTCATTGGAGCCAAGATGGAAAAGGGAAAACAGAAATTAAAAGAGATCATTGCGGAGGCGAGGAAGCTGACCCTCTGTGTAGATGGTTGGAGCAAAAGAGGCCGCTTTCATGGGTATCTCAGCTTGTTTTTATTATCCGCCTGAATGCAAGGTTTACCATGCTCTGCTTAACCTACACCGAATGGAGCACCCACACATTGCTCGCTGCATTGATGAGACATTAGATGCATGGGGTATAGCAGAAGACAAGGTGCTGCTCATTGTGACAGATAACGGCTCCAACATCGTCAAAGCTGTGAAGCTGCTTGGGGAGAGAAGCCGAGATCAAAGTGAGACCACAGGTGGTTCACAGGCTCAGAAGACGGCATAATATATATGATGGAGGGGAAAGGAACTGGTTGGAATAACGTGTTCCTTCCACGCGCTACGTCCAACCAGGGAAACTCTCCCCTGTCAGGTGATAAGAAGGTCAGTTAGCTCTCATGCATTGAAGGAGGCATGAGCTTGGCCCTGGCCTCCCTAGGTTGGCAGAGGGAGTGTAGTGCCCTAGCCTGGTAAACACCCCCTCCCTCCGGAAATCTCATGCATTGCATTGCATTTGGTTTCAGGAAGGAGGGTCTGGGATTGCTCACAGAGTAAAGCTGCCCGAACCGCTGCGCATACGAACCAATCAGCGGCTGCTAGGGGCGGGATCATCCAATCACCTGCCTAGTAACTTGAAAAAATGAAACTCCGTCTGTCATCGATTCTGCGCCCGGAGTCTCAGATGCAAGTACGCTGTGAAACAAAATGTGTGTCGCAAGCTTCTTCCATTTGACGGAGTGAGGTTAGTAGTGCCCAGGATTACATAGAGATTGGCACTGGGTGTAAAAAATAGGGTTACAAAATCGTGGGATAAAATTTTGAAACAAAAAAAAAATCAAGTCGGTTTTAACATTACAAAAAAACAAAAAAAACATTTCTTTTAGACCTGTAGTATCAAATATGATACAAATCATAAAGGACTATAGACCTGTAGTATCAAATATGATACAAACACTTTTGACATCATAAAAAACAAACTCAAATGCTAAATTTTTAGTGCTCATAAGTGCATTCAAGTTATCCAACACTTATTTCAAAATATTAGTAAAGATATACTAGGAAAACGTACCCGAACTGCTTAAAAAATAATTGTTTGTTAGTAGTGCATCAACCTCTCCTGTTTAGTTGATGGCAGCCATTTTGGGTCAGACCACCTGAGGCTCTGTAACTACCTGCAGTGCAAATGGTATGGTCCAGGGGGAAGTGGGGATGTGTCAGATATGATACAACAGGTTCTTGGTCCAAGTATTCATTACACTGATTTATTAAAAGAATCAGTGTAATGTGTGTATCATATATGATACGTTTGGCGTTATAGGGTTAAAGTGCAAAATGTACTGTGCCTGGTACAAATCAAAATAGCCATACAACATAACATAACATAACCCCTTTCATGAGACCAGGTGTCCATGGAGCTCAATCTGCAAAATCTGCAGTGTCTGTTGTATTTGACAAAATAAAGTGAACACAGTGAATGTTTTAACTTTTGGACTATTAAAGTGCACATGTATCTTGTAGTAAACAGAGCCAGACAGCTGATAAGATAGTTGTCCACCTCAGCTGGATGCTGATTAGTGGGATACCTTAGCAAAATTAACGATACGAAGCTGATAATAGCGCCAAATTTTGCATGAGGCTTCTTTAGGACTTACTGATGGATTCTAGCCTTGGGTACCAAACTTTATTTGGAATAATTTCCATACAATTAAGGTCCTTGCACACTGGTGCGTCTTTTCGTTGCGTTTTATTAATCCGAAATCCGCAAAAAAAAACGGCACCCACAACATCCTTGCACACTGAAGTCCGATGCGTATTATATAAGACCACCACAAACTTCCGTGAGCCCATTGATGCTGAACAGCGGCTGGCAGTATGTCTACGGTAGGGACACACACACACACACACACACACACACACACACACACACACACACACACACACACACACACACACACACACACACACACACACACACACACACACACACACACACACACACACACACACATTACTTTATATGCCAAACTAACATCACTGCATCATAAGTATTCGATCTTCCTGGCTTTTTCCAAGCCAAATGCCAACCAGGGGCGGGCAATAGTTAGATCTTCCTTCCATACGTGGGCATCTTCATGATAGAAAAGTGCTGTCTGAATTTCATGGAGTTGGAAACTCAGCAATATAGCACTTCTATATGTACTGAGTCGTGCTCCTTGTATCTGCAAGCCTTTGGTTTCACAACAATCTTCACAATATCAACCACTTACTATCGATAGCAGATCTTTGTGAAAACAATGACATGAAGTACAATAGGGTACATAGAATAACTCAAACTGTCAAATATTTTATCAACATGACTGTTATTCTCATGAAATTTAAAGAATTACAACTAGAGATTACATTTAGCCTTAAGTCATTTCACTGGATAGAGGGAGAACATGTTAAGCTGTCTTTGTGACAATGCAACTGTAAGCCCAGGTGGGCAAGCCAGATTTAGCTA
Organism: Gymnoscopelus braueri; assembly: GCF_963280865.1. Classification (NCBI taxonomy): domain Eukaryota; kingdom Metazoa; phylum Chordata; class Actinopteri; order Myctophiformes; family Myctophidae; genus Gymnoscopelus; species Gymnoscopelus braueri. The sequence goes on from NC_137611.1 coordinate 49,533,035, forward strand.
TCACCCAAGGTGACCATACGTTTTTTCCCCTCCTACATCTTTCTAGTTTATATTGTTGTTATGATAGCCATGTCAATGTTGTAGCTTAACCCTTTAAAGCCTGGGAAAGCAGCATCTGTGAAATTTTCCGGCGGTGAAACCGCCCCTATATGTGAGGTTTGGACATCGACACCCATTGCACCCCCCCAACCCTGCACTGTGATTGGCCACCATTGTACCCCCCTAACCCTGCACCGTGATTGGCCAATCACAGTCTATTCAGGACTGTGATTGGCTAGTGAAACATGACACATGTGCATAGCCCTATAAATAGGACTATGCACTTAAAAAAAACAATATTACTTTAAGTTCTTTAAGTGAACTTCCATCACTGTGATGACCACTGTGACCACACCGCCCACTTCACACTGGGTGTGATTTTTTTTATTTCTTTGGCTATTAAAAAATAGCAGATCTACAAGCTCATGGTGCCGTGTCATTGTTCCGACGGCGCATTGTTCCAACGGTTACTAACCCTATACCTAACCCTAACCCTAACCCTAACCCTAACCGGACGCGGAAGCCACATAATCGGAGTAATGGAATGTCGGACTTACGGGCAGTCCCCCAAGCTCATAGTGCGGCAACAAGCTTGTAGATCTGCTATTTTTTTAAAGAAATTGAACATTAAGTGCAAATCTTTGAATATTACATATTTTTAAAGCGAACAGGGGGGTCCCTGGAACAAAATATTTTGAGATGGGGGGGGGTCTGTTTGAGAACCACTGATATTATAACACTGATATTATTTTTTTCAAAAAACGATTTAGATATTCAAAGATTTGAACACATTTTCAAGATTTTTCAAAAAATTGCAGATCTACAAGCTCATAGCGCGGCACTCGGTGCCGCACTATGAGCTTGTAGATCTGCTATTTTTTAATAGCCAAAGAAATAAAAAAAATTACACAGATGCGTTCCAGGTCTTAATTAATGACAGTCATCACCCGCCAAACAATTGTCCGTATATCAGGTTTTGGTTGGGAGAATGGAAAGGTCAACTTCAGACGATAAAGGAAGAAACTGTTGTATGTTGTACCTGCATGGATGTCTGCAAGTTCACAAGGAAGTGATGGGGAGGATATTCTGGAGCTTGTGGTAAAGACAGAGACTGCCATTCCCACTTATATATTTTCAGCCTCACATGTTTAATTACGGGGCCAGGCTTGGCTCCTGGCCCTGTTTTAATATTGCCTGTATTCTTCCGAGTCTTCTGCCACTTTTGGCAGTTCTGGCTGAATCGTGCATACGCTTTTTACGAAACTCGGCCATATGATAGATGGTCATGAAAAACTATCAAGAAATAATTCTCACAATCTTTCGTCAAAAGGTGGCGCTATAGCACTCAATTGAAAATGCCAACTTTGAACAGGTACAACTCATGCCCTGTTTGACCTACAGCCATGAAACTTTGATACACATATGCGTCTCCTCATGCTGAACAATTTTCACACTCAATTTTCACACTCTGACCTCTGACCTTTAGATCTCCCACCATTTTGAATGATATGAAAAACAGCTAAAACCTATGTCCTCCTGGGATTTTTGAGTAATCTGCATGAAACGTTTTACACATGAACTTTGGACCTATGCCGACAAAACGTTGGGAGCGGATTTTTTCTAAGTGAAAAAATGAAGCTTTAATGGGCCAATGAATATTGCAGTTTTATGACAATTATTCATCTGCCCCTAACACATACATGCAGACTCACATTTCTTTGAAACTTTGCAGAAATGTAGTGGGTCATTCCAAATATCACTGAAACCAATCTTACTCCAATTGGTCAAACGGGGGTGCTATAGCAATTTTTTGAAAATTAAAACTTTAAACAGGCAAAAGTCATGACTCGTTTGGCCGACAGCCATTAAACCTGCTTACACGTGTGCCTTGACTCATGAGGAACACATCTATCACGTTGAGCAGTAAGCACCACCCTTAGATTGTCCGCAATCTTGAGCAGTTTGAAAAACACTTAAACCCAGGATTTTTCAGCCATTTGCGTGAAACTGTATCATCTGTGTGATCTCTTTTTTCACAATTTCTGTCTGTTGGTCCAATGGCTTCTTGCTAAATCATCGGCCTTAAAACCGCAAGGTTGCCAGTTCAAGCCTCACTTGTTGCAGACTTAATTTAAGTTGCATTTCACAGAACATGAATGTGTCAATTAATACATGTGCAATTGTTAAAGATAACATGAAATGCTTATTTGAGAGTAAGTTTTTCAATGTACGATATACTTCATTGTGAAAATAGCCGATCTACAATCTCACAACCTTTCAGATAGCAACATTTTGTGAGCTTGTAGATCGGCTACTTTCAATGGTTTCTGTTCCGAGGAGACAATTTCTCTATCGGTAGATGGTTAGGGAACCAGTGATCTAGAGTAGTTAGCAAAACAAAGGCCTGGTCCGTCAGGGACGGAAATAATTATAAATATCAACAGACACTATCAGGGAGGCCATATATCTAACTCAATGAGAAGAGAGGCAGCCTTATGCTGCGTTCACATTTTGAACAATGAATTGGCTTATATTTTCAATGTTATCTCTATGCAAATTGGCGTTTTAAATTTTTTCATGAGCGTTTAAACGCCTAAATGGAAAAGCGTGCTTTTTTTCTCCCCAGACCCGAACTTTGAAGCTTTTTTTTTAAAGCTTTGAAACTGTAGGCGTTTAAAGCTCAATTCTAGCCAATCAGAGCACAGCATGATCTGAGTAGGCGGGGACTACCTCATTCAGCCAAAAAGAATGTCAGCCCTCTGCTCGCACTGACTGCTCGCAGGCGCAGCAGACAAGGAGATGCGGTTTCCGAAAGAAAAATCTTTTTTTTTTAAATAAAGGCTGTATATGTAATATTAATGGTGATTTGGCAAGAACATGGCATATGGTCGGAAATAAAAGGATATAATGTGACCAACAAGTCGTGAAAGCAGTTAAAACTGGTTATGTTCCGGGGGGCAGGCCCCTCTCTCCACCAGCTCACCCCGGGGAGAAGAGAGCCCGCTGGGGGCGGACAGGTCACACGGACGGCTGTGGTTGTGGTCCCCACAGTGGTCCACAGCCCGGTTTTCCGCCCGGTGTAGATGAACACCGGAGGGCGAATTGGACTACACACACCCACACAAAACGAATATTAAAGTTACTACATACTGTCATGAATTAATAATAACCTTTATCACGAGACACCGACAAATCACAGCAGATCACTCTGACCTGCTCTGCTCTGCTCTAGGCGAGCAAGAGGAGCTCTCCCCGCCGCAGCAGGGCACGTATGTGTGTGTGTGTGTGTGTGTCAGTGGTGGGAAAAGTACTTTTTTTTTTTTTTTACTTAAGGAAAAGTATCAATACTGCAATATAGAAACACTCAAAGTAAAAGTCTAGTAATACAAATTTACTTGAGTAAAAGTACAAAAGTATTGGCATCAAAATGTACTTAAAGTACCAAAAGTGAAAGTACTCATTATGCAGAATGTCCCATTTCACAAGTTTTCAAATGTATAAAATGTATGAACATCTTTTGAAAATGGCAGAGCTTGTAGATCCGATCGGCTATTTTATCTTATGCACTTTGTGTGACCACTGACCACCCGAGGAGGACGGTGGTGTCGGGTGTCAGGGAAACAGCTGTCTGATACCCTGCCCACCTGAACACACCCCCTTTGTGGAGAAGTTTTGGTGAAGAAAGACAGCTAATGGCGAGAGAGATGGAAGGTACTACTAGCAGTCAAGGTAGTCAAGGACTCAACTCAGTTACTTTATCTTTGAACCGGCGTGTGTGTGTGTGTGTGTGTGTGTGTGTGTGTGTGTGTGTGTGTGTGTGTGTGTGTGTGTGTGTGTGTGTGTGTGTGTGTGTGTGTGTGTGTGTCAGTCAGCTCGGCCTGGGGAGACGGCCTGCCACGGTCCCTATATATATATATATATATATATATATATATATATATATATATATATATATAATGATAATGTCGCTCCAGTATAGTGAAGCAACAAACTATGAAATAAACTGCTACTACTTTAGCTATGAACAGGCATGCATATCAATCCTGCGAGCCCTCTCCCCGGGGAGAGGCGAGAACCACGGCACCGGGGCTCCCGCTGTCATCTCTGCGGTGAGACAGCAGCAGCTGAACGGGGAGGATGAGGCCGACAGTCCGCGGAAAACCAGGAAATACTGCCACATGATTTTTTCTTTTAACTTGTTAATTTGTGTATATAAAATATAAATTCCCTGTCGAATCTCCTAATTACACCAACATTGTTCTTGTGAAGTAGTTAGTTTGTGCTTTTTTATTGAGATTATTAAGTTCGCTTTGGTCATTTCTAGCACAGGGAACCACCGAGATGTGCTCGCCGTGATCGGGCTCCTATGACGGGCTCCACGGAGAGCAGCATGGGGGGGGTAACGACCAGACGGCTCGTTGAGTAATTTAGCAGCTTGTTTATAAACATTCTGTAGATTTTTTATCCATAAATATGTAGTAACTAAATATAGACTTATTTCTCATCTACAGCTGCTATTTTTCATTTTTTACTTCATAATGCGCATCTGCTCAAACAGCCTGTTTTTGTCTCGCCTCGAAAAAGCACACTTGAGGAGACTTGAGTGACAGCTCCTTGGACACGCCCAGTTTGATCAAAAAAACGCCAAGTCAAACGGATTTCTGCGTTTTTTTCACAAAGGCGGCCTTTGGTGTGAACGCAGCATTAGTCCGTAGGTCGCTGGTTTGATCCCTGTCCGCGACAATGTATTGAGGTGATCATGATTTGGCATTATTCGGATAACACATAGTGATTCTTGAGGATAGGCTTAGGCGTTATTTCACTGAGGTTAGGGTTAGTGAGGGTTTAAAATGCTCATTTGTTAATTGCATGGTCTTCTCTCAAGTTCAGTCTTCTATGTTTCTATGGCTTATTGTGCATAATAATAATAATAATAATAATAATAATAATAATAATAATAATAATAATAATAATTACTTATCATTGCTTCTTTCTTTCTTCTCTCTGCAATCCCTGGCCCCGTATTATCGCTGCTTGCAGCTATATTTAAGTTTTGTTTTTCCTGATTACGTATTTCTTATTTTCTGGTTATCATTTACATTTTCATCATTCTACTCATTTAATGAGTAGAATGATGAGAATGTAAATGGGAAAGGCAGTCTCTGTCTTTACCACACATTGATTGATCTATCCAATTACAGAATAAGAAAGTATTAAGATTTAGAGCTCGACATCCAGAGCTCTGACTATTTGGGTTTAACAGTGACACTAACTGCACGATAATGCTCTCTATACCAGCCACATACACCTTTCAGTAGGAAACACAACTTCTCTTTAAGAAAACACAGTTGAATGATCTCATGAAATGTAGGCAGGCCATCTTCAGATCCATGTAAAACTAGAAAAAGTGCTCCTCGGAGCACAGGTCTACGCCAGGTCAGGTAGGTTATTGTGGCCTCCTGGTGGCGCTATAATAGGCCAAAGTGAAAAGGGTGCCATTTCTTCTTAGGCCTTGCACGGCAATCGGACACTGCATTCATGATTTGAAGCATTTTGTTCAAAAATGTGTTTTGCTAAATTAGACCTGCTGGTGGCGCTATAACAGGCCAATGTTAAAAGGGTGGCATTTGCTCCTCAACATAGTGTGAATGTGCGTCCAAAGTTTGACCGCAATCGGATGCTGCGTTCATGATTTGCGGCATTTTGTTCAAAACAAGGCACTACTGCAAACTTTAGATGTCAATCTTAGCCAATCAGGATGGAATATGAAAAATCAAACACATCCATCTTGATCACATGACTGTAGAGATCATGTGTACCGATTTGCGTGACATTTCGATAACATCGGAAGGAGTAATATAAAAAAATGTGTTTTACATAAGTCGGCCTCCTGGTGGCGCTATAAAAGGCAGATGTGAAAAATGCAGGGCAAAGGTTTTTCCTTGACCTCTAGGGAGTGCGCTTACAAAGTTTTACACAGATCGGTGCAGTTATAGGTCAAAACACAAATCGGTCTGTTATAGCGCCACCATGAGGCTGATTTGAACATTTTCAAGTGGCATTTCTTCCTCGGCCTAGTGGGAATGTGCGTGTGAAATCTCACGGAAATCGCAAGCTGCGTTCATGATTTGAGGCATTTTGTTGAAAACGGAGCAATCCTGCAAACTTTGGAAGCCAACCTTAGCCAATCAGGATGAAATATGGAAAATTGGACAGATCCGTGTTGATCACATGACTATAGAGATACTGTGTACTGATTTGCGTGATGTTTGGATAAAATCTGTAGGAGTACTGTCAAGAAATGTGTTTTGAAAAAAGCGGCCTCCTGGTGGCGCTATAAAAGGCTAATTTGAAAAATTTGGGGCAGAGGTTCTGCTCTGGCATCCAGGGAGTGTGTGTGCACAGTTTCGCTGCGATCAAGCCAACGGTGCCGGAGATTAGCTGTACACAAAATTACAGAATGACGGACACACGGACACACGGACGGACGGACACACACACACACGGACGGACGGACAGGGGGCAAAACATACTCTCTCGCCATGCCTTTCGGCCTGGCGGAGACAATAAGCATGCCCTCACTGTAATGTATGCCACTGCTAGATTGCATATTGCATATGCATATTGCCATATGAACCTCAGTCACATCTGGGTATCTCTGCTTCAGTGCAGACACTACTCTCATTAAGAACATCAACAGGCATGATTGAGACATTTGTGACCTCAAAGGAGGCGTGTGTGGTTTTACCAACATAACATTTTCCACATGGGCAGTAAATTATATAACACCCTTTGTGTTGCAGGAGATGATCCCCTTGATGGGGATTATTTTGCCTGAATGGGGATGTTGAAAATACATTTAAAGGTGCTGTTACATTGTGCGCAAGCGCCACACTTATAATTTCCATCTGGGATTGGGCTAAGAGTGTGTTGCAGGCTCTTAGCGGGAGATCAGAATGCACGAAAGAGTCTCTTAAATTTCTGCCTCTTGAGAAAACAACTCTAGGAGGAGCTAGGAAAACAGTACGGAGCGCTGGGTCTGATTTTAGTAGATGCCAGTGTTTTTGCAAAATTGGTTTAACAAATTCAGCAGCTCGGGAGTACTTAGTGATAAACAGTGTTGTAGAATTATTAATTTTCGGGACCTCTTTTAGGAGGTCGGCCCTAGATTTATGATTTATTCTGTCAACAGCAGTGTAGTTGCTTTTCAGTGTACCCCCGTTGTCTAAACTTGTTGACCATTGTGTGCATATGTTTGGGGAAAAAATTGCTTGGGTTGTTACAGATGCGTTTTATCCTGCACAATTGGCTGTATGGTAGACTGTTCTTTAGCGGGAGTGGGTGACAGCTGTCCGCTCTTAGGAGGCTGTTGCGGTCGGTGGGCTTAGTGTAGAGATCAGTATAGAGTGAGCTGTCTCTATGAATGATCCAGGTGGGAAGCTGACTCTATCCGAATCGAAGTTCATAGTGAACTTTAAATATTCGGAGGAAGCATTCAAAAAGGATCTGAAGGAATGCAACAAATCAACCGAGCCCCTAAATAGGCAAAAAAAACATCGACATACCTCTTGTAGATCAACAGATTTGAAAGTAAAGGGTTTGTTATATTATTAAGGATTTTTGTTTTTTTCCAGAAATCCCACATATGGACTAGCACAATTACAGGACATATTGGAGCCTATAGCCACGCCTTTTTGTTGTAGGAAAGCATCATCCTGGAACATACAAAGGTTGTGAGTAAGTACCAATTCGGCAAGAGTAATAATGCACTGGTTTTAAGGTTTAGAATCTGTTCTATGCAATTCAAAAAAATGTTCAAGGGCCTAGATGCCATCATCATGGGGAACATTCGTGTACAAAGCTTTCACATCAAAGGCAATCTGGGAACCCAAGGAAAAACAGCGCCCTCTGCTGTTTTTCACTTTTGCATTTGAACCGGGGTTTGGACATGCCTTCAGCCCTCCACTTCCGGTGGTGCGCCTATGTTTTCATTCCCACTAACAATATTTCTCCACGGAACACTAACACCATTTCTCCCAAAGAACATGGATCGTTTTGGTTGTAAGCCCACGTGTTTCTATTCTAGAGCAAATTAAAATGTTACTAACTTTCCGTGGCTTCGAGGACGCTATTGTTAAATGAGTTTCGGTTTGTTTCCAGTAGGAAGTGAGTGCACATATGTAAATCCCGCCCACTACATTTGATTGGGTAAAGCACGGCCTGCTTCCTGATCTGAAGGCCCGCCCACTTGTAGCCAATGTGCATAGGTTCTCAACGGGGATTCTGGGAGGCATTGCGTCGGAGCTTGGACAGCAGGGGCGCGGCCACTGCGTTGTGATTCAAATCAACAGCCAATGAAGAAAAGGGGGCGGGATCCACATGCAGTGGGTGTTGCATCTAAATAGGATCGACGGGAAGCAATTTCCCCTTGAGAAATTGCGGCCGCCATTGTTGTGTACTGCTGTTTGCCTCTCGTCAGACTAGTTGCACACGTTTAGACGAGTTGCACAGCTCTCAGACCGGTAAGAGGCGTGTCCGCTCAGATTCTGAGCGTAAGCTACATCCCGCCCACAAATACCAGGGCTCTGGCCCAGAAGTTCCTCGCCAGAGCTGGCGAAAACTTCTGGGAACTCAGATTAACGGGGAACCGACAGATTCAAGCGCAGCTCTGAATCTGTTCTAGAGAGATTACATCAAAGGTAACCAGTAAACAGTCTGGAGGTAAGGGGGCCATGGACTCCAATAGAGAGATTAAATGACCTGTGTCCTTGACGAAAGAGGGAAGCTGTTCGGCCATGCGTCTGATAAAAAAATAGACAAAAGTGGAAATGTTGGAGGTTAAAGAACCAATGCCTGAAACTATGGGGCGACGAGGGGGTTTAGTGGGGTTCTTGTGAACCTTGGGGATGGTATAAAAAAAACAGGATTCCATCAAGAGTGAAATATGTTTTTGGGACAACACCGTCAAACAGATCATGCACAATATCAGGAGAATAACCAGTGCTGACATGAAAATGTAACAGGTGTTCTGTTAAGATTTTTGCATTTTCCAGAGCAGACTTGACATGGAGATCATGGATCTCTCTGGTTCTAAGTTGGCATGCACCTGACTTGACATCCTTATTCTGAAATTCAAATGTATCTCCAGTACAAAACCGTCATATTGACGCACCAGAAAATCTCTCAACAAACCCAGCTATCCCATGGGGGTCATACCTATGTTCCCCAAGATACTGTCCTCTTCCACTATTCCTATTCTTCTACACTGCATCTCTACACTGTACTCAACCGGCTTCACAACACCAAAATGAGAGGTAAAGTATTGCTCACGTTTATATGAAGTAGCAAGAGGGCCATCCTTTTGAATAGCTATGAACACCGGGTTAGATTTGCACAGGACATTGGAAAGCTCAGCCACTACTGACTCTTCAACCTGTAATTCATGGCATAAATAATAGCTTTTGTGACAGGCAAAGATGCAATACTTACTATGTAGTGAATTTCAGACAGAACCTCATCAACAACTGACTTTGGAATATTATCCAACTTCAATAAAATGCAAGCAATGTTCTCCTCAATAGAATTTGCCAGTTCTAATTCTGCAACATCATCACAAATCTCATATGCATTGTCTATATCCACATACTCTGATATCCCATCAGCAGTATTGTCAGACTGATTCAACTGACCGCTTGTACTGATGAGGTATCATTTTCAAACATTAAGCACATTGTTCCATATAAGTAATCTTATTTCATCCTGTGTCGCAGTACTATCTTGATTCTGAGTTTTGCAGTTAGCAGTGCTAGGAGTGGAAATAACCCATCTGGAGCTATTTGATCATAATGCAGGGGGGGTTCGGGAAGGTACAGAGAAAACACCTCAAATTGATTGACAAAAGAAACTCGTGTTTACATCTGGAAGAGAAGCCTTTGTCATATTGTATGCATTCCTTTTGAAGCCTGGCCCCATGGGGTCAGAGAGGCAAATATTTAGTACCCAGGTGATGACACCCCCGTTTTGGCTTGAACCACAGAGCCATTCTTTTGTCTTAATTTGAACGAATTAGAATAACCATTGTTCCTTTGTGAGAGTCCGCTGGCCACACACAGTGAATGCGTAGTGGTTATAGGCAGAGGACAGCAAGTCTGCAGAAGATGGTTTAACTTTAACTCTGTCAAGCTGAGTAAGCCTATGTATATTGTGAACAATATTAAGAGCCTTTTAAATGTGTAGTTAAAATGAACGAAGTCTTGATAACTAAAGTAAAAGCCAGGAGAGGTAAAAGGTATTCACTCTGAGTTGATTTCTGTGTCATTAAAAGCCTCATTGAGTTAACTATTGTTCACAGATGAATGAGGATGGGATTCTTGGTATCATTCTAACGTGTATAATGTGCAAAGTATTAATCTCATAACAAAACTTCATTGTGAATTATGGTTCTGTACTGAAAGCCGATATTGTTGAATTGATGTCCATGTACTGTGTGACCTAGTATAATATGCGCAGTAGGCTGTCCGCTCGGGCCACGACGGATCAGCTCCTGATTGGTTGAAAATAAGGACAGGCGGAGCTTTGGAACTGGGAGCGCCTTTTGAAATCTCCACTGTATAAATACTGTGTTTGAATGTGAATGCTTTGCTGCTGAATTAGACCCACCTGGCAGTTGGCCAGTCGGGCGGAAATAAAACTATGCTCTGACAAACTACACTTTGACTGGATCCTCCTCTTTAAGACTCCTCCGGGGAGACTGGTGTTTCAGCCCTTACACTATGGAAAATATACTTCACTGACAACATTGGCTTTGAAGTATTTTATTGAATGTTGGTTGTGTTTCCTGTTTCTATGTGTGTAGCATAACATTTGTTTCTTTTGTGCAACCTTTAAACACACATGGAACTGTCTCATCACGCCTGAGATGTATATTTATAGCTCTTTCTGTTCCTAGTTCTCTGCATGGGCACACAGGACACTGAAATGTATTTACTTCTACTAGCTTTGGGGTTTGCTGTTTAGGATGACTTTTGTGTGTATGATTTAGTAGCTGTTTCCATGTACTATATGTACCTGGACAATCTGTGTAAGGACATGGATAACGAACACTGCCCCTAAAATGCCCATGAGCCTGCTTAAAATGTTGCAACAGCAGAGTTGTAAGGGCAAGTTATTTGATAGCAAGGTAAATTTTAAACTACAAGAAAACTGAATGCCCACAACCATCCCAAAAGACAGTGTCAGCTAATCAGCCTTCATCAACGTTAACACTGTCAATGTAATCAATCCATATTGAGCATGTCATAGGCAACATTTAAATGTATAGTGGAGATAACCAAATATGCTCAGTGATCTAATCCTGTGTAGAACCCGCCTACTGTATCCGGTAATTTGCACACACACAAATAGGCACAGACAAAGGTTTCCATATCCGGTCTAAACTGGATCTGCAACTTGTAAAGTGAACTGATCCCACTTTAACATTGATGTCACGGTTTGCGACGCGAGTGAACAAAACGACCATAAACCAGAGTAAATAACGACCATAAACAGCGAGGAATACATTGATACTGGAGCGCTCATAATACAACTAACACTTATGTTGATTTGACGATACTAGCTTACATGTGGCTGAATGTCTGATGTCCCCCAGAGAAAACACACACACACACACACACACACACACACACACACACACACACACACACACACACACACACACACACACACACACACACACACACACACATACTACAATACAGTAGGGGATTTCACGTTTTTAGGAAAAAAACATGCAATGTTTATGAGCAATGTTAGTTATTCATCATAATGTTATGTTTGAACCTACCAGCAATGCTGTCATCTTCTGGTGTAGGAGCTTCCAATGTATCCCCCAAACCAACATCCACGCCGTGGACACCCACGTTCGCCAGTGGACGATGTCCCAATATGTCATCCATAGCATCAAAAAACGGGAAACTAGCTGGGTCGGAACCACTTGTGCTATGTTGACTTTTAGCCTTGTAATAGGCTGTCTTCAAAACTTTCCATCAGTTTTTTATTTGGTCAACAGTTCGACTGAATCCAGCCTCTACAAACTTGTCAAACACTCGTTGGAACAACTCAGTGTTTCTAGCCTTACGACCATCAAGGTGTTCAGTAATCCGCAACTCTTTTAAAACATCCAACAAAAAGTATGTTTCACCCTCAGACTTTGGCACCCTCAGATAATTGGTTATAAAATAAGGCCAGATGAGAGCTGGTGGTCAACGAAAACAATTGACTGGCTTGACTCAATGAGGAATGTAAAATCTCAGTGTTCAGGTGAATTAGCAAACGTGGGGCTGTGCAGCTAATACATTAAAGCAATGACTATTATACAAAATTGGTTACAACAATACAGGTCCACATGCGTCAAGTATCATAGAGGGGGTACTTAGCTAAAAGAGGGGCAAGTTTCTTGGCCCCTCTGCTGAGTTGAGTGGCTTCCCCTCTTTCAATCCTGTCGCCTAGTGGAATAACCAGTACCACCGATCTACGCCCGTCCAACGCGGCTGCTGCCTCCCCTCCTGGCTGCACTGCTGCTCTGATGGAGCTGCTCGGTCCATTTCGCTTCTAGTGCATTCTCTCGGGCCTTCTCTCCACTGGCGTCCTCCCTCAGCCCCCCCACGGACGGGACCTCTCACAGGCGGACAGGCCACACCCCGCCTGGTGCTAAGCAACCATTTCCCCGGCTGGGGTGTCCCTGTCCTCGATGCCCCGACTTGGCCCCCGTCCGTGGTGGCTCTCCTGCCCTCCAGCCAGGTCTCCGTCCTCTGCCCTCCGTTCCTCTCCACAGCTCTCTTCTTTCTGCACTTTCTCTGCCTTTTAAAGGCTGCATGCCCAGGTGCACCCAATCAAGCAGGTGCAGGTGCCTTTCTCAATCAGTAACAGCAACTCTATGCACAGAGCAAAACTGACCTGGTCACATTTACATGGGCATTTTTATTCTGAATGAACAGTCATTCCGAATATATTAATATATATATTAATATATAAGTGGAATATTCCTGTCCATGTAAAAAACAGCCACTGTTGGCTACATTTAGCCAACACTATATAAATTCCACTTCAAAACTAAGCAAAATGCCAATTACTGTATGGTAGTAGGCAGTGGCGGGCAGTGCATTTTATACCCAGGCCTTCAGACGAGGCACGCACGCACGCTGCGCTTTGCGCGCGCAATTTTTTTCGGGTCTGTTACTATTTTTTTAAACTTGAATTCGGTTAATTTGGTTAATTCGGTTAATTCGGTACAAAACATTTACTCCATTAAGTGTAGATGTCGGAGGTTTTTAAGAAATTACATTATACATTACAGGATTCAACAGGCTTTGTCACATATCCCAGACAAGCTCCAAAGCATTTAGAATAAATAAATTCGCATTATTAAGAGTGTTAAACTACCAGCTTTAAAATCACTTGGATTGGATACTGTCAAAAGGCTTTTTTTATGATTGGTACTTTATTTCCTTTTTTAAGACAAACATACAAAATATGTAGGCTACTTTCAGCATCATGAAAACATAATGAGACAAAACATACAATACACATCGCACCACGGCACAAAAACATTCTTCATCAATAGCAACATTACTGACAATCATAATGAGACAAGACATATACACATAATACAAACAGTGAAACAAAGACGTCAAAAGGCTTTTAAGTCCACCAAAACAAAGTATGTGAGCTTTAACAAGTTTGTTCACTAAACAGCGCATTGTCGCACCCAAAACAGTTTCATTCAAGAAACGTGATGATAAAGACACATAACTATTCACTGGAAATAAAAGAAAGAAAACAAATAATTTGCAACATAGGCTATTTGCCTTTTTTTTGTTAATACATAGGCTATTTAATATTAACCAAATAAAATGTGAAATATACATACACATTTAATAAAAAATAGAATGCATTGTATGCCTACTCACCAAAGACTGATTATTTGAACACAAAATCCATCCTCCTTTCTTTCCTTAAGAAGACTTCAATGACTCTGTTGTACAGTCTATCTGTGCGTTTCAGTTACACCAATAAGTCCTTTTCTATCGACATGGAGGCTAATCCTGGAAGCCGAGTCTGTCCAGTAGCATTTCTGGAATACGTTTTGATTCGCTTCAAGGCCGAGAATGACCGCTCGACAGAAGCCGTGGACACAGGGATAGTCACTGCCACACATGCCAATGTGTAAAGTTGCCCCATGTCCTCATTCAGATTTTTCTGCTTTAGGAAATCAAGGAGATCAGTGGGACTTTTACCTTCAAAATCAGTCATAGCATACATTACAGTCAGTTCGTTTTTAGCTTGGATAGATCGAACAGTGTTCCGTGACTCTCTGTTAAGCTGGAGAAGGCTGTTTGCGGGATCTTTTCCCGGTAGGTCTGAAAGTGCTGGGCGTCCAGGAGGGAGAGAAACATTAGTTTTTCGTGGTCTTTAAACCTGTTTCGTATCTGGCAAAGAATGCTGTCCAGAATATTGCTGTGGAGTTGTTGGTAATGTGTGCGAGGGTCTCCTTGTGCTCTGCGTGGTGAACTTGAGATGTGCGCTGTGTCATCGTAGATTTGACTGAACCGGCGCCTCTCTCGCTCAATTGTGTCACAAAACTCGTTCACCCTTTTGAGGCAGAATTGTACATCCAATGTTTGTTTCTGTAGAATTCCAAAAAGCACATCCGAATAATTAAAAATCCCATTAAATGTTTCAAGCAAAAAACAAAACTCAAAATTATCCAAACGTGCATTAAATCCTTCAGCCTTAAGCACAGTATCCCCCTCATATTCTTCATGATCTTCCAGTAGGTGGTTAAACAGCTCCTTTAGGGCATCTCTCTTCTCAAAGACTGCATTGACTAATCTCGATGTATATTGCCACCTTGTTGGTGCAACATTAGGAAGACGACGCTTGCAGATGTCATCCAGCAGTTGCGTGCACTTAGGGGATCTTGAGAAAAATGCTGCAAGGCCATTGAGGTTGGCAAAGAAGACCTTGCATTCTCTAAGCTTTGAGGCTCCTTGAGTCAGTACTAAATTTAGTCGATGTGCATAGCAGTGAATGAATAAGGCCATAGGTGCCCTCTCCTTAACTTTAGCCTGCACCCCATTTAGTCCAGATGCCATGACCGCTGAGCCATCATAACACTGTGCCACAACTTTATTCAGACTACATTCATTTTCCTCCAAGAAACGGAAAATAAGAGTGGCTATGTCATCAGCTCGCTTGCCGCTTGTCACGTCTTCAAATCGGAGAAATCGCTTGACACCTGTGTCCGTCACATAACGCAGGACGAGTGAGAGCTGTGCTGCATTTCCCACGTCTGTTGTCTCGTCCACCATAACAGCAACAAAGGGTGCTTTTTGTATCTCCATTTTGATCTCTTCTCCCATCACTTCAGCAATAGCATAAATCAGGTTGTTTTGTATTTTGCCTGACGTCCCAGTGAACACTTTGTTAGTGGACAGGTGATATTGTAAATCTGTGTTGCTTTCAGAAAGAAAAGAAAGAAGCTCCACGTAGTTTCCTTTGTTTGTGGACTCAGCACTTTCATCGTGTCCCCTAAATGAAAGCTCCTGTTTACCCAAAAACATGACACAATCAATCAGCCTTTTTAATATTTCCCTATTTTTCTTTACCTTTTCATTGTGGAGCTCCGTTGCCCTGCGCACTTGTTCGTTGAGCTGTAGATCCACTCAGGTGTCCCCAAAAGTTTTCAAAAGCACCATTGCTTGTAAGTGCCCAGCCGTGCTTTGGTGTCTCGTTGCTGCCTTGGTTAGACAACTCAAGTTTGCAAAGCCAGTGTTGCTCCAAACACCAAATCGATCACTTGCAAATAATAGGCATTCCCAGCAGTACAGTTTACAGTGCCTCTCGGAGCCTGTGAGCCATTGGTAGCGCTCGTAGTTTGCAATTTGAAAGTGGTGGACGAACCCCTTTCCCGGCTGTGACAGGCTTGCTAGCGTCGGGGTCGGGCGACCTCTCCTTACAATGTCTAACTTTTCTTGAAAGGTTCGTCTTGAGAATGGCGTTATAATTATATCTGCGACCAAATCGATATCTTCTCCTCCTTCCGCCATTGTGGGTTGAAAAAACAGCTTAGAAGTACGCGAATTAGCTTGTTTTTCAAATTCAAATAAAATTCAGTTTCCTAGTTCTCCTGTCTGCCATCTGCATAGACCTGCCCATGTAGGACCCGCCTCTCAATATTGCGTAAGCCAATGAAAAGACGTGAACGTTCTACGCCTGCTAGCTGGCTCCTGTTTAACACTGGAGCCAGCCAGCAGGCGGACGATAGCCAACTCGTAAGCTGATTGGTTAACGCCAGAATATCATTTCCATTCACTTTAAACTACAAGTGTTGATTCTGATTTTAGACCCCTGGCAACACATGACGGATGAATATGATTGGATAAAAACTCTAACATAAAGTCCAGCCCTCAAAATCTCAACCTGAGGCTGGAAGCAGTGCAACCAAGAGGAAAGCTATGACATGAACGAAGAGTATAACTCTGGGGAATAATTTAATACATATTTGTGGAAAAAATATATAAAAATAAAATTTATATTCTGATGATGTTTAGGCCAGCAGAGAATTCCTTGCTGGCCCTGACGGCCCACCACTGGTAGTAGGCTGCTTTAATACAGCTGGAAAGGGAGTGAAAAGGATGTTGTATAATCCCAAGCATAGTGACCCACCAGGGGTAGCAAACACATACTTTGAACATCAAAGGACGAGATAGGTGGATTCAAGCTCTAAGAATGATTGACAACTTAACAGGCTGTGACTTGTGTGTTCAAGGGTCATATATGATCAATATTGTGTTCTGACCTTTACATCAGTGCTAACAGTTGATGAACAAGTATAGGCGGCTATCTCATTTGTTTCATCTATAGTAATACTAACCAAGTGTTGGGAACTCCTTGTATATTTATGTTTACATCTTTATTGGTGTGCCAGCCATATTATATGAAGAGACAAACCCAGATATTGGTGCCATCTGTCAATATGGGGCACCAATGTGTGGCTGGTGCTGACCAGGCAGGGGGCAAGTGTCTTGAGAGAAGAAAGGAGAGGGTAGTAAGATCAAAAACTACTATTCTATTTTTGTCTGTTGTGAGAAAAGTCAGCGACATCATCAGGACACAGATTCCACAGTGCAAGCTGAGGGTGCCTGAAGGTAATAGTATTTATACTCAGTCCGGAGAACAACCAAACACATCTTTCTTGCTAGGACATTACAGTTTTGACTGAATAGAAGAGTTGCATACACTTACAATACATGAAAAGTTGCAGGCATCCCTGGAGGATTATAAATTATCACCTGAACCAAGACCCAGAGAAGGTGAACTACTGTATCTCACAGTTCAGCCATAACATGGCTTTAATGACTGCTTATTTTTATGTGTTTAAGTCCTGACTTACCCCAGGCAGGATGCCTCACGTACTCAGGTAGTCTGTGTGGTTAAATATGAAAGTGAATGAACAGGTGTGAGATCTGTGTGACTACCTGAGGAAATTCTGTGCCCTGTAAATGTAGATAGGCCTAATACATGTTTGAATAGGTCTAGAGACTGTAATCCTTCTAAAGTGATTTAGTGATGTTTTGTTCTAGCTATTTTCTTGTATTGTTTTAATTTTGATCTTGCCTCCTTTTAATTTGTTCTTGATCATGTTTTTGATCTTATTGTTTTTAATCTGGTTTAATAGTGTATTATTTTTCTTATGTTATCACTTTGGGCTGTCATGAAAGGTGCTATACAAATAAAGTTGATTATTATTTTAATTATTACACCTTTTCACTTTTTGAACTCCTATGTTTGATGAGGCTATGACAAAAAATGGCCATTGAAGTTCTAGCCCATTATGTTGCAACTGTTTCTATAACCTATTCTGCTGCCATTGATACATGTGTATCTTAAGCCTTTGATTGACTGTCCAGAACAGGAACAATGAAGGGGAACCATAGCACCTGTGTCAGGGTAAATTACATCATGGCAATCACTGTAATAATAGATTGTTTTGAAATTGTTATTGAGCGTTCATCCAATTTAAAAGCTAGAGCCTTGACATTCGATTAGGTGGTATAAAAATCACCACCTAATCAGGATTACACCACAGGGGTCTTTTTTCATATCTAAAGGTTGGAGAGGTGTCTGACAAATTCCTCACAGAAAACAGTGGCTTCCTCAATAAGCTTTTGCCTGGACACACTTTATTTTCTGACAGAGGATTCAATATTCATTGGAGTCGGACATATGATTTCCCCCTGTTGGTAACTTTTCATTATTTCATAAAAAGCACACAGCCTATATCAAAATAACAGTGATCTAATCTTGAGGCCGGTGTACTTCTGTGAACAGCCAGCGAAAGCGTAGCGTCTATTGGGCCAGTTGGGCCATGGCCCAGGCAATAACAACATTAGCAGCCCCTCACCCCTGTCCATACTATGGGAATGGCACGCTGTGCATGCATATTTTCTGTTTTAGCCAACTACAGCAAGTCACCTTTGTTTTCAAATTGCCCTCCATTTGCAAGTCGGCAAAACCGGTTTCAAAATGTACACACTTATTAAGGTTTTTGATGCGTGCCCAGTGGGTGTTTTCTCCGTTATG
Organism: Gymnoscopelus braueri; assembly: GCF_963280865.1. Taxonomy (NCBI): domain Eukaryota; kingdom Metazoa; phylum Chordata; class Actinopteri; order Myctophiformes; family Myctophidae; genus Gymnoscopelus; species Gymnoscopelus braueri. The sequence continues at coordinate 49,551,716 of NC_137611.1, forward strand.
CCCCAGTCTAGGGGTGCCTGAGACACAACATGAATATGTTCCCGCCTTCCCCAACTCCCAAGTAGCCACACACACAAAGGGTTGAAGTGCAAAATATAACAATGGTTTATTTATAAAGATATAAAGTAATAACAAGGGAGTAACATAAACTTGGGTCATAAGGGTATATAACTCACTGAGGAACTAAAGTAACAAATCAAAAGAACTAACTGGAAAGTAAATATATCTTACCTATCAAAAGAACCAATAATACAATAGCTTACCTTCCTATCATAAACAATAAGCAAAAGAAACAATCACCTCAGGATCAACTTATATCAACAGAAAATAACTTAGGTCAAATCACAGAACTCATAAGTAACAAAACGTAAGGTGTGGTGGTCAGTTGGAAGCGGAGGAAGACGGCTCCTGCACTGAGATCTATGCTCCTCTTATATAGGGAGCCTCCACCCTATTAGCCACTTGGAAGGACTCCTGTGAGCTCCCCACCAATCACTGGCCGGTTTGGATGACCGCCCCACCAATCGCCTTCCGGGAATGGCACACCTGAATTTGCATACATTCCTTTCATCTCCACCATCTCACCTCTGACACACACACACACACACACACACACACACACACACACACACACACACACACACACACACACACACCCTTCCACACTAGGACCAACTCATAATAATAACCTCAAATACGACCCCAGTCGTAACAAGTGTCCATTGTTTCTTTAACGCATTGATGACACTGCCAATGACGACATGCAGCATCAAACGCCCATTTTCCAGTGTAAACAGAATCAAAAGTGCACGCAGTCAGTGGTGGAAAGTAACTTTTACTTAAGTACAGTACGTATGTACAAGTTTGAGGCATTTGTACTTTACTTGAGTATTTCCAATACTTTTACTTCTACTCCACTACATCTCATATTGCACTTTAACTCCACTACAATTATTTGAAAACGTACTAGTTACTTTTCAGATATAAATTATGATATTATGAAACATACATTAACCACTTTAGCCCTATTTTATTAGCCTGGGATGCAGCCTGCTTCACTACGTTTGGCGGATTTTTTTCTCACTTCGTTTCTCAGTCTCTCCAAGGGAGGCGGGACATGCTATACGACTGAAAACGAGCCGTGGCTTTTGATTGGTCTGTGGTGCGGAGCGGGACAAAAACACCAGTGGAATCGTTGTGATTCGTGATTCGTTTGAACAACATCCAATCAGCAACGACGTTGCCTACGTAAGGTAGTTCCAGTGTAGTTCTGCAAAACGAGTCAAATAGGAGCCTTTCCAGACTAAGAAACGAAGTGAGAAAAAAAAATCCGCCGACCGTAGTGAAGCTGGCTGGATCCCAGTAGTGGGGCAAATTAAATCAATATTCCATCAGAATCTTTCACTTGGTGATACAAGCACCAAATTTGGCACAACTGATGTCCAGGATATACTATTTAAGAAAAGTACGTTATCCAGCTGAAACTCCAAGATGGCCGCCAGTTTTCAAAATGGCCGCCTCATCAAATGCAAAATAAATGTTTTTGAAGTAGAACTTGAATGAACAGAAATGTATTAATGATCCAAAAATCGAAATGAATGTATTCTGACTGGAAGAACTCAATAGTGTCAATTGAATTCCAATATGGCCGCCAGTTTTCAAGATTCAATATTTTATTACGTGACTCGGAAGCTGTCTGATCACAGATATTGCATTAAGTTGAAGGGAAACATCCATGATCATTCATTGAAATGCTGTGGTCAAGCTCTATTGGTTTGTCATTTTTTATAAGAGTGATGTCAAAGCACAACCAGGGCACACTGGTGACATCACTGCTGTGAGACTCAGCATGGGGTTCAGTGTCGGCTTGTAGTGTACTAGCTGTAGTTGTAGTTTACTAACTGTTGTAGTGGTGTACTCACTGTAGTTTGTACTGTAGTATACTTTGGTGTCCCAAATGCTAATAAGCCCCTGTATATATCTCAACTACAAGTTTAGTTAGTTGTAGTATTGTAGTTAGATAGCCGCACCTGAATTGACAGGATGTGCCAGCGCGGGAGAGCTGAGCTAAGGGTAACGGGGCTTCAGTTACCTGGATGGCAGATGGCCTCTTTCAAACAAACTCATCAGCCTTGAAGGCTTAAGTCCTTGCAACCACGAAGAAGCTGACTCCAGCATCTTCACACATGCTCTCCATGCAGCCAAGCAACAAATGAAGTCTGTGTTGATTAAGGCATGCAACACAGATATTCTTGTTGTTGCAGTCAGTGCAGGCTTAGAAATGATTTGGGTATAATTTGGCCAGGGTCAGTCCATTAGGTGATTGCCAATTCATGATATGGTAGTAATTGTTGGCCCAGAGAAATCCAGTGGCATGCTGTCCTTCCACGCCAGTGGAAAGACAGTTGTGTCAGCTTTTCATGGTAAAGGCAAGAAAACTGCATGTCAGGCAACAGTGTGCAAAATGCAAACAGGCAAAAAGATGGAGAGGTCTGGCAAGTTCTCTGGACAATCCTTCCACCTATTGTTCAGACTTGTGAGCAGTTGACAAAATGTGTCTAAAAGACTGAATCCCGAGGACGATGCAAATGCTATCATTCATGCTTAAGTGTACACAGTTGTGTGCCTGCAAATGTGAGGACTAAAAGAACCAAACTGTTACGGTTTGGTTCCATATGACCAAAGTGCAGCACAGTCCAGTCCAGTCCAGCACAGCATAATACAGTACAGTCCAGTACAGTACTACGGTCCAATACAGTACAATACAGTCCCATACAGTACAGTCCAGTACAGTAAAGTACAGTACAGTATAGTGCAGCACAGCACAGCACAGCACAGCACAGCACAGCACAGCATTTGTATCATCATAATATCCAATAATTTAGATTTTCTAAATGCAGAATTGGATATCTCATACTCAAAAACTTACATTTCGATGTATAGACCATCACAATAGGATTATTCAATCAAAATATAGTTCAAACACTGTTTAAAACCACTTCGAATGGCGGCCATCTTGAAACATGCGGCCATTTTGTTTTTTTCAAGTGGATAACGTACTTTTCTGAGAGAGTAGGTTCTGAAGCACTTGTGTGCCAAATTTGGTGCTTGTATCACCAAGTGAAAGATCGTGAAAGATCGTTTCAGCAATGCTCCACTACAGGCTACTATTTTATACCTAGGCTATTTGAAAATAGCCGATCTACAAGCTCACAACACGTCACACCGCGACGCGTTGTGAGCTTGTAGGTCTGCTATTTTCAAACATTCTAGTACTTTTACTTTTAGTACTTAAGTATATTTTGATGCCAACACTTTTGTACTTTTACTCAAGTAACATTTTGAACACAGGCCTTTTACTTGTAACAGAGTATTTGTATATTGCGGTATTGCTACTTTTACTTAAGTAAAATATCTGAGTAGCCTACTTCTTCCACCACTGCACGCAGTACAATGACAACCTCTCGCCTTAATAGTCTTTGTCTCCTGGCGTTTGAGAGAGATTTAACCAACCGTTTGGACCACAATGAGATTATTGACACTTTCAAGTGCAAGCCCTGTCGTTTTGTGCTGTAGAGCTAAAATAAATTAAATTTGAGAATAAAAAAAACATACATTGCCTTACGTTATAACGTTGCAATGGCTCCCCCCCCCCCCGCCACACATGACACACCAGAAGAGGTAACACAATTAGAGCAGTGCTTCGTTGCTGGGGTTACTGCTCCACCTAGCAGTGGTACTAAGGAGAGCTCATACCATAAAATAGATAGAAAAGACTATAGAAGAATGCATGGTATGGTAATGTTATAATGAAGTTATATTCTTCTACACAGTTGGTGTTTTTTTTTGTTACCGTTTTCGTTTTTCTCCTTTGTACAAATAGTTATTTGTATTTGTTGATGAAATGTAATAATATGTTATGTTGATGACTTGAATACATAGAACCACAATGGAAACAAGTCCCTAATAAAGTACTTTATTAGACATAAAATAAATGTCTAATAAAGTATTCAGTCAATCAATCAAACTCATCCTTTCAGTAAGAAGCTGTCTCTCTACTCTGATCATCACGGCTAATGATATAGATGTTCTAGTGCTGACTCTGGGTTTAATCAAGGACATTTCATGGCCAGTGCACCAAACATGTGGTACACAGAACAGGACAACATTACTGGACCACACTTTACCAATCACTTGGCGATAGTGTTGTTGGTGCTTTGATTGGCATGCATGTGTTCACTGTCTCCTGCCATTTGCAGGACATAGGGAAATGGGAATCCCCAAACTAACTGAAGTCTGACAGGACTTAACGAGAAGTCCTTAAAAAGAAAAGAAAAGTCTTCCTCGTGCTCGAGCCGTGCATGGGATGTCTCTGATGAGCTATTGAAGAAGCTGCAGAAATGACAAGTCACATAATTATATGTACCTCTTCTAACACAACAGATGTCAACCTTCTTTGGTACCAACTTCTGTGCAGAACACATGGGAAGGTCGAGCCCAGCCAGCTTCCACCATGTGAGTATTACTAATTCATGCATTCCATCCATGCCAAGTATCAGGCTGTAATCTGGGGATGGTTTCCTCAAAAACAAACATCTGCACCAAGCCCCAAGGACCATGGGTGGACCACAAACGAGAGGCAACTGGAAATCCAGTCAATGTGTGGTTCCCCAGCATCACATTCCATCTAGTTGTTGCTCTCAACTTGCAGGAGATGCAAGGTCATGCAAACCATCAGAGTGTACAGCTGACAGACTCAGATGTGAATGATGATGATGATATAAAACAAGTGGTGGGTGGCATGGTGTCTCAGGAAGGGTAGATTGCACTGTCGTAATATTGTGCTGAAAGATTGGACACCGTTTGAATGCAGCTGTTAATATGCAATGAACACAACCTCTTAATAAATATGCAACAAATTGGTCACATACTGCAACATACACTTAATGTTCTTCTCACTAAAGCAATACAGCTTGGCTCTATACAAATTGAATGAAGTATTGGGGAAAAATATCATTTGTTAATTAACAAGCCAAAATAAATCATGGACAGGCACTTGTGCTGGTATTTCAAGAATGTAAAACATGTTTGTTCTTTATAAGTCAATTGTTGAATGGCCTGAAGGGTAATGCTTTAGAAAGTTTACTGAGAAGAATAGCCCCATCTTATGAGCTTGTGAGCTGTGTAATACAATAGTGAAAGTATCCCAAACAAAAGAGAAGCATTTGAAGCAGTTTTTATTGGTAGTAGTTAGTTTCACATCCTTCAAAAATGTAGGTTAAAACAAAACAAACACAAACTAAAGAGGATGCGTTTACACAAATTAAATCCTTGCTCTAATGCATGTCATTCTTATTCATTGCTGCAATTCACATTTTTGCCATTCACAATGTAATGCAATGTTTTCATATTTGTTAAGGTTGAGGTGTCACAATGTTTGCATATTGCATGTGTTGACTGTGCGTTCCCTCACTTCTAAAACTAGCACTATACCCCTAGTTGAAATCTGGATTTAACCTGGATTTACTTTACTGCCGTATTTCCAATTTTCAATACTTTAACTTCTACTCCACTACATTGCAGATGCAAATATTTTACTTACACACCAATCCAAATATTTGAAAACTTTAGGTACTAGTTTATTTGTAAATTTGGATTATGATTACAAAACAACGCATATACAATATATCAGCTATTTGAAAAATGTAACTGTGACATTTTGAGTCTTGGCCCATGAACTATACCAGCTTCTACCTATAAGAATCCTCAAAGCTTACTATGTAAACTTTGAAATACAATTAACAGTTTCCCTGCCTCCCTGCATGAGTCCTCATGTGTTTTTTCAGATCACCCTTTTCACCACAGCCTTTGCCACAAACTGTACATATAAAGGGTTTTTCCCCTGTGTGGGTCCTCATGTGTGTTTTTAGAGTACCCTTTAGACTAAAGCCTTTACCACAAACTATGCAAGCAAAGGGCTTTTCCCCTGTATGAGACCTCATGTGTCGTTTAACCTGACCCTTTTGGCGATAGCCTTTGCCACACACTGTACAAATAAAGGGTTTTTCCCCTGTATGAGTCCTCATATGCTCTTTCAGTGCACCGCTCCGACCACAGCCTTTGCCACAAACTGTACAGGTAAAGGGTTTTTCCCCAGTATGAGTCCTCATGTGTACTTTCAGCTCGTCCTTTCGACTGCAGCCTTTTCCACAAATTGTACAAATAAATGGTCTTTCCCCTGTATGTATCATCATGTGTCTTTTTAGATCACCAATGCAACCAAAGCCTTGCCTACAGACTGTACAAGCAAAAGGGCATTCTCCTGTATGAATCATCATGTGTCTATTCACACTTCCTTTACGACTAAAACTTTTGCTACAAACTGTACAACTAAAGTCTTTCTTCTCTGTGTTATTCCCCATGCAGTGACTTCTTTTTTTCATCATGTGCCTCTTCAAATTGCCCTTACAATTAAAACTTTTGCTACAAAGTGTACAAGCAAAGGGCCTTTCCCCTGTATGAGTCCTCATGTGTCGTGTTAACTCACCCATATGAGCACAGCCTTTGCCACAACGTGTACACGTAAAAGGCTTTACCCCTGTATGAGTCATCATGTGTAGTTTTAGCACACCACTATTAACACAGCCTTTGCCACAAACTGTACAAATGAAGGGCTTTTCCCCTGTATGAGTCCTCATGTGTTTTTTTAGATCACCTGTTTGACAAAAGCCTTTGCCACAAACTGTACACGTAAAGGGCTTTTCCCCAGTATGGATTTTCATGTGTGAGTTCAGATTTCCCTGTACATTAAACATTTTACCACAAACTTTACAAGTAAAAGGCTTCTCCCCTGTATGGGTCAATGTGTGCCTCTTCAGATATGCCTTACGATCAAACATTTTGCCACAGACTGTACAACTAAAGTTTTTCTTCCCTGTGTGACTGCTCATGGAGTGAGTTTGTTTTGATGGTTTCAGATCCTGGGACAGCTTGTTGCTAAAAGACAATCTGTGTTCTTCTACATTGTGTGCCTTGTGTGATTTCAGTGTGTTTGAAGCTGACTGATCTTCCATCGTCTCCTCCCACTCATCACTGTCTTCAGTGTCAGATTCAGAACTGTGTGAAGAGAGGAGCCGGTCAATAGTTGATCGCGATGTTCCCCAGTTCTTTACATAAGCTTGTGTTTTCATGTTTTCAGTTGAGGTGCTGGCTAGGGGCTCTGTCTCTCTGTTTTCATCACCATCTTCACTTTTCACTGCTAGTAATGTCGATGTTGACCCATCAGCCTCCACTGGTCTTTGAAGTAGCTCCTCCTGTTCTTCTTTAATCTGTGGAGGCTCCTGGACCAGACTAGGGCTCTTCTCCTGCTGTTCAGGGGTAACCTCCTCTTTACTCACAAGGACATCTAGGCAAAAGATAAAATAAGTGAAAACATTAAATGATTAAACTGCACATTGGCACCTAAATCTAACACACCCATTATTAAGGCTGTAAGGTCAGACTGATTCTGCCAAATAAAATGATAAATGACCAAATAATCAATACTGTGTTTGAATTATAAAGCTTGATTTATACTTCATCGGGATTACAGACACAACAATTATAGATGTTGAAGGCACAATTATAGTCTGGGAAATAATCACGGTTTAACGATTATTACAATTATGCATGAAGTATTATTATTCCACAACATTATGATGTATGAAATCACATGATCATTCCTGAATTAGAGGTTTTATTTTATTTCCCCCAGAAAATGTAATAGCTTTTCTATAGTAGTTGCCTTTCAAAACACAAATAATACAGAAGCCGCAAATAAATAAATAATACTAATTAACCCTGCCAAACACGAGTATAACCGTTGTTGAAAAATACACCCGTTTACCGCCAACAACGAGTATAACCGTTGTTCAAAAAAAAAAAAGTTATCCACACAGAACCAGAGATATCGCGATCCAAAGATTTCTAGCTCCATTCACTCCTTGGTTAACTTATTACTTTAAAATCCTGTATCTCGGCTCCTGTGTACTTTTTTTTTTTACCATGTTATTTTGGGTGAAACATGCTATTTTCAACTGGCTGCAATTATGGAACGGATTACCGCAATTGGATTATTTTTTTCCACGATTCTACGAGACTCCTGTGTGTGTGTAATGAGGGGATCACCGTGAGGACGGTGATCACGGAACATATTTTGTGACTACTTAATTTTTTTTTAAAAAAAGGTTAAAACAATGCTGGCAGTGGGGGAAGTAAAACAAAAAAACCCTCTGGCGGGGAATGTGTTAAGACCTGAGGCCGCTTCAAAAATCATATCCCCCCCACTTCTGGGACGAAGAAAAAAATAAAATAAAAAAACTGAGTGGAAAACGGAACGCTCGTCCAAAAACACACTGCCCCATTTTTTTCGTGGACCGAGGCCACCGGATTAGACCCGGGGCGAGGGTGTTTTAGGACAACGGTTCTTGTTATCCATTTCTGAATGGAGAGGTGCGCGATGGAGAGGCTTTTCCTTTTTGCCACACGTCTATACTTCATGGAGTACATTTTGTTGTACCGAATTAACCGAATTAAAGAAAAAAAATACTAAAAATAAGCCTTAGTTCTCAAATGCTCTCTGCGTCCTTGCGTGTACACACACACACACACTCACACACACACACACACACACACACACACACACACACACACACACACACACACACACACACACACACACCTCATTGAGCATATTTCTAGGAGTATATACGGTATAATATATACAATATAATAGGTTGATGACACATTAAACAATCCCGATCTCTGCTCAACACCCTGACGTGGGCTGTCACAACAGAGGCGGCCCGTCCACGGTTATAACAAACCTAATGACCATAACCCTTGAAAGGGTGGGGGGGACAAAAGGTTCCCCTTGCCCCCTCTATTCCGGCGGAATAGCACTGGTTGGACCCTTTAGCTGCAATGTTAACCCATTAACACCAGGAAGGGAACGCATCTGTGTCATTTTAAGATGTCTTTGGCTATTAAAAAAAAGCAGATATACAAGCTCATAGCGCGGAACCGAGTGCCATGCCATGAGCTTGTAGATCTGCTTGTAGATCTGCTTATATATATATATATATATATATATATATATATATATATATATATTATTATTATTATTTGTTTTTAAATTATTATTATTATTATATATTTTTTTTTTACTTGAATCTTTGCTTGACACTGTAGTATGACGAAGTAGGGCATTCCAATTTACAAAATAAAAGTGTGGAGATTTCTGCTGGCAGCAACGATATATAATTACTGTCTGTTTATGTTACACACATTGTTAACTGTCAACACAGTGTCACATGACTTCAGCATGACACTCCGTTGCCTGGCATTTTCGATGTAAAATTCCAAATTGGCCGCCATGTGAATATGGTCTATTGCAAGCCCCCAGAACTACGGTAGAACAGTGAAGCGGCCAAGCCTGGTGGTCAAATCTGAGAATGCACTTAAAATGATACTGCGCGTGCATCTCCCGTTTGTGCGCATGCTCACGATGCGTCAGGACCCATGGAACCAATGAAATGGATCCATATTGGTTCCATGGAACCAATATTTCTTACTTCCGGGTGCTTCAAAACGCCACTGAGCACTGTAATAGAAATGAATAGCTGGGGGCGGGGCAATCCGCCCTCTAGATATGCCGTGCGCTTTTGAGATTTTTGTATGACGAAAGGGGACGTTGAAACTTTTTTTTGGCTGGGGCCGGAGGACAAATGACCCGTGCCCATGTATGGACGAAACAGATACAAAGCCTCATGTAAGCCCGACCCCTTGGGTCTGGCAAAAAGTTTACTTATACCAAAAGATGTACTTATACCAATATATCAGTGGTTCTCAACCAGTGTTCCGGGGACCACCAGTGGTCCTTTTGGGGGTTCCAGGGGGTCCCCAGCGAAATTAGTTAACATAGCGTCACAATCATTTTAACCACTTAGCGTTGGCTATTCAAAAATAACAGATATACAAGCTCATAGCGTGGCACTGAGCGCCGCGTTATGAGCTTGTAAATCTGCTATTTTTGAAAAATCTTGAAAATGTGTGCATATCTTTGAATATATATATTTTTTAAAGCGAACATTTTAAACTCAAATATTTGCTTCTGGGGGTCCCTCGAACAAAACAGGGTCTGCGGCCAAATGTATATCAATTTAGGGGTCCTTGGCATGAAACATTTTGAAAACCACTGCAATATACAATACAATAATCTGAGCATGAAATACAGAGAATGACAAAAAGAGTCCACATTTACACTAAGCTAGTGTGCAACATCACATACCATAGTCTCGTGCTTTGTTAATTGCCTCATTTAGTCTCTTCTGTTGTAGCAAACACACACCTACAAGAGAAACAAAATGAGGGAAGTGTTTGATTGTTCTATATAAATCAAATCGCCTTGTTCGTTCTCATAACATTTAGCCATTTGTTAACACTGGAACTAAAATCTATTAAAGAAAACAGGTGTGAAGTAAGTGGTGTGTTTGAGTGTGTGCTGGTATTCAGACGGTACAACTCTATTTGTGTGTGCTGGTTTTACATTGAGTAATCTATATGTAAAAACATCCCATAATCTCAATGTAAAAACATCCCATAATATCAATACAAAAAAAACATCCCATAGTATAGCTCCTTTGTGTGTGTGTGTGCGCGCGCGCGTGCGTGTGTGCGTGCGTGTGTGCACGCTCAAAACCTCAAAACCTGGCCAGCACTGGAAGCACACACACACACACACACACACACACACACACACACACACACACACACGGAAGCGGCCTGCATAGAAATCTTTGTGTACCTGTTTGAGTGTGGTCATACACCATCCCAGTGTATGGACTTATGAACTGTTCCAACAACTTCACATTCTGTGGAATGAGGAATATGATTTAGGTTAAAACCCTAATATTTGAACAGGAAGGAAAACCGTAAAGTGTACACAGACTCGTCGCACTGCATGTTCCTCTTGTTCATACTAAGATGAAGCGCTATGAACTGTTTTGATTTGTGTACATTTTACAGTAAATCACTTAATAGGTTACATTACACCACTATCCTTGCCTAATCACTTTTTTTCCGTAGAAGCTCAGTGAAAGCCCCTGTGATTATAGTAGGGGGTACTAAGCACAAAAAATGGCCAAATCGTTACGCGGCGGATAAAAGCATGAAATTTGATACAGATGTCCCTTGGGTCATCCTAAAACATCCTAGAAGGGGTGCCCAAAAAAATCTTAAACAGGAAGTGAGTTATGGACAAAATTCAAAATGGCCACCTAAACTGTTGACCGTTGACTCAAAAGACAACAAAAGAATCTCCAAAAAGCATAACATTTGGCACATATGTCCCTTGGGTCATCCTAAGACATCCTAGAAGGGGTGCCCAAAGGAATCTGAAACAGGAAGTGAGTTATGGACTAAATTGAAAATGGCCGCCTAGTGTTGTCGATTGACTCAAAAGACAACTAAAGAATCTCATAAAAGCATACAATTTGGCACATATGTCCTTTTGGTCATCCTAAGACATCCTAGAAGGGGTGCCCAAAAAAATCTTAAGCAGGAACTGAGTTATTGACAAAATTGAAAATGGCCGCCTACAGTGTTATCCATTGACTCAAAAGACAACTAAAGAATCTCATAAAAGCATACAATTTGGCATACATGTCCCTTGGGTCATCCCAAGACATCCCAGAAGGGGTGCCCAGAAAAATCTTAAACAGGAAGTGAGTCATTGACAAAATTGAAAATGACCGTCTACAGTGTTGTCGATTGACTCAAAAGACAACTAAAGAATCTCATAAAAGCATACAATTTGGCATACATGTCCCTTGGGTCATCCTAAGACATCCTAGAAGGGGTGCCTGAAATTATCTGAAACAGGAAGTGAGTTATTGACTAAATTGAAAATGGCCGTGTACAGTGTTGACAGATGATGCAAAAGACACTCATAAAAAAGAATCTCATATAAAAGCATGAAATTTGGTACAAATGTCCCTTGGGTGATCTGAATGCATCCTAAGGGGTGCCAAAACAAGTTTTAATAGTCTCTCAATGGAAAACACTCCTCCCACACGGGCTGCACTGCTACAATATTCAAATCGAGCAGCCAATCTGGCATTTGGTCCAGAAGCCTGAAAGCTATGCAATCTCTACCATCTCCTGACAAATATGGATGGATTAAAGTCGCTGATTCGTGGACACCTTTATGGACACTCTTGCCAGAGGCTGCTTAAGTTTGTAGAGAACTCAAGTGTGGCTGCAAAGCTGAGCCCTTCTGTTCGAGAAAGTGTAGATGCCGGGATGCTGGGTTACCTTGCAGAGCATTATGCCAATGTGTTGGTAATTGCGAAATGGCACACATGAATACATGTAGTTACTAAACACTAATCACAAAAAAACAGTAATGATCAAGAAGAAAATACATGAGAAGATAGAGTGTAAAACAAGCAAGAAGATGTAGAGTGCAAAATAAATAAGATGCAGAGAGTAAAATGAATAAGTGATGTAGAAATGAAAACAGAAGGTAGACTACAAAATACGGCAGGTTATGCACTGCATAACCTGTCGTATTGAGTCTGCATAATATGCAGACTGCCATGGTCAACTGTTTAAACAGCCGTTTAGAATTTCTTCAACATGGTCCCTTCCTAAAAAGTTTAATAAACAAGCAAATAAATAACCTCTTCTAGGATATATTAAGAAGCACTCAATGTACGTACCAAATTATACACTTTTATGACGTCCCTTTATGTTTTCTTTTGTGTCAACTGCTTTAGGCGGTCACTTCCTGTTTAAAACCTTTTTGGGCACCCCTTGTAGGATGCGTTCAGATCACCCAAGGGACATTTGTACCACATTTCATGCTTTTATGAGATTCTTTAGGTATCTTGCATCATCTTTCAACACTGTAGGCGGCCATTTTCAATTTAGTCAATAACTCACTTCCTGTTTCAGATTATTTTGGGCACCCCTTCTAGGATGTGTTAGGATGACCCAAGGGACATATGTGCCAAATTGTATGCTTTTTGGAGATTCTATAGGCTTTTTGAGTCAATCGCCAGCACTGTAGGCGGCCATTTTCAATTTAGTCAATAACTCACTTCCTGTTGAAGACTTTTTTGGGCACCCCTTCTAGGATGTCTTAGGATGACCCAAGGGACATGTGTGACACATTTTATACTTTTTGGAGATTCTTTAGTTGTCTTTTGAGTCAATCGACAACACTAGGCGGCCATTTTCAATTTGGTCAATAACTCACTTCCTGTTTCAGATTTTTTTGGGCACCCCTTCTAGGATGTCTTAGGATGACCCAAGGGACATGTGTGCCACATTTTATGCTTTTTGGAGATTATTTTGGTGTCTTTTGAGTCAACGGTCAACAGTTTAGGTGGCCATTTTGGATTTTGTCCATAACTCACTTCCTGTTTAAGATTTTTTTGGGCACCCCTTCTAGGATGTTTTAGGATGACCCAAGGGACATCTGTATCAAATTTCATGCTTTTATCCGCCGCGTAACAATTTTTCACTTAGTACCCCCTACTATTACCAACCATCAGAGGATCAATCATACTAAAGATACATATTCTGTGACTACTTCAAAAGGTAAGATAAATAAAAAATGTCTGGCACTCTGCTATTATCATTTTATGTAGCCTACTTGGCACTAAATCCGTTAAAAGCAGAACAAAAAAAACACGCCCAAAATAGGGACACCAGGGTTAATGTGGTTTTAAAAAGTCATGGCACCAAAATAATGACAGTAACATGATTGCAATAATTGTGATATTAACATACCTGATGGTGGATGATGATGCTTGGATCCCTGCAAATTGGACATGGGTTCTCACAGATTTCGCCTCCCATCTAAACAAGATGACAGAAGAATGAATGACTCCATGTCATGTTCAGATAATATCAAACACATTATTTGCAACATATCGCTGATCAGAACAATGGTCACTGAGTTATGGCCATTTGAAGCGTTAAGCACTGATGTAGTGCCCCCTATCTGTGCAATTTAGGCTTTTTGGTGTGACTATTCTCATGCCAGACGGCATGCGGATCGGAGCAACGGCGTACCAACTCGCAAGTCCGGCGACACTATGGCTGCCTACAGGCAGCGTGTCTGTGGATTCGTCTATAGGCCATGGGTGGGCAACTTTGATGATGGAGAGAGCCACTATATTTCCACACTCACTCCAGAGGGCCACATTGCATATACTGTCTCTCCGTATTTAAACTTTTTTCACCATTCAATGTCACACAAAAGTAGCAAAAATAGCCGATCTACAAGCTCAAAACGTGTTTGCGTTTTGAGCTTGTAGATCTGCTTTTTTTTTAATTTATCCATAATAAATCTTTGCAGCAAAAATAGCTGCATCCAAAAATAGCTGATCCGATTCAAAAGCAGCAAAAATAGCCGATCTACGAGCTCAAAAGGCTATTTTTGAATTGAAATCCAGAATTTATTTTTGCCTTTTTTGTCTGAACTTAAATACAAATACATTGGACATAAAAAAGACAATGGAATTGTAATACTAGTCATTAAGCTACTAATATAGACTGAAGCGGGTCAAGTTTGCATGTTTGTAATTGTAACAGCTGAAATCAATAATATATCAGTAGGCCTATTCCAATATTAACCTGTGGGCCGCATTAAGTGAAGGTGGGGGCCGGCAATTGTAATATAGGATATAGGCTGACTCAAAACTATTTATTCTTACAATGCAATCCTTGCGTGTCTTCTGTGGGGGGATGAAGCCTCCTTTGTGGTTTCTCTTGTCAGTCCACACTGGACTGGTTCCATAGCGCTCAATATATTCTACATAAGAAAAGAAAGTGGGGGTCATTAAGGCAACAAGATTCAATTGATTTAACCCATTAAAACTGGGAACGCATCTTTGTAACCACTTCAACCATTATTTTATATTTTGGCTATTCAAAAATAGCATATCTACAAGCTCATAGCACGACACAGAGTTCCACACTATGAGCTTGCATATCTGCTATTTTTGGAAAAATCATGGAAAATGTGTGCAAATCTTTGAATACGTATGTATATTTTTAAAGCAAACATTTTTACTCAAATCTTTGCTTCTGGGGATTCTGTCTTCTAAATCCTAACATAAATCCTAAGAAAAAAAACTTGCTATAATATCAGTGGTTTTCAAACTTTTTCATGTCAAGGACCCCAACATTATATGTATTTGGCCACGGATACATGCCCTTGTATATCTGCTATTTTTGAATAGCCAAATACATCTAAAATGACACAGATGCGTTGCCTTCCCGGTCTTAATGGGTTAAGAGACTATCTGTGACATGCTCATATGTGTATGTGCAGTGAAAACAAATTGTGTAATATGCAGATCCCTCTGAATAGTGTTACTAGTACAAGTATATGCAGTAGTAAAAATGATATACAAGTAAGGTATATCAAATAAAATGTTATAATATAAGTAAGTAACTTTGTGACTATGTCATATGTGTAATAACTGCGTGCAAAGACAACAGCAGTATATAGCATACACAGCCAGTGATGTATTGAATGACCATATATAGACCATATGTAATCCCATTTTTATGGAATTGGCTTATTTTAATTTACTAGATTAGATTCAGTCCGCTATTGCGGCCTTCAAATCTAGTCCTATATTGCGCTGATCAGAGCAAAGGTCATAGAATTATAGCCATATGGAGTGTAAACACTGCATTAACACTGCTTTAGCGCCTCATATGTGGGTTTGTTGGTGTGACCCCAGACCCCTGAACAGTGTTTGTGCAAGTTTGATGTGGATTGGAGCAACGGTCCACCTTGATAAAGTGTGGCCTCTGGGGACCACTTGCAGCAGTAAACTGGGTTGTACAATGTGTGGCCCTTAGGGGCTCCTGACAGCAGTAAGCTGGGTTATACAACCTGGTGCGACTATTCTCATGGCAGACCTGTGAACAATGTTTGTGCCAAGTTTGGTGCGGATTAATAGGTTACATTACACCACTATCCTTGCCTAAATGCTTGGAACACTGTTGCCACCTTGTGGGTGAATACATTCATGACATTACAGGCAATAACTATAAAAATGCCATCACTATGAGGGTGGATTACTTAAAGCTAGAAACATTATCAAATTATTGTGATCTGGCTTAAGTATCCCTTTAGGATCTTGAGGTTTTGTTAATGAAAATGTGATTGATTTGTACTCTAAGTGGGTTTATAACACTTATTTTGCTTTCCTTACCGCCCCCCACCCCCCTCACACTTTGTTTAGACATAAGAGCAGCCTTCCACGAGCAGCCAGCACCTCCCCTTCCCCATCTCTCCTTCCCCGTTCATTGATGAGTTGTCCACCATAGACATGGATACATTTTGACCGGTCTGTGCTGGACACACCATCTTCAGCACAAGCCAAGCATAACATGACTTGTCTTAGTTCTACCGGATCTCTTCTCCACTAGTCCCTCCTTAACATTTTAATCTAGTTTTTATTTGTTGACAAAATTGTCAATACATTTAGTATAGTTTAGTCATTGTGGCTTAGTTTTTATTTAGTTTTAGTTTTGTTTTCGTCAATGAAAAAAAACAAACAAACAAACGGTCATAATTTTAGACAAAATTAACACTGCTCTTAGTCAGTGGTGGCTTATCCAACGGGCTTGAGGTGCTGAAGCACAGGGCACCAACCAGGGGGGGGCACCAAACGGCGTGAAAAAAAAAAAAAACAGCGAAAAACGCCGACATTTGGAAGCAGGGCATCCGCCCGCCCCCCCTCCCCCCGTTGACAAAACGCTCCCGGGGGGCACCGCGCTGCTCCCCCCCCGTTGACAAAACGGGGGGGGGGGGGGGGGACACCGAACCGGGTCCAAGCACCGGGCACCACAAAGGGTTAATCCGCCCCTGCTCTTAGTGCTCCTTCTCCACCCCCGGCATCCCCGTCTCCAGCTGATGTTCAGGCTTTATGTCCCCGGTTATTCCGCAGCCCCAATTTCCGCTCCAAGGTCTAGGAAGGGGAAGAGGGCCTCAGAAGGCATTCTTTTTTTAAGTCTCGCTGTCGTAAACTAAAGGAGGTCCGAAATGGAGGCTGCAATAGAAGCAGGCAGGGAGAGCTAAGAACTGCCATCCTTGTGAGACTGCTGGGACAACAACTCAAATATGGCAGATATGTCCTCCACGTGGCAGACTTTGTGAGGTCTCTGCCACCAGACCATCTGTCTAAAGTTTAAATTCAAACTCCAGAACCTCATGCGTGAGACCGAACAAGCGGTGAAATTGAAGTTGAAGAGACAATTGTCGGACTGTCTGCAGCAAATGTTCGAACACATTTCTCCACAACTTTATTTTTCATAACTATGATTTTTTTGCTTAATTCATTCATGTATTTATTTATTCTTCCTCAATGTTTTTAGGTATTTTAATATATTTCTGTATTTATTGTAGGCAGTTCTTAAACAGTTTGTAAATAGTAGTTATGTTAGTTATTTGTTAGGTAATTTATGTATGTATTTTTTTAGGAAGGTATTCATATATATGCAACTCATTTTATACTCATACACATTCACTGCTACCTTGGGTGTATTTTGGTGTAGACATAAACCTTGTATCTCTATATTTAATATTTAGCTTTTTCATAAATAAATACCCTACTTTATACGAAATAGCAGAAATAGCTGATCCACAAGCTCAACACAATTTGTGACGTGACACGTTTTGATCTCGTAGATCAGCTATTTTCCCTTTAACATTTAAACAAAGATTTTTAGTCTTTAATGACATGCCCACAATACAGAGGCCAGGTTTAAAGTGGTTAAATGATTGTAATCATTACAAGAGTGTTTGTCCAGTAACATGGGCCTCCCTGTCTTTTGTATTAAACAGAAAATAAATGTTCAGGTCAGGATAGCAATTTTATCAATTCAGGACAGAACTCATACAGGATAAACAAGTAAAACTAGAAGTGATGACAAGAAAATGTGTTTTCCTTTTAGAAATGCTGGAGAGACGGGATCTGACTATTCTCATACTATATCAGAATAGAGAGCTTTTTTTTAAAAAAGGTCCCTCTGTGGAGTTTTGACAATTTTCAGTTTGCAAATGGATATCTGTCACATGACATTACTGGAATGTTGTTACGGTGATAGCCCTACTACAGAACATAATTAAAGACTGAAAAAAGACAAAGAAAAAGAGAGAGATAATGAAACTTACTGAGGTCCGGGTGGTCTTCAGGTTCCTGTTTAATAGAAACAGTCGTGGCTTGTTCTGGAGAACTCATCTTCACCTGCAGGCTGGACTCCACACACTGGTCTGAAAATGAAGGAATAAAATACAGACTTAAAGGAGAATTTTGGACTAAAGTTTTCTTACCTTTTCTATGACGTTATGATATCTTAGGATGAATGGTACAGGATAGGCCTTAGGTTAGATCACATATTTTAATAGCTTTTTTTAATTATTTTTTTGGTGAGATCTGACGTTCATAGTGACAGAACACTATGCAACCAAAACAAAAAACAAAAAAAAAACAGAAGTCTCGCTAGACGAAATTGAAATCTCGAGATTTCAATCTCGTCTAGCGAGACTTCTGTTTTTTTTTTTTTGGGACAGTGTTCTGTCACTATGAACGTCAGATCTCACAAAAAAAAACAAAAAAAAAAGCTATTCAAATATGTGATCTAACCTAAGGCCTATCCGCGCACCTTTTAAGCTGTGGCGGCTCAGGGGTGGAGTTATGAAAAATTTCTACTGTACCATTCATCCTAAGATATCATAACGTCATAGAAAAGGTAAGAAAACTTTAGTCCAAAATTCTCCTTTAACTCACTGAGTGCCAAAATTATTTCTGTCCATTTCTGGCCAGTGCGATTTTGTTTTAGTTTTTTTGTTTTTAAGTTTTAAAAAAAGTGCTTAGGAAGCGAGATACAGCCTTTTTCAGTTATAAGTTAAACAAGGAGTGGATGGAGCTGCAAATCTTCAGATAATGATATCTTAGGTAAAAAAAATATATATATAAAAAAAGAAATTAAACATTTTTTTTCAAAAACACGTGAAACACGTGATTGGCATGTTGCACCATAGCTGTAAAACACGTGAATGGCACTCAATGAGTTAAGGTCGTAACACACGGCAAGCAGTCCACGCACGCGTTGCCGCTCGGATCAGCGGTGATCGTGCAGCGATCATTGTTGTTTTGTCCTCCTGTGCGGTGCGGAGAAAACAAAAGCTCACCACAATCCAGCTCTTGCCACCCGCACGAGCACACACGCAAGAATTTCACGGGACCGTGCCCGCTCGCCTCACCGCCCCTAAACTTCTCCACGCGTCACAAATTATCGCCCGCCTCTCATTGAAAATGAATTACATAGGCGCGTTGGCCGCTTGCCGTCTGAAATGACCCTTAATCATTTGACATGGACAACCAAGAATACATCAGGCTTTATTCAATCGGAGGATAAAGTGACACAAAGCCTGCCTCAAACAAGAAGAGCACATCTTAACCACATATGGGTGGAATTTACGAGCTACTCGTAACTATATTATAGTCACAGCTATAATATGACACATTTTCAGTCATTTATTTTTTTAAATATCATATTGTGGACTTATTGTGATATTATTGTACCGTGCACACGCACACCATGGTAGTACCCCTTTTTTCCATACTTTAATAACTAACTTACTGTGTTTAATTGTATTCATATAAGATGCATTCAAATGAATGCTCGTCCCATGTATAAGCATGATTATAACGTGTTTTATTACAGGTTGTTGAGCGTTGAACAATCTGTCTCTGTTGTCACAAGTGTTACCAAGTTACCCACATCACAATCAATAATTACTGCTATGTACTGCTTTTTGGGTTTAGGGCCTGTACTTCCACTTAAAAGGACGACTTCACCAATTTTCAACCTGTCTTCATACAATTGGTCCTCACTAATGCTCACCAGTGACATCATCGTTAGGCAGGTATTTCAAACTTGTTTTAGGCAGGTATTTCAAACTAGATAGATAGATAGATAGATAGATAGATAGATAGATAGATAGATAGATAGATAGATAGATAATTTATAATATTGTTACATTATATGTACTTTTTCTGTAAAACACTTGTGTAGTATACATCTGAATACAGCAGCACCCTCTGCTGTATTCACATCACATAGAGTAGTACCATCTAAACACCAGCACCCACACATCAAATAGTACCAAATGAAAACCGGCACACACTCAAACATAGTAGTACTGCCTGAATAACAGCACCCACACATCAAATAATAGAGTACTACCGCAGAGTATGCACCGCTTACTCACACTGGGTGTGATTTCTCTTTTCTGTAAAGTCGCTTATACATATTGGTAGTTCCGGGTTGCAGATTTTGATGCTATATGTATATGAACTCATTTTGCTGGGGACCCTGTGTGTGTGTGTGTGTGTGTGTGTGTGTGTGTGTGTGTGTGTGTGTGTGTGTGTGTGTGTGTGTGTGTGTGTGTGTGTGTGTGTGTGTGTGTGTGTGTGTGTGATGATGCGGCCTACATTCACTTCTTTTGGGCTTATTTTTGTCGACCTGGCCGCTTGTTTCTGTTGCATAATCTGGCAACCCTGCCTACAATCACATCATAACAATTACCTTTAAGGTATAGGCCTACAGTATTGTGACGTAGTACACTTGTTATAACATGGCATAGACCTACAACATTGTGTAATTTCTGTAACTTGATATCTGGCATGTGATAATGCTATTGCTGCAGCTGAATGAGTAAAACAATAAAAATAACATACTATTCTACTTGTTAGGCCATCCACCCAATCTCACCCCCAGATCAGAGAGAGAGAGAGAGAGAGAGAGAGAGAGAGAGAGAGAGAGAGAGAGAGAGAGAGAGAGAGAGAAGTTGAGCTAACTGACAAGGTAGCCACAGTGCTAGAGTGAATGCAATCAAAGAGGATTCACCAAGGAATCTTTCATCACATACCAAGTTCCATCGCTGCTACAACTCTGTTGTTGACTTAAAAAAATCCTAAAGCGCAGCAGCAGCTTTTGATGAAACACTCCGTGAGATGAATCAGTTAGTCTTCTCCGTTTCTTCTCTGTGAAAACACCATGAGAAGTATTTACAGTCTGTGGCTGCAGCCAAACTACACACGATAACAACACACAACACTTCCTGTCTGTGCTTTCACAATAAAACCTAGAAAGCTGAGCCACGTGAGAGCTTAAAGTTTAAACGCAAAAGACCGACGGTCCATTAGCAGCGCTACCAATGCGCCATCTAGCGGTGAAAACGCGACAGCACAGAACACGACAGAGAAACGAATTCCAAAATGGAATGAATCAAAATGCAATGTTCTGTAATGCATTGCTATAAATCTATCAGTGTGAGAGACCACATCTGCAGAACTAACTATTCTAGTTAGTTAGTTAGTTATTTGGCCAGCTAGTTAGTTAGTTAGTTAGTTAGTTAGTTAGTTAGTTAATTAATTTGTTCAGCTGACTGTCCACTTTGAAGGCATCCTGTTGACTAGGGGTCCAAAATCCGACCCTTAGCTTACTGGTCGATCTGTAACACTGAGTGTTCTATGGAAGTAGAATTAAATATATAGTGAAGATTTTCCCAGATATAAAATATGGGGTCCGTGGCCTGATATCAAACATGGGGGTCCTTGATTTTTGTTTGTTTGTTTGATTGATCGATTGAATACTTTATTAACAGTTCGCAAAAAAGCACTGAAAGTGCAGTTCCATACAAAAGGATGCTAAATGGATAAACCCAAGAAAGCACTATGGCTTGTTTCCATTGGGGCTGTGTATTCAATTCATCGAAACAATAATATAATAATAATAATAATAATAATAATAATAATAATAATAATAAATAACAAAAATACTGAGAATCATGTGTTACATTGTCGTATGCATTGACTCAAAGTTATGTTTCGGTTGATGCAGTCCTTTGGTAACAGTTTTGTTAGGTAGTTCGTATAGGCTTCCGTTGCAGTCAGGTGGAAACATTGTAGCCTATGTCCAAAACTAACAATATTTTTAACATTTTATTTACTAGTCTCTTTGTAGATTGTATTATTATATAGAAAAATAAACATAGGCTACATTAATTAACCACTTCAGCCCTATTTATGCTTTGGCTATTTGAAAATAGTCGATCTACAAGCGCACAACATGTCGCAAAACAACACGTTGTGAGCTTGTAGATCTATTATTTTCAAAAGAACTACAGTAGATATATTGAAAACAATAAAGTGTATTGGGCCATTATAGATACACATAGTTTGTTATTTTCATTTATTGTTTTGGCACCATCTCTGAACTTTGATATATCCAGCATCTCGCTCGGGCTGTGTGGGCGAACGACAGGGCTAGCCGTAGCCAGTAGGTGAGTGGTATGTGGGGTTGTTGACAAGACAGCAGAAATTTGTTATAGTTTGACATGTACGCACACACTACGCACACGCACGCACACACACGTGTGACAGGGTGGAAAACGGGTCATTATTATTTTTCTGTTATTAATATTTCTGCATGTTTTCATCATCTTAACCCTTTTTAACCATATTGTGATGAAAGTATTTGTATGTTTTGTAATGGACAATGTTTTCCCCTGGTCCCCAAGCCACTTAAGGTGCCCCTGATTAACAATGACAGCAAACAGCTGCAATATTGACTGGCACTCGGGCGTGGTCCCCACGGCCCAATCCGACAGCGGGTTACGTCACCAGCAGCCAACCACGAAGGAGGAGGGTGCGGTGTCCCTGGCATGAACAGTGAACCGGGTCATTTGAAAAGGAGACAAGGAAGAAGCAGGTTGTGGGTAGGAGTGTGTGCAGGAACCGGTGCGAAACACAGAAAGACCCAGTGCGTAGCCGAGGTAAAGGGGGAGAGAGACGGTTGAGCGTGTGCTGCCAACCAGAGCAAACACTGGCAGACGGCTCCATACAGAGAAGAACCCGTGAGAGAGACAGTGTGTGCAGAGGGGAAGGAGAGGACGAATGCAGCCAAACCAGACCATATAAGGAGCGAAGCAGGACCTGGAGTGGAGCCGACGACGGAGAGGCTAAACTCGCAACTCCGACAGTAGGCCGCAATCCGCGGCCTTCGGAGTAAGTTGTGATCCATGCAACACTATTCTTGTGATAGCCACTACTTCTAGCAGCCCGCAGTATACTATCTGGGAACAGATAAACTGGCCCATGCTTCTGTAATTTCAGACAGTGACAAGAAGTAGACGAACGTTGAAGATTCCTGGCTTGGCTTCCCTCTACCTTTTTCCCTCATTATTTTCACTCATACTGGTCTTAATTATTTATAGCATTTTTACGCATTTTATATAGCACCTGCATTTTACTTGTGACAAGTTATTGTTGCACTTATTGCTATATTTTGCGCATAGCTATTTGGCTACAGAAACCCTCGTATTGCACTTGAAATTGGTCTTATTTGATTGTAGTATTTAAATGCACTTTATTTAGCACCTGCACTTCACTTCTGAAAAGTATTGTTTCACATTTCCTGCAATTTTTTTTGCGCTCTGCTATTGTTGCACATCAGCCCCATTTATATTTTAGTATTTGTATTGAATGTGTTTTAGTTAGTTAAGCGGCGCCTTAGGAGGTTAGGTTTATTTTAGGATTGTTGGTTGTTTCTTTGTGTATTTGGTTTTAAAGGCACAGAGGCCTCTTTGTAACAGGGAAAGTTCTCAATAAATGTATGTTTACCCTTTGTATCCACTGTGTCATGTCAGTTATCTCCTGGGTTTTGAAATGTGTTGTTCTGACTAAGTCTAAAGTACGTACCTGGTTAATCTCGAACCTGTGTGTAGCCTGTGAAGGAAAAGGTGTTATTATGGGGGACCTTCCTCTTCAAAAAAGGTGGCATAGTCTGCAATTCAATCATTTTATTCAATTGGTATTCACAATAATTACACACCCCGCACTTTAACGTGCAACTGATATTTTATTGTTGTGAATCTAATGTGAATAAGTAAAAGGAGTAAAAGGTGCCATTACCTAACCAGTAAACTGGCAAGTTAAATGTGACTCAGTTGGCCACCGTCACACACGCACACACAAACGAACATTTCAGGTTAGGGTAGCTCCTATCTATGGTATTTAGCGAGCCGGTAGGAATAGCCTGTGAAAGTAGTATTGTGTTTGCAAAAAGGATCACGCCATGACACAGTTTAATGCCAGGGAAACACATATTTTTACTTACTGCTTCACACACAAACACACAAAGACCAAAATATCTAATAACCTTCAGGTATATGTAATTTATAATAATTGGCATAATAGTATAATAAGGCATAATAGTTGAATACAACACTCTCTAACAACAGGCACAATAATTTTGGCACAACACAGCCATAGACTGATGAATCACTGGTGACCCAGTGTGCATACATAACAGAGTGAGCTGGCACATTCTCCCTCACTAAAGCAGAGGCCTGTGCACCGAAGAGCCACCTTCTTGCACCTGCAGCGCTTTGAGCAACCACTTTTGCAGCCACAAGATGTCAGCTCGAAGCAGGATTTTGATGCGTGTGGCAGTGTCGTCCAGTGGGGCTCATGCATTCCTTCTGTTGTCTTCACCCACCCCCAGTCAGTTGGTGATGGTGTTACACAGTAGTAACAATCAAATAAGCCAAAAGGCTTCAGTTCTAAACAATGACCATAAATGGGGAGACACCACACAAAACCACACAGTGAGGCAAGAAGTCCAAAGTCAATGTTCTTTTATTCAACCTAAAACTAATAAAAGCAGAGCAGCGGAATGGGGAAGGGGCGTAGGAGGGGAATGCATCAATCCTAAGTCCAATGAGGGAAGGCGGGTCTTTCAAAGCCATCCAGTGTTAAAAGCCATTAAAACTGTAAGTAATAACCTGCACCTGTTCAACTCACTTGTCCAATTGGAGTCCTCAATGCTGAACTGCTGACACGGCGGCTATAGACTGGCTTCCAAAGCACCGCAACTCAAAATGAAACAATAAAGAAAAGCATATATATGCTCCGGACACTAACCACAGCTCACATTCAGCTGGTAATTGACTTATGGCAAACACATTCAAGACAACAACTTCTATGTCAACAGTGCGAATGAGCATCTTTTTTGTGGCTATGCTGTGCAGTGTGCACATGAAGTAGCATACGTGTATCAGTTTCTTCGTAGGTGCATGGGGCCAGGGTGTGGACATCATGCAAGTTGCTGTGTGCTGAGAACCCCCTTCCCATGAGTGACGACAACTTGTTTGTCTTCCTCACTGAATGCCTGAAAGAGGACCTTGGATAGGAAACTGAACAAGTATGTCTTGTTGCTGTCTAACCGGAGAAAGTTTTGCCAGTTTCCTGGTATGACAGCCTTTCCAACCACACATCTCCTTATACCCTTACCACGCTTGGCTCTTGCTGTGCCTTAAGGGAATCATCCTTGTGTGTATCCCAAACAAGGTCTACCCGTGACACGCTGCACAGCTGACAAGTGATATAAGGGATGGATACTCCTCAAATGTCTTGGCACCTGCTGGCTTCATCATCTGAATGATGGCAGCCCCTTCAAGAAATGCACATGTAGCATCAGGGACTTCTCAGCTCAGGAGTCTGAGCTCGAGAGAGTTCCTCTAGGCATGTCAGAATGTCACTCTTTGTCCCTAGACGTAATCATCAGAGAGTGCTGGTGGCCATGCCTGGTTCTCATAATGTTAAAATTCTTCCAGATTTCCACACCTTGTTTGACAGCTAATGTACAGGTGTGAGAAAAGCTCAGCATCACTTTTCATTGACGTCAGCTGCTGCTTCTCTTTACTTGCCATCTTTCTTTTTGAGCCAAGAAACAGTTTCAGACGGTTGCAGTGAATTGGGTCATCAATGGACTTTCCACAAGACATTCCTTTGTGAATGTTTTGAACTGCTGCAGGCTAATCTTTGGTGAGTTCTGAACATTTCTGGTCTCTACTACCGATGGGTCTGCAATCTATGTTGTGGCAAGTAAAAGTAGATCTTCTCTCTCCTCTTCAAATGGTTTACCCAGTTCTTCCATGACATTGACAAGTGAGCAGACATCTTTTCTAAATACATTCTGCACACTTGGTCATGGTGGGGCTCATCATGTTGTCTTCCCATAAGATGGTATGCCTCTTCAAAGTCATCAATCAGTGCTGCAACCTCAGGGCCAGGTACCAACCATCGCCGGAGGGCACTAGGGTTGTCTGTAAGCATTATTCTGCTCATGCGCTTGATCAATGGGGATAGCTGAGAAGATCCGGTTGTCTGGTGCCCACGGTTGTCTGGTGCTGCACGCAAGAATGAGTCAGCAGTGCCTGCTGTTGTGATCTCTGCTTGTACCAGTGCTTCAACCCAGCCACTGCCTTGCAACCAATCACCAAGGGTCTTCAGAGCTGCCATCTCTATATGCAAGCCACCAAACATCACAACAAACTTGTCTTCCCCATACCTCTCACGCCACTTCAACTGGATCTGCTTGGCAATGGCATACAATGGTTGATCAAATGTTAATACTGGCATCTGCCTAGCATTCAGATGTTGAACAGCCTGTCTGACTATGTCCATTGAGTGTTTTATCATTGTCATAGTGTGGGTACTCTCGTGGAACAGGGGGAGTAGGGCCCTTGAAGCCCAAGACATACTGTTCACATTCTGATTTCCAGAGTTCTCTTCATCATCAATAATCTTCTGCATATTTTCTAGCCAGCAGTACTCTTCCTTGATGTTCTGGTCAGAGTTCTCCCTGCTCAGTGATGCCACTGTACTAGGTGGCACAGGTGCCTTCTTGGTGCTACTGGTGCGACTGGTGGAACTTATGTGTAGTAGCTTGGCAAATGGCCCATATTGTTTTTGGACTGCAGGGCCTCCAACAATCCCAATTCTGCGGTCAACCCCTTGACCTGTGCCATGGAAGGATTCCTTTGAAGTAGTTGAGCTAAGGTTATGGTCAATGTTATCAACTGCAACAGTTGTGAAGACATCACCACACATCTTAGTGGGGCAAACCACATGTTCCTTGTTTGAACTGCTGGATGACTGTATCTCCTAGCTGTGCTGACAAACAAAGCATGTGGTCATACGAGATACTGACACCTACGTGTGAAAGCCGGTCCACTAGTTCCCTCTTCCTGGTTTGGGCATGGACCATCAGGCCTATATACATTGGTTAAGGTGTTTCCTGAGCAGTGCTGTGTCTGAGGTTGGCAGATGTGGTGGGTCTTCCAATCCGTCTGTGCTTGACGCTGTTGAACTTGATCAGTTGTGCAATGGTTAGGGCTGCAGATGTTGCTGGACATTCACTCTGGTCTCTGATGCTTGGACCTTCAAGAACCATGTTTACCAGTGCTAGCAGTAGGTTCGGCACATAGTCTCTTTGGCATCCCTCTTGGAACCCTGTGAAAGGTTTCTGCTCATCAAACATGTGGCGACGCATAATGTGTGCATGGCACTCTCCCATTCACATACCTTGGTCAAGGCGACACCAATGTCATCAGAGAACACAAGAAGGACATCCTGCTCCTGGGTCTGAGGTTGCAGGCCTTGGATCTGAGCCAAGAGTCTTTACTTCAATCTTGTGTTCACTCTAGCATCAAGCTTAATGTAAAGCTTCTCCATCCTTGATGTGTACAGATGAGCCTGATCAGCCAGCTTAAAGACCGGTGTAGTGCTGTCATCAAGGCGTGCTTCCTCAATGTATATTACATTTCCATCAAAAGCCATTCCTGATACCACTTTCTCCTTTTCAGTTCCCCACATTTCTTCAACTTTGTGTTTTCTGGCACGATTATAGAGGCTCACCAAGCACTTATTGTGATGTTTTGATTCAAGTGCAATCATATCTCCTGCACTAAGTTGAGCCAGCAGTTCTGTGTCCTGTAAGAGCTATGCACATGTCTTAACTTGGCTGCCTCATGTAAACCATCAGCCCCAGTTGGCTTGCAACAGAAAAAAACAGAGTGGGATAAGGATAATTCCTTTTAACAGGACGTTCATGAAAGTCCTTGCGGTCTTGTTTCCAATGAGGGCCTGTGAGCAATTAGGGGTTAAGAGTCTTGCTCAGGGACAAATTTCATTTAATCGACACATATGCTGGTCTGGCCTGGAATCGTACCTGGGGCAACCAGGGCCTCCCTAGGCGGGCTCACTAACCATTCAGCTATGGCCGCCCCTTAAGTGTAGAGGAGTGCTTCCTCTACTGGTTTGTCAGTGTGATTAGTACATCTCCTGGTGCGTATACTTGGCCCTGCAATGGTGTCGGCATCACCTGTACCGCTAGATCTCTTCAGAGCTCTCTGCTCTGCCCATTGAGCTTTTGCTTGTTGAAGGCCAACCTGCATGATTGATGCAACTGAGCTTTATTGACAACCAGAGCAGCTTCAATTCCTTCACCTTCATCTAGTCTCTCTATCTGTACATTTCCAGGTATTTCATTCAGTTCCTTAATTTTCAGGAGACTTTCAGCTAACGACGTACAGTATATGCACACCCAGCGTCTTTCTGCTTAGTAAGCATTGGGTCAGTCAGTGTCTCATTACTACTCTCACTAGTGTCTTGTTGGCAGATGACACACAGGGCCCAGTGTATCTTGCTTGCAGGTTTTTAACTTTTTAGCTTCCATTTGTGGCTTAAACGTTTCTGTGATGCTTTGGGCTATGATTTCATTTCCAACTATACCAGGGATGGGCAATGCGGCCCGCGCCGTCACTCAATGCGGCTCAATGGTTCCTGCTGATACACAATGCGGCCCCCCAGAGTGAGTGAGGACATTTTGTGGCCCTCACCATCTACAAAGTTGCCCACCCCTGAACTATACAATCTGTATAGGAAAGATGGTGTGCACCTAAACAGTAAGGGCACTATACTATCACGGGACAACTGTATCAAATACATTGCTTGTAATTTTGTATTATGTAGCACGGCGCAATCCAACCTTTTTAACTTCCTCTTCAGATTCTAGTCCCATCCATGTGGATCAAGGCCGTTTTGTGTCATATTTCTGTTCCCCCGAAATCCCCCTGTCTATTACAGTCTCAATCTACATTCTACCCCATGTTCCTGTACTTATTACTGCTAGACAACCATCTAGGCACAGTAACCTTAAAAATAGAAAATGGCTTGGGATAATTCACTTAAATAGTGAGTCTAGTCCACAACTCAGGCTTCGTCCACACGTACACGGGTATTTTCATAAACGCAGATTTATCGTTTTCGTTTTTGTAAACCTCCGCGTCTACACGGCCCCGTTTATAAAAATCTCTCTGTCCACATGAAAACGCATTAAGACGGTAAAAACGCAGCTGTCATCGCGAGACTGTCTATTCACAGCGGTCAACAACTGTAGTCTCGCGATGACAGACAAATATATCTTATTATTAAAGATTTATCTTTAATAATAAAATACAAACCAATGCGCTGTTGCGCCTGGCCCAGGAATTAAAGTGCTACGTCAATGCTGCGCCATGCCATTCGCTCCAAATGACACACTTCAGTTTTATTCATGGATTACAAAGGAAATAATGAACTGATTGCAATAATATAAAATTCTCTCAAATCAGTAACAGGTAGGTGATACTACAGATGTGTCCATCAAATATGGTTTTATTGAAAGGCAATCCAAGGTTAAGAGCTTGGAATCCAACCTTCGGGGAATGTCTGACGTTGTGTTTTTATCACCGGTGCCAGTAGGCTATTATTATTATTATTGTTAATAGACAGGCTACTTTGCAACATATATGTTAGAGCAACTTAAGTGCTTGCAGAACATAACAAATTATTATATATTATTATTATTTGGTCCCTCCGTCCCTGAGTCCCGATGAGACAGACGAATCCACAGCGCCTATATTTATTTTATTAAAATGTCAATAAAAATATGTATTCTCTAAATATTAATATAATAATATTTCCTGAATGAATGAACTTGGTAAAGTGTCTCGTAGGGTCGGGATGACATGTTGCTATAGTCATTAATTACCCCAACCAACATCGAAGCACCCGTGTGCATTAATCCTTCATTAATCCTCCTTTTATTAAATAAAATAAAAGTTTATATCTGTCTTGTAAACTTTCTATCTAATCTCTGAAGTGTCTATGTTACTTCTGTGTATCAATTATGATTTGATTACCACTCAATAAAATGCTATGTTGAAATGTATATGTTGAAATGTAACTTTTGGATCTGCGGCGCGCACACGTGTGTGTGTGTGTGTGTGTGTGTGTGTGTGTGTGTGTGTGTGTGTGTGTGTGTGTGTGTGTGTGTGTGTGTGTGCGGCCGTGCGCGTGTATAGGGGGGGTTGCGAGTTGCGACGTCGCCTGCCAGCTAGGTCGCCAGCTACGAACAGTGTGCCAGGCTCCCGACCGACGCACGGACCGCATCGGCCGTGTGTCCAAGCCCCCCCCCCCCCCCCACATGTCCTGAAGCTATCCGCGACCCCCCCCCCCCCCCATTAACCCCTCCATCCCGCCCCATAAAAGTAATACAATGTTTGAAAATACCCATTTAAGCTCCCATTGTGAGCTTGTAGATCTGTTATCTATAAAATATGGCTGAAGTGGTTGATGTATAGTTTATAATATAATAATTTATATCTGCAAAGTGTAGGATTATTATTATTATATTATTATTCGTTGCCTAGTCCAATACAAACCAATGCTTGAGTGCGCTCCAGCGGTGCGCCCACAGCCGTCTGTCTGTCTGTCTGTCTGTCTGTCTGTCTGTCTGTGTCTCCGCCTGCCTGCCTGCCTATCAAAAGTCCGCGGCCGTAACACACACGCACGCACGCACGCAGTTAACCCAGGCGTTATTACCACACGTACCCCCCCCCCCCCAGGTGAATAAATAATAATAAAAAATAAAAAAAATGTTATCAAAACACCTATATCTATATGGTATAATGAACGTCAATTAATGTATTATCCCTATCCCCTAGCTGCCAGATTCATATTTACGCACACGCCAAACGCACTGCCTAATAATCAGATACTATATACTATATTAGGCTATATATAGGCTACTGTCAGCTGACATCATAGCTAAAGCATTATGGCTACAGACAGTGCAGTCAGCGGTCTTTAGATGATAGATGCCAGATGAATAGAAAGATATTTAGATAGATTTATAGATAGATTTATAGATTTATAGATAGATAGATAGATAGATACATGGTGTGTGTGTGTGTGTGTGTGTGTGTGTGTGTGTGTGTGTGTGTGTGTGTGTGTGTGTGTGTGTGTGTGTGTGTGTGTGTGTGTGTGTGTGTACAAGCTGTGTGACGTGCTGATAGCCTATTTTGTGGCCAAACTAGCAATAGAATACATTTCCAATCTTCCAAAAAAAAAACAATGATCTCAGACATTTCATAAAAGCTAAATATAAGATATAACACCGGTGATAAAAACAATGTATTGACACAAGGAATTAACAGTCACACTTTTGTGGATTACAGTAAAATTGTAATGACAAATTCCAAGATGAACTCTGCAGCCGCACTGAGGCGATCCAAGCCGTCAGACATTCTCCGAAGGTTGGTTTCCAAGCTCTAACCTTGGATTGCCTTTCAATAAAACCATATTTGATGGACATATGTATCACCTACCTGTTACTGATTTGAGAGAATTGTATATTATTGTAATCAGTTCATTATTTCCTATGTAGGCCAACCCATGAATACAACTGAGGTGCGTCATTTGGAGCGAATGGCATCACGCGGCACAAATTGTCTTCTTTGAATAGACTATCATCTTATATAAACACAATAGACACAAGGAATTGACACTCTCACATCTGCTGATAATAGGAAAATTATAATCACAGACATTCCTGGAGAATTAGAAGATAGAATGTTGTGTGCCAGGCTGTGGGTGTGTATAGATATAACCAACAGCGCATTGGTTTATATTGTATTGGACCAGTGCGCAACGAATAATGTTAATAATATTATTATAATAATAATAATCCTTGAATAGCAAACATTTCTCCACCACAATAAAGAATATGATGAATGCACATGGCTATTATGTTGCATAATCCAATTAAAAATGTCTCTAAAAACATGGCCTGAGTACATTTACTCAAGCACTGTACTTAAGAACAAGTTAAGTAAACTCGTCCTAACTATCTTGTGGCCTCAAATTAGTATTTTGTGGGCTCGAAATACAAATTCATCCGAGGCACGCATTAGTAATTTGAGGCTGTCACAGTCACTCCAGCGCAAGGTGACCAGCTCCCCTTAAAGTTAATTAAACCATAACATGACATGTTGTGGATATTCAGCCAAATAGTGTGATTGAAAACGTAGGCCTGCATTCTTCATGTCCTCAACTCAAAGTAAACGGTGGATTATTTCTTCAAATAGACCGTCGGCGATCACAGAGGCAGCGAGGTTACGAGGTAACATGGGTGATTCACATCCAGTTGTTTTAGTTTATATTGGATGTGATTTCTCCATCGCAATGCTTTCCCATCAAACAAAGTAGCCTATAGGTTAAATAGCCTTGTCTACTGTATGTTTTACAGACAAACCATAGATAGACTATCTACTTCAGAACGACGTCAGCATCACCAGCTGGCTCCTGCCCAATGCGCAGCTCTCCACCGGAGCACAAACTGTCCTGCAACTTTTACTACACTCACTATTAAATGGTGATTATTGAATTAGCCTACGAGAAGATGCACACATTGACAAAAATATGTTGTGGCTCTTTGGATGCAAAAAAATATTCTATTGTTTCTCGATGTCATTGCTGACATCTCGCACCTGGCTGTAACTTTTGGTAAAGCCTTTTCTGTCAGAGCGCAAACCTTCCTACCTTAGATTTTTTATTATAGTCCTACAGGGTTTGCCAGTGGGATTACCATATTCTGTGACGGTCACGGTATAAACTTTCTTTTGTCAAGAATGATACCATCACATCGTACCGAATGGATTAGGTTTGTATTTAAATTTAACCCATTAATAGAGCAGTGCGCAATGTGCGCTCTGTTGAGACCTGACTGCTGCTGTTTTGAAATAAAAAGCCCATAACACCATGCACATTCATGAGGGATAGCCTGCCCTGGTCAGAATGTCACAATCTGAACATTTATGGAGTGAGTGATTAATGAATGCTTAAACATTAATGGATAATGGCTGGTGTTTGGTGGGAGTTACCCATCTCCAATCTCCTGCTGAAGTCCTGTGATCAAAAACACACAACGTGAAGAAGAGCTCCTGCGCTTATGTCGGTTATATATAACTGTAGGATACCCAAGTTGAGAGACCGCTCTCTCCATGAAAATATTCCAGCTAAATCCTTTAGATCTGTATGACTGTTATGGCACCTTTTAAATGGGTGAATGATTAACCATCTAACTTATAACATTGTAAATATGTTAGATTGTTTTTAAATCGCTTGATTTTAATTGCTTGTAGGCCAATTATGTAATTACGTCACTTGGAAATATTTGATAAATGAGTGCCTGTGTCCCACAACCCAGTAGCCTATTAAATGGCGATTTTTTTTAATGATAAAAATGCAGATTTGAATGCACATCACTTGTTGGGGTGCTGGGTTAAAAAGAGCAGCATGAAAAGGTCATTGTATGAAATTTACTGGAGCGACGAGTCTACACGTTTGATTTGATTGTTAATTATGATTGACAGAGTAACATTAATTTTGCAAAATGTTTCTTCGGTGCAAACTCAATTTTGTTTATTCATAGGCCTACAGAATATAATTTGTTCCTATATGTAGAACATAGCCTACCATTAATGGAAGACAAGTGTATGCGCGGTCAACATGCAATGACAGTGAGGAAAGGAATATTAAATAAATGATGTAGGCTATAGGCTAATTATTATATCATATTATATTATATTACAGTACTCTCAACTGCGCATGCTTATAATGTGAAAAACTCCGTTTACGCCGCCCACACGGCGACGCATAAACGCCGTTTTTAGAAATCTACACTGTGGCCGGAGTTTTCAAAAAGATGCGTTTACATGGACCAAAAACGCGTTTGCGTGTGGACGAACCGCCCAAAACGCATATAAAAAGCTACGTTTATGAAAATACCCGTGTACGTGTGGACGAAGCCTTAGACTTTGTACTTCTACTGGTCAAACAGACTAATCCTGACATTCTGGTGTTAAGTGAGACGTGGCTCAAAAAGAGTACCAGTGACGCCAAAGTGGCTCTTTTAAATTATAATTTATTTAGAGCCGACAGATTAGGTAGATGCAGTGGGGTGTGTATATATACCAAATCGAATCTTTCTTCCACACTTTTAAATGCTGTCTCACATCCCAGGTGTTTTGAATGGCTCTCTCTGAAGGTCCAGTTCGGAACAACATCATTCATTATTGTGGGTATTTACAGACCCCCGTCTGCTGATCCGGGTACTATTGACACCCTTGCCAGCATGCTCTCCATGCACTCAGATGAGGAGCTTCTGGTCTTAGGGGACTGGAACCAGAACTGGTTGGGTGTAGCTTCCAAACACCTCAAGGAGGTTGCTAGTGATTTAAATATATCACTGCTGGTCCTTGAAACCACTACGCCAAACTTTGATATTACTAAATCCACCCTGATTGACCTTATTTTTTCCAACAGAGCTGACAAGGTCTCTTCCTGTGGGGTCATCGAGCTGGGTGTTAGTGATCATTGCCCAGTTGGTTGCATAATGGATGCCCGATTGAGGAGGCACGGTGGCGCAGTCGGTAGCGCTGTCGCCTCACAGCTAGAAGGTCCTGGGTTCGATTCCCGCCGGGGACGCTGTGGGCGCTAGGGGCGTGTCTTCTCCTCTGCGTCATCAGCACCCATACCCTAGGTAGGGTTGGCGAAAGGGCCTACTCTGTGTGGAGTTTGCATGTTCTCCCCGTGTCTCCTAGGGTAGTTAATACCCTCACAAAAACATGTAGTAATCCTGGTCGCTATACCGCCTCCCCCATGACAGCCGGGGCGCCTGATGGAGGGGAAGGGAACTGGTTGGAATAACGTGTTCCTTCCACGCGCTACGTCCAACCAGGGAAACTCCCCCCTGTCGGGTGACAAGAAGGTCAGTTGGCTCTCATGCCTGAAGGAAGCATGAGCTCGGCCCTGGCCTCCCTACTGTGGGGGACTGGTGTAGGGCTGGTGTAGCGCCCAGGATCACTTAGGAAATTGGCACCGGGTGAAAAAAAATGGGATACAAAAATCGCGAGATAAAAAATTTAGAAAAAAAAAAAAGAAAAAGGGATGCCCGATTGCAACGGACCAAATCTCAGGTGGTCTTAAAGAGAAGTTTTAAGCATTTTAATGAGGAAGTGTTCTTATCAGACGTTTTAAATAGTGACCCGTTTACAAACACCTTTGTGTCTATTGTGGATGCACATGCACATGCACATGTTCTGCAATGTTGAGAATTAAGGATAAAGTCTCTCTTCATTAAAGTTCTCACCAGCTATAGCTGCTTTATTTAACGAGAGGAACAGAGCCTGGTCTTGGGCTAGGCGCTCTGGAGACCCACCTCTTTGGGCCTGCTTTCGCCAAATTAGAAATAAATGCACCTCCTCTCTTAGAAAGGCTAAATCAAACTATTTTTTTAATTTAATAACATCTTCTCAGGGAAATCCAGTAAAATTCTGGAAAGCAGTAAATTCCCTCAATAACAACTCCTCTTCTGCTCTTCCTACTCAAGTCAATGGCAATAATGGTCTAATCTCAGATCCATTGGAAGCTTTTAATTCACATTTTGCAGATGCTGGGCACTTATTTATTAACACCTACAATGGACCCCCACTATCCACTGATTACAGAAATAACAGCAATAGCGCAACTGATCAGTTTTCCATTCAGCCCCTCTCTACCTCTGTTGTTTTGGAAGCTCTTCTTAACATTAATCACAAAACCTCGACCGGAGAGGATAACTTAGACCCCTTCTTCTTGACTGCAGCACCTCTAATCGTAACACACATAACACATATCTTCAATCTTTCAATCGTAACAAGTTGTTTCCCTCATACCTGGAGACTAGCCCATGTCCTTCCACTACATAAAGGTGGAGATAAACAAGACCTAAATAATTATAGACCAATCTCAAAAGTACCCTGTCTTGACAAAATCTTAGAATCTCTCGTAAACTCTCAGCTTAAATCATTCCTTCTCAATCTCAAATGAAAATCAATCTGGCTTCAGAGCCAACCATAGCACAATAACGGCTGTCACTCTAGTCACCAACAACATTTTAACTGCTCTGGACAATAAACTGCACTGCACCGCCCTCTTTGTGGACTTATCCAAAGCTCTTGACACTGTAAATCACGACATACAACTAACATAAATTGCTCAATATTGGTTTTAGCAAAGTAGCCTCTGATTGTTTTCACAATGCATGCACTAGCATCGTCTGCTCTGCACATAAGATAAAATCTCACTGTACAAGTAGAGATTTACCTTAACCACTTGAACTCCTGCATCCATATTCTGGGGGGATACATTAGCCAAAAATAACAGATCTACAAGCTCACAATGTGTTGCGTTGCAACGCAAGCTTGTAGATCGGCTAGTTTCACTACATTTGAAATAGAGGTTAAGAGGTTCATTCATAATATATTTTCGGTAAGTTTGGGTCCCAAGAGTCCCTTCCTAGAAATGTAGTGAGATCAAAAGTACAATCATTCTAATTAAAGAGGATGTGCTTGAAAAGGAAAAAAATTGAAAAAACTAGAAAATACCGGGTCTCCGCCAGGCCGGGTTGTCTACCCAGGGCCCGCAAATGTTATAAGGCAGTTATAGATAATTGGAATGGTATATGAGAAAGCTGACTAATATATATTAATCACATGACTTCAGAGATAATGTGTACCGATTTGTGTGAGTTTTGGCCAAAAGTTGTAGGAACCGTAGCAAAAAGTGTGTTTTAGAAGACAGTGTAAAATGGTGGAAAATCAAGTTGGCACAATAAAGAAAAATGGTTAGGGCATATATGGAACCCAAGGATTCCAAGTAAAAATGGAATCAAGTTGTTTGACTGTACGACCTACGGTTCAACAGTTATAGGCCAAAACATTGAGTGGGCGGTTATAGTGCCACCATGTGGCCGATTTGAAAAGTTTGGTGTGGAGGTTCTTCCTTGTCCTACTAAGTTTCATGGCAATCGGACACTGCATTCATGATTTGATGATTTTTTTGCAAAACGGGCCCCTCCCACAAATTTGAAAATTTATTGTAGCCAATCGCAATGGAATCGGAAAACAGGTACATCTAGATCACGTGACCTAAGACATAATGTGTACCGATTTGCGTGAGTTTTGGTCCAAATCTGTACGAGTAGTAGGAAAGTGTGTTTTGAAGAATGGCGGAAAATATGTGTCGGGCAGAAATGGGCGTGGCCTATAAGAAGTTGTTGGAAACATGTACTTCATTATTTGTACTTTTGAATACTTGAGCATTTACTTGAGTATATACTTTGTCCACCACTGACGTTAACGCGGGTCCTGGTACAGTATTGCCTCAGGACACCGATACTCTTCGAGATGTCATCGGCCCATGCCTTATGAGTATGACGGTGTTGTGTAAGGTTGAGAGACTTTGCTGTGTGTGTGTGTGTGTGTGTGTGTGTGTGTGTGTGTGTGTGTGTGTGTGTGTGTGTGTGTGTGTGTGTGTGTGTGTGTGTGTGTGTGTGTGTGTGTGTGTGTATCACAGTATGTGATTGTTTAAGTGTGCTCCTTACAGATGTGTTTCTCACATGTGTGGCAAGCGGCACTGTTTTTTCTGTCCTTGTTGGTGGGGCAGGACTGCACCTCTTTCTCTGCTTCCCCCTGGCATCCCCTGGCTGGTTCCTTGTGTGGGTTGTTGGTGTGGGTGTAGCCTGAAGCTCTGTCACCAAACTGGCAGAGGCTTGGGGCAGCCACTGGCATCGTTCAATGTGGGGATTCACCAGAGACCTCCCCAGCTCCTCCAGAAAAAGCCTAGCCTGGTTCCAGACCATAGGCCCCGCCCACTCTCTGAATGGACTGCCTCTCTTGGTCTGGTGTTGTAATGTGAACCTAGGATTTATTCGGTACAAAAT
This sequence comes from Gymnoscopelus braueri, assembly GCF_963280865.1. Lineage (NCBI taxonomy): Eukaryota > Metazoa > Chordata > Actinopteri > Myctophiformes > Myctophidae > Gymnoscopelus > Gymnoscopelus braueri. The sequence goes on from NC_137611.1 coordinate 49,589,786, forward strand.
ATATTGTCCAATGAGAGTCGGAGGTGGCGGTGGGGATCCCTTAGGATTGGTTTAGGGAAATCCCCTCCCCCTTTAATCGCCTACACTGGAGCCAATGTCAGACTGAAGCTCCACGCAGCTTCAGTCTGATAATCAGGCTAGAAAAAGCCTAATTTTGTGGGATTTACCAGTTTTCCACATTTTGTGATACAAGCATGACATTTGGCATGAACATTCTTCTGGGTCAACCCTTCAACTTTAGAGGCCGGGCCATCCAAAACTCCAATATAACTCCAATAACATTTTTCAAGATTTTCAAGATGGCCGCCAAATCAACAAGTCATAATCTATATTGCTTACACATTTTAGGAGACATTTCACAATTATAGCTACCTTGTTGTAGACCAGGTCTCCCTTCAATAATAGATTCTCAATGGGCAAGGCCATGAGTTCCGGAGGGTTTTTTAAACTGTTCTACCATGGGGTGGACGAGAGGAGAAATGGGGTAGGTATAATCCTAAAGGAAGAATATGTTTCAGTTGAAGCGAAGGTCAGACAGAGCTCTGAGCATTTGTGTCCGAGTAACTCAGTTGGTAGAGCTTTCGCCTTTGGACCACAAGGGCACTGTCAACTCAGTGTATGAGTAGCATGGCTTGGGTCCTGTGGTAAGTACTGGGAGCTGATGTTAGGTGTGAAGACAGAGAAAAATAATCTAATGGTGGAATCTTCAAATATGTATCAAAAACATTATATTGCTATATACTGTGCATAGCAACAAGAACCCCAAAAAGGGTTCCCAGCTATAGTTACATAATGGGGTTCCAGGTCTTAAAGTACTGGAGTACTTGCTTTATTGAAAAGTAGACATTACAAAGTACATTCCTTTGTAATATCAATGTATTTCTGTATTGAAATGTAGGATTGTTTTTTTTAATCCAAAAAATAAAAAAAGAATCTCAATAATAGTGAAAATAGGTGATCTATAAGCTCACAACATTTTTTCCAAAATGTTTAAAAAGGTATTATTAGAGTAATACTATTTAATATATAGTAATACATTAAAGTAAGTATTAAAATGTGCTTAAACATTGGACAATTAAAGTCTAATGTGTTTACGATATTTGCTACAAAACATATATAGCAAGTAATTCTTGCATGAACAAGTTGAAAGGTAACGTTAGGTCTGATAATGATGTACTGTGCATGTCTAAATCTGTATCCTTTACATTACATAAGACTATCTTCTTATAAACTTATTTATTTTTGTGCATTTTGGAAAACAGCCAATTTAACATCGAGGTATGCGCTCTTCCTGTATCTTGTGCGAGTTGGTTGATCTGCTATTAGTAGTTAATTAATAATATACTTTTACCCTTTCTAGAAAGTACAATGTTTTCTTTGAAATGTAGTGGAGTGAAAGTTATACTTCAAAACCTAAAACGCAAATACCCATACAAGTACATTTACTTACTGTATGTAATGTGCGTTACTGTTCACCACTGCCAATATCCTGCTTTTGCGCTGTTGATTTGTCAATACTTTGTCTTTGGTATGATTTTACTATTACTAAAAAAATATTATTTTTGTATTACTGGATTGTATTTAATCAACACAGGTCAGTGGTGGTTTATTTAACTTGCATTGCATTTCAAATGTAGTGAAGCACACCAGCTTTCTTGATAAACTAAGTTTAGTCTACCTCCCCAACATTTTTGTTTAGTTTTTGCCGTCTTAGCTTAGTTGTTATTTAGAAATTGGTGAAAAAAGGGAGTCAACATTTTTCATCATAGTTTCAATCAACACAGACGCAGTCTCTTTAAACAAGAAAAGGAACACATATCTTATGTTACCATTGTGTTAGATACAAAACATACCATGGACATTTACGGGGAAAAAAGAAAACAAAAACTAACAGATTTCTTCCCCTCCTGTATGAGTCTTCATGTGTCTTTTTAGATCACTCATTTGAGCAAAGCCTTTGGCACACACTGTACAAGTAAAGGGTTTTTCCCCGGTATGAGTCCTCAGGTGTGTTTTTAGATCACTCATTTGACCACAGCCTTTGCCACAAACTGAACAAGTAAAGGGTTTTTCCCCCGTATGAGTCCTCATGTGTGATTTTAGAGAACTAATTTGACTACAGCTTTTGCCACAGACTTTACAAGTAAACGGCTTTTCCCCTGTATGAGTCCTCATGTGTTCTTTTAAATGACCCATGTGAACGCAACCTTTACCGCAAACAGTACAAGTTAAAGGCTTCTCCCCTGTATGAGTCCTCATGTGTATTTCTAGATGACCCTTTTGACCACAGCCTTTGCCACAAACTGTACACGTAAAGGGCTTTTCACCTGTATGAGTCCTCATGTGTCGTTGCAGCTCATCCCTATGAACACAACCTTTGCCACACACTCTGCAAGTCAAGGGTTTTTCCCCTGTATGAATCATCTTGTGCCTATTTAGATTTCCTGTACGATTAAAGATTTTGCCACAAACTTTGCAACTAAACAGTTTTTTCACTGTGTGACTACTCATGGAGTGAGTTTGATTTGATGATTCCAGGGACAGCTTGTTGCTCAAAGACAATCTTTGTCCTTCCACATTTTGTGTCTTGTTGATTGATTCCAATGTGTTTAAAGCTGACTGATCTTCCCTGGTCTCCTCCCACTCATCACTGTCTTCAGTGATGTCAGATTTAGAACAGTTTGAATATAAGCGCTGGTCATCACTAGTTGGTTGCAATGTTCCACAGTCCTCTACATAAGCTTGCATTTCCATGTGTTGAGTTGAGGTGCTGGCTACAGGCTCTGTATTTCTGTTTTCATCATCATCTTCACTTTTCCCTACTATTATTGTCAATATTGACCCGTCTTCATCATTGTCTGGTCTCTGAAGCAGCTCCTCCTGTTCCTCTTTAATCTGTGGAGGCTCTGGTTCCTCCTGGACCAGACTGGAGCTCCTCTCCTGTTGTTCAGGGGAAACCTCCTCTTTACACACAGGGCGGTGCAAGACGTCTAGGCAGAATATAGAAATCAGAGAAAACATTGATTTAAAAAACGATATAATTATCTCATTCCTTTTTTTTTGCACTGTATGTGTCATTTTCTTTAAGCGATTAAACATTAAAGCCTTTCCCACAGTGTTGCCTCGCTGTGAGAAAAGCTTCACTGTGTCTAAATAAAAATTATGTGTGGGGAAAAGCTTCACTACAGGGCACCTTACAGTTTCGCTTTTTCATCTTTAAAGAAACGGTGCTGGACACACCAATTCTTTAAACAACTAGAAATAAATCATGGCAAGAAGTACTTCCTGGTTTTAATGTGGTGCATGAAAACATGGCGGACAGGAGAAATGATCCACTCCCTGGTGGGTGGGATTAATAAGCACTGTGGGTAGCAAATCAGATGAGAACACATTTCAAATAAACATTTTGAGAAATAGCCAGACGACAACAAAGAATGTTCAATTATTATTGTTATAATTAATAATCAATTCATTGCTTGATACTTTTGTAGAAGGGACATCATAGAACCCCCACAATGACCAAAAAACTGAAAAGGTGAAGTTTCATTGTATATGCCATTTAAATGCAGTGTTTGCTCACTTTTATAGCGGTGGCCGTTACCAAAGACATTTATCATTGGAGCATTCTAATTTACCAATACAGTTTGGCGGATATTGAACACTGACTCAGTTTCATACTGTAATGGTTGAAACAGTAATGGTTGAAACATTGAGCACACCTGTCAGCACTTAATTCACTCAACTTCCTTAAAGCAATAGGACCCTTTTTTTTTTTACTTAAAATTTTTATCCCACGATTTTGTAACCCTATTTTTTACACCCAGTGCCAATTGTCTAGTAATCCTGGGCACTACCTTCCCTCTGCCAACCTAGGGAGGCCAGGGCCGAGCTCATGCCTCCTTCAATGCATGAGAGCCAACTGACCTTCTTGTCACCTGACAGGGGAGAGTTTCCCTGGTTGGACGTAGCGCGTGGAAGGAACACGTTATTCCAACCAGTTCCCTTCCCCTCCATCAGGTGCCAAGGCTGGCCAGGGGGAGGCAGTATAGTGACCAGGATTATATGCCCTAGGAGACACGGGGAGAACATGCAAACTCCACACAGAAAGGCCATTTCGCCAACCCCACCTAGGGTATGGGCACTAATGACGCGGAGGAGAGAACACGCCCCCAGCGCCCACAGCGTCCCCTGCGGGAATCGAACCCAGGACCTTCTAGCTGTGAGGCGACAGCGCTACCGACTGCGCCACCGTGCCCCCAGCAATAGGACACTTTGGTAGTCGTTTAGGTAGTTACCGTTGTCATGATGTAACTACTTTGATTGGTGAGATGTATCGTTCTGCAGTTAATTAAACATGAATAATCCCAAAATAGTGTCTTGTTGACTTCCATTGTACGGTAAGCTTTGACTTTGACATCAGAATGAAGGAATAGAATAAGGACTTCGATGTGACATGGTTTGTAGATGAAGGCTGAATTTAAAACTCAGGGAACAGAGGGTGTAAATAAGTGTTTTTCAAAGTGAAGGAAAGGGGAAGTGACCGGAGATACATCCTAGAGGGTAGGCTAGAGGGTCTTGTCTGTCTGTATTCATTATCATATTCACTTTTCAATGCTAGTAATGTCAATGTTGACCCACCCGCCTCTTCTGGTTTCTGTAGCAGCTCCTCCTGTTCCTCTTTAATGTGTGGACTGGTGTTCTTATCTTGTTGTTCAGGGGAAACCTCTTCTGTACACACAGGGAGGTGCAGGATGTCTAGACAAAAATATAAAGTGAGAATAAACCATTAATCTGGATACTGTCATTTTTATTTCTAACACATTGAGTGCCAAAAACGGTCCGGGCCGTTTTTCATAATCCAAACGAGGTGTGCCAAAAACGGTTATAACCGTTTTTGGAAGAAAAAAAAAATAGATAGATAGATAGATAGATAGATAGATAGATAGATAGATAGATAGATAGATAGATAGATAGATAGATAGATAGATAGATAGATAGATAGATAGATAGATAGATAGATAGATAGATAGATAGATAGATAGATAGATCTATCTATCTATCTATCTATATATATATATATATATATATATCTATATCTATATCTATATATATATATATATGTTTTCCTTCACAGCACCAGGAGATATCATTTTTCGAAGATTTAGACTTTAATCCACTTCCTGGTTAACTTATGACTTCAAAAGCCTGTATCTCGGCTCCTGTGTACTTTTTTTTTTACTATGTATTTTTGACTATTTTCAACTGGCTGCAACTATGGAACGGATTACCGAATGTTTTAAAAAAAATCCCCCGATTGTACGAGACCTCTATGTGTGTAATGAGGGGATCACCGTGAGGACGGTGATCACTGAAAATATTTTGTGACTACTTGAAAAAGGTTAAAAAATTGTTAAAAATCCAGGCACTGACTGTACCCTGTTTTAAAAAAACCCTGGCACTCAATGTGCTAAATGTACCGACAGGTAGGGCTGTGAATCTTCTGCTATCTCACGATTCGATTACGATTCTTGGGGTCACGATTGCGTTTTTTTTCCAGATTTTTTTCAAAACAAACGATTCTCGTTTCAAAAACGTTTTTTTCCGATTCAAAAACTTTTTTTTTGATTCAAAACGATTCTCGAAATATGCGAAATATGCGAAAAGCAGCGAAATATGTGGAAAGTTGCAAACAATGCGGGGTAACTAGCAACAGTACACATAGCACGTTTATGAATCATTGCGTCATAGATCTGTTATAATGATGATTAGTCAAAACAGGTAATTTCAGGGTGAGAAGACAGCAGAGAGCAATTGAAAAGATGTTATTCAACAAATATGAACAGGTAGGAGTCAGAATATGTTGTTTGACTGAATTAGATGCAATTGCAACTTCAAAGTAAATCTGTGAACAATGTCTTAGTTGATTTCTAGAAGTGGAAGGTTCCATAAGCTGTTTCAGATACTGTGGATTATTAAAATACATTTAAAAAAATACAGCAGCCAGTGCTGCTGTCTTCTTGATGTGGGAGATGGCAGGTTGAGATTGTCATACAAGGTACAGTGATGCGTCATGTATGGACAACCAAGAACAAATCTGCATAAACGGTTGTATATGTACCTCCTTCACTCACATAACTATTGTGTACCATACAGTCGGCCACTGCTTTTGTAAACAGCTATAGCCAATGCTGTTGAGGAAAACACAAGACAATTTGATGGCCTGTACATCCCTCACTCCCTCAAAAAAGGAACCTTTGTGTTCTTTGCTGTTGAAAATACTGACTTAGCCGAGGACACCGCTGATGGGAAAGGAACCACACATGGGACAATCACTGCAGTATATCAGAAGGTCAATGTTCCGGGGAAGTCATTGCGACCTTTCCACCACTGATGGTGAGATACTACCCACCACCACAGGCCATAGTGGAGTTGGTCAGATGTCAGTGCAAACCCCATTGCACAACCCAGAAGTGTGCATGCAATGAGACTCGCACAGACCTTTGTATTTGTGGAAGTGACTACAGTGAAAATGTAATGATGAAACTAGCACTTTGGACACTGATGAAGAGATGTGAAAGAAAATTATTGGATTGTTAGTGACATAGTAGATCCTTTGTATAGTTAAGTTGGACAACACAATCTGATAAACCCAGATCCTCAATTTAATGTATTTTATGTAATACAATGTCACACATAAATACTATGGTTTTGATTTAGATTTGTCTGTTGCTTTTTTCATAATCCTGAGCATAATGTTGAGGTCTTTATTGGATTCATTGACCCAGAAAACGTAAGATTAGCATTTTTCACTGCCAGGGGTTTTCTTAAACAGGTTGCAGCCTCTGCCAGCATACCTTTTCACAGCCTGATCTCCAGAGAATACCGTAACATTGCACGGAACAGTGCACTTCATTCCGTGGATAGTCGCCTCGGAACTCCCAAATTGCGTGCATATGTACGGCGAGTCCCACGGTGGGCGTAACCAGTCGCAACACGGAAAAACCCGGAAGCAGAGCAGTCCGCACAATAAAATTTACGATTCTGTGCCTATCGGTACATAACTCAAACGGCGCTGAGTAGGCACAGGCGAATGTCCCACCGTTCAGGACGGCAACTCGGTCGCCTTAGCTCCCTCGGTGGTCCTCCCACGGGGGGACAATTCACCTGTGACTGCGCGCCTCCGAAATGGTTTTGTCACAAGGCAGCGCCGTACCATATGCACGCAATTCGGGAGTTCCGAGGCGGCTATCCACGGAATGAAGTGCACTCGTTCCGTGCAATGTTACGGTAATCTCTGGAGATCGGGTTGCCTTTTCAAGTAGTCACAGAATATTTAACTCCAGTATGAGTGATCCCCTGATGGTTGCTAATCACTGAGGGTTTTCAGGTGTGGTTTCAAAAATGTCAACGAGGTCATCGCGACCTCGTTGACATTTGTTGTTTGAAAATAGCATGTTTCACTCAAAAATACATAGTAAAACACAGGAAAAAGGGATTTTTTTTCTCTGTTATTATTTTAACAGGGAAGTGAATGGAGCAGCAAATCTTTGGATCACGTTATCTCCTGGTTCATTATTATTATCATTTTTACGTTTTCTTTTTTTTTTTTTTTGGCAGGCAAGTGGTGTATTTCCAAAAACGTTTTAAAACGTTTTTGGCAGGCAATGTGTTTGTTTCTAGGATTAATGGATTCCCCATGCTCTGAATAATCCAGACAAGTATTATGTTGTCCTAATCTCAGTAAGCTGGGTTGTAAAATATGGCCCTGTGGCATCAGTAGGCCTACACTTGGTCTATCATGTGGCCCAAGAGGGTTCCTGACACAGTAAGTACATATAAATATAAATATTGTGAAAATAGCTGATCTACAAGCTCACAATGCCTCGCGTTTCAATTATTTTTGTCTCTTTCTTATATTATTTGACAATTTGGCCAATGTTTGACCAGTTTTCATAGTATTATTTGTAGGCCTGTCCCCGACTAAGGATTTGTTTAGTCGAATCTAATTGGCGACTAATTGCCAATAGTCGACTGGCAGTCGACTAATAATTTATTTATTTTTTAGGGCCAAAATACATTTTATTTCAAAGGGCCAAGTCTACACAGTTTGTTTTGTGTCTCCAGCAGAGTTTCTAGTGTCTCTATCTCTCTCTGGAAGAGGTTGCACATGAACTCTGCAGCCGCACTGAGGCGCTCCAACACAAACAATACCAATACAAAGACGAGGAATAAGAAGAATAAAGTGGAAGTTACGTGTCGTTGCAGGTGTAGACTTGGCCAAAAAACAATTAAAACATTTTTTGGCCATTAAAAAAAAAAAAAAAACTCGACTAGAGTCGACTAAGAGACACGCAGTCGACTCGGACCCCCCGCGACTAACCAGTCGACTAGTCGACTTAGTCGAGGTCAGGCCTAATTATTTGTATTACTTTTGATGCAGTACTGGTCTTTTTTCATTTATTTTGTTGTCCAGGGGCCAACACTGATATTTTCACAAATTGGTACCACCTGAGGTGGCCGTAAAGTTTTTGTATTTTTGTATTCCTACATGTCTCTAGTTTATATTTTGGTATGATACATCTTCCAATTCAGTAGCTTAATGACAGTAATCACTCTAAACAAGCCATATGAAACCGTGATGTGGGTGAATCATTTATATGACTTCTAGACAATACTTTTTGGAATCCAATGGTCTTATAAACAGTTGACCCTAAGGTAATTATACCAGTAGAATCCATTTCTGCTGAGGAAAGTTTGGTATTGTGCATATTTAATAAGATAATTGCATAATTGAACACATTTGTGAAAATAATCACATGATAAATACAATTAGTTAGATATTAAAAAAGTGTAAAACATGCGTGTGAAAAAATAGTGGAGATATGTCTGTGACCTACTGGCAATGTGCACAAGCAATTTGGTGCTGATCAGCGGAACGGTTTGCGAGATTAGCTCGGACAAACTGCTACAAGCTGTAGTTGTAATAGCTGTGAGGGAATATGTCAACACTCATAAAGATTGTGCACTTAGTGACAGGTTTTAGATTTTTGACATGGTGTTAGGTGAGGGTGTAAGGTTTTCAAAAGCCCTGCATACAACTTGGGCTGGCCCACTAGTGACCGGTATGCAGAAACTCCTATATTAGATGGCTCCGTATATGGTTGAACACCTCATAAATTCATACAAATTATGAATTATGTTACTATTGGGCATGCTAAATAAGCATACACAAATAATCTAGTAAAATGTAACTTCCAGAAAGGCAGAAAGTCTCATTTTCAAGATGGCGTCCATGATGGCTGCCAGGAGCTTAAAATGGCTATGTTTCAATTACTATTCAATCTATAAAGGGGGAAGCATAATAAGCAAGCATAAATCTATTGCTTACTTACGAAATTACTTTAATAACCCCAATGGGGTTGTCCAGTAATCCAGTAAGCCATAGCCCATTATAGACACTTGTTGTGTTATTAACAGGTGCTGTTATACAGTCACTATTCGTCGTCATACTCTGACTCTGACTCCTCTGAAAGATTTTTTTATGTGGAATTGAGACATTCCTCAAGTTGACACAGTCCACAGGCAGTAGTACATGGTTGTCCATATATTCTACCAGATCAGCGGTGTGTCTTGTAAGCAGTGGAGAAGTTACAATTAATGAACTCCAAAAATGAATGCTTCTGGAGCAGCATGCATTATTGACATACAGTAAGACAGATTGATCATCCTGCAGCTTGCACCCCTAGTTCATGGCACCCACACCCTCTTTTTCCCCATCAAAACCATGTATATGATAGACCAGTGTCTTCTACGACAGTGAAGTTTGGTGGCAGATTCAGTTTAGACGTTCAGGCGTTACAAGTGATGAAGCTGAGACATTGAGACAACCTCCTTGCTGAAGGTGTTAGATTGCGTTGTTGTGAGGGAATCTGTGCACTTTCCACCAAACAGGACAGCCATTACTTGACACCTAATGTCATCAATCAACTCTGATTGATTTGGACCAGTGAATGCATTGGCCAAGGGGAAAGGGAAAGGGGAAGAAATTCGGATTTCAGCTTCACCCAGCCAATGGCTGCCGGGACTGCATGGCTCTGGGGAGCAGTTAGGTGTGAAGTGTCTTGCTCATGGACACCTCGACACATAGCTGGGGCCAGGAATCAAACCTGGGACTTTAATTTTCCCATGCGGCCTCTCTACCCATTCAGTTATGACCACCCACTAGACCGAAGGAAGGTCAACTTTTACAAGCTTATGTTAAGCAAAGCAGTCTTTTTGCAAACACCAAAAATTGGAGAAGTCGTGTCACAACCAGTCACAGCATGGATGAATACATATGTTTTACACTTTTTGAAATATCTAACTGTAATTGTATACATCATGTAATTTCCACAAATGTGTTCAAATATGCAAATTATCTAATTAAATATGCACAATACCAGAATTTCCTCAGCAGAAATGGATTCTACTGGTACAATTACCTCAGGGTCAACTGTTTATAAGACCATCGGTTTCCAAAAAGTATTGTCTAGAAGCCATATAAATGATTCACACACATCACGGTTTCATATGGCTTGTTTAGAGTGATTACTGTTATTAAGCTACTGAATTGGAAGATGTATCATACCAAAATATAAACTAGAGACATGTAGGAATACAAAAATACCAAAAATGTACGGCCACCTTATGTGTTACCAAAATCTGGCTTGGCCCCTGGACTATTAGGTATTAAACATTTAAATTGTCACTTTACCGTCACCCCCCCCCCCCCCCCCAAAAAAAACGATTAAAAATAAATAAATGTCACCCACAGGTGAACCACTGCACTGTCACTAGCACAACGCCACGGTTATTAGTAGTTTTTAAAGAGGCAGATCACTATTAACCAGATCACAGCCTTTTACTAATATGATGTGGTAAAACTAAGAGAGAGAAGAAATTCTCATTTGCAAATGGAGATCTGTCACACACACACACACACACACACACACACACACACACACACACACACACACACACACACACACACACACACACACACACACACACACTATAATATTAATGAAAAGTTGTTAAGGTGGTAGCCCTACAACAGCACAGAATTGAAGAAAGATAGATAGATCATGGAACTTACTGATGTCCAGGTGGTCTACAGGTTCCTCTTTAATGGAAACGGTCCTTGCAGGTTGTGGAGAACTCATCTGCACCTGCAGGCTGGACTCCACACACTGGTCTGGAATGAAGGAATAGAATAAGGATGTGACACAGGGGTGTGTCCCTGAGACAAGGATTCACTGTGGGCCCCCCTATGAATGTTCCTTCCTTCCTTCCTTCCTTCCTTCCTTCCTTCCCTCATCGCAAATATTGTGGGGTGGTCCCTGCTGTTCTGCATGGAACACTTTTCACTCTTATTTGCAATTAAGCATCAATATAAGGATACAACAAAAGTGGGCACTAAGGAAGAGTAGGAACCTTGATGTAAAAATTGCTATTTTGTCCAAAATTGTAATGTAAAATATGTATGATTTGAACATGCACAGTGCATCATTACCAGACTTAAATTGACCCTTCGACTTCTTGTTTATGCCCCAAAATGACATGATATACAGGTTTTGTAGAAATTTGAAGCAACTGTAGAAATATTTGACGTTAATTGTGAAATGTTCAATCATGTTCTAATCATGAGTACTTAAAATGACTTAAAACACATTTTGGACCAAACAGCCACGTGAGCCACGTTGTGAGCCACGTTGTGTGCTTGGCTGTAGTCAACAACCTACTCTACAGGCTGTATAGTAGGCTGTAGACAAGCGTTTCCCAACCTTCTTGGTGCCAAGGCACAAGAACACACACACACACACACACACACACACACACACACACACACACACACACACACACACACACACACACACACACACACACACACACACACACACACACACACACACACACACACACACACACACACAATAGGGCAGGCATAAAGATTAAAATAGCCGATCTACAAGCTCACATCGCGCCAAGAGAGTAAATTTTTTATAGTAGTCAAGTATTTTTACTGGAGTATTTCCAATTTTCAATACTTTTACTTCTACTCCACTACATCTCAGAGGCAAATATTATACTTTTACTCCACTACAATTATTTGAACATTTTAGTTACAAGTTACTTTGTAGATTTTGATTATTATTACAAATAATATTAACAACCACTTCAGCCCCATATGTGGCTGCCATAGCTGCCATAATTCTTATCATAATTGTTTTGTTTTATATTTAAATTCAGTTATTTATTTCCAATATGATTTATTCATTTTATATCTATTGGTAGTGTAATTTGTTTTTATCTTAAATTTTTATCCCGCGATTTTTGTAACCCATTTTTTTTCACCCGGTGCCAATTTCCTAAGTGATCCTGGGCGCTACACCAGTCCCCTTCAGCCTAGGGAGGCCAGGGCCGAGCTCATGCTTCCTTCAATGCATGAGAGCCAACTGACCTTCTTGTCACCTGACAGGGGGGAGTTTCCCTAGTAGGACGTAGCGCGTGGAAGGAACACCTTATTCCAACCAGTTCCCTTCCCCTCCATCAGGCGCCCCGGCTGTCATGGGGGAGGCGGTATAGCGACCAGGATTACTACATGTTTTTGTGAGGGTATTAACTACCCTAGGAGACACGGGGAGAACATGCAAACTCCACACAGAGTAGGCCCTTTCACCAACCCCACCTAGGGTATGGGCGCTGATGACGCGGAGGAGAAGACACGCCCCCAGTGCCCACAGCGTCCCCGGCGGGAATCGAACCCAGGACCTTCTAGCTGTGAGGCGACAGCGCTACCGACTGCGCCACCGTGCATTTTTTATTAATATGTGTTGGAAGTGCCAATTAATTCAGTTCATGCGGGTTCATGTGGAACACTTCATTATTTTATGGTCTGGTGTCAGTTAGACACCTAGGTGATTACACAGTACATTTCCGTTGTTTGACAACGTGACACGGGACATGTCGGTTATGTTTGTGAACGTCTTATTGAACGTCTTGTTGATTGATTAATTTTATTTCAATGTGTGCGTCACTGTGTTCATGGGCACCAGGGATCTCATTCCCATATGTTTTGTAGAGCAAAAAGGTATGCTATTATTTTGGAGTGTATTTTCTTTAATACATTACGTTTATATGTTGTACTTTATGTTTACGTTATGTTCATTCTAAATGTTTGTTTATTTGTGTTGTTACCAGTTCAAAGTTGGTTTTGAGTGCCTGCAAGAGTTGCACAATAAATCCAGCAGTATGCAGAACAACAGAATGTCATACAATCAGCTTACAGGTTACTGGTATGAAGAGTGAAAATCATGTACAAGAGAAGAGAAAAATCAGGGAGCGGGGGGGTTAAGACTTAAACAGGGGCCATTTTCGAATGGCAGCCTCCTGAAGGTGTATCTTTAGGGCAGTTTTGAAAGTGAATAGGCTTTTACACTCCTTTACTCCTTTTGTTAACCCATGCCGGTTAGCCCACATGCAGACCACGTGGGAACAATGTGGGCTTGCCCACTTCCAACCCATGCCGGTTAGCCCACATGCAGACCACGTGGGAACAATGTGGGCTTGCCCAATTACAACCCATGCAGGTTAGCCCACATGCAGACCACATGGGAACCACATGGGCATGCCCACTTCCAACCCATGCCGGTTAGCCCACATGCAGACCACGTGGGAACCACGTGGGCATGCCCACTTCCAACCCATGCCGGTTAGCCCACATGCAGACCACGTGGGATCCACATGGGCATGCCCACTTCCAACCCATGCCGGTTAGCCCACATGTAGACCACGTGGGAACCACATGGGCTGGCCCACTTCCAATCCATGCCGGTTAGCCCACATGCAGACCACGTGGGAACCACATGGGCATGCCCACTTCCAACCCATGCCGGTTAGCCCACATGCAGACCACGTGGGAACCACGTGGGCATGCCCACTTCCAACCCATGCCGGTTAGCCCACATGCAGACCACGTTGGAACCACGTGGGCATGCCCACTTCCAACCCATGCCGGTTAGCCCACATGCAGACCACGTGGGATCCACATGGGCATGCCCACTTCCAACCCATGCCGGTTAGCCCACATGCAGACCACGTGGGAACCACATGGGCTGGCCCACTTCCAATCCATGCCGGTTAGCCCACATGCAGACCACGTGGGAACCACATGGGCTTGCCCACTTCCATCCCACGCCCAGTTAGCCCACATGCAGACCACGTGGGAACCACATGGGCTTGCACACTTCCACCCCACTCCCAGTTAGCCCATATGCAGACCATGCGGGAACCACATGGGCTTGCCCACTTCCATCCCACGCCCAGTTAGCCCATATGCAGACCATGCGGGAACCACATGGGCTTGCCCACTTCCATCCCACGCCCAATTAGCCCATATGCAGCCCATGTGGGACCCTCATAATTTGCCCAGTTCAAGCCCATGCCCACTTGGTACCCAAGTAGCCCGCATTGGACGCATATGGGTCCCATGTGGGCGTGCTGGCTGGGGTAGTTGCTTATTTGGGCTTGTTTCCTAATGTTGTTTTTGAGAGCGGGAGAGAGGGAGAGGGGGGGAGAGAGAGAGAGAGAGAGAGAGAGAGAGAGAGAGAGAGAGAGAGAGAGAGAGAGAGAGAGAGAGAGAGAGAGAGAGAGATAGAGATAGATAGAGGGGAGAGAGAGAGGAGAGAGAGAAAGAGAGAAAGAGAGAAAGAGAGAAAGAGAAACAAACAGACAGACAGACAGACACCAGCTGAGATAATAAGCTAAATGCTCAGCTAGCCATAATGTAAAAAGGAGAGAGTGAACAATAATCAAAGAGAATCTGTCATCACATACCAAGTTCCATCGCTGCTACAACTCTGTTGTTGACTTAAAAAATCCTAAAGAGCAGCAGCAGCTTTTGATGAAACACTCCGTGAGATGAAGGCTTGCAGTTAGTCTTCTCCGTTTCTTCTCTGTGAAAACACCATGAGAAGTCTAGCAGTGTTCCGTCAGCAACTATAACGGAGCAACTATAAGACTTCCGGTGGACGATCTCTTCAGAATAAGAGTACCCTCTAGAGCAAAAAGGAGCCATTGAAAAACGGTTAATTTGCACACATATTATGTTTCTGTGTAACAAAAACGTTTTTTTTAAACATTAATAATTTATCTAAATGGATAAATGGTCAGAAAAGGTCAGAAAAGCGCCCTTTTCAGACAATAGTGTATACAAATTGGACACTGGACAGGAGACGGTGCTTGGCGCCGGAACTTCTGAGGTACGCACGCGTTCGGGGAGAGCCCCTCTACACCGCCACACTCTCCGCTAAGCGGGAGAGCTGTATTTTGAAAAGTGGCGGGCCGTCCAGTGAGGTCAGGGGTCAGAAAAGGGCCGTTTTCAGACAATAGTGTATACAAATTGGACACTGGACACTGGACAGGAGACGGTGCTTGGCGCCGGAACTTCGGAGGTACGCACGCGTTCGGGGAGAGCCCCTCTACACCGCCACACTCTCCGCTAAGCGGGAGAGCTGTATTTTGAAAAGTGGCGGGCCGTCCAGTGAGGTCAGGGGTCAGAAAAGGGCCGTTTTCAGACAATAGTGTATACAAATTGGACACTGGACAGGTTAATCACAGTGGTTAAACATGGGTGTATGGAAAATGTGCTAAGTGCCCATTGAATGTGGATCAAAGGCCAATTTCAATAACGACCTGTTAGGGCGTAGGCTAATTCTTATAAATACATCCATCAATGCAGTGGTGGAAAAAGTACTAAAATGTTTTACTTAAGTAAAAGTATCAATACTGCAATGTAGAAATACTCTACAAAAGTAAAAGTCCTGAATTCTAAATGTAATTGAGTAAAAGTACTGGTATCAAAATGTAATTAAATATACAAATATTTTGCTATTTTCAAATTGCCAAAGTTTAAATAGGGATGAAGTGGTCTTGTATAAATATAAAAATCTTTTGCTTGTAGATCAGCTATTTTCAAATTTCCAAAGTTTAAATAGGGCTGAAGTGGTCTTGTAATTATAATCAAAAATATACAAAGTAACAAGTAACTAGTATAATATCTGCCTCTGAAATGTAGTGGAGTAGTACTTAGTTACTTTCCACCACTGTATACGTGTATTTTTCAAAATGCATAGTACAGTAATTGATTACATGTACTTAGTTACTTTCCACCACTGTATAAATGTCTTTTTCGAAATGCATGTATGTCTTTCATAAAACATTAAATGCGATGCTCTTACTTTGAAGGCAACCGGAAACCTTATAGTTGCTAGCTCAAAAACCGGATGTGTTATATTTGCTACCGGAACGGAGCTCTGAGTACACAGTCGCGTTGCCAGATTCTTTGCAAGAGAAACAAGCAACCGGGTCTATGGAAACAAGCCCAAAAGAAAAGCGACTATTAGGCCACACATGAGACCTATAGCTTTCAACCTCCATATCATAATATCATAGTATTATACATATTATGTATTTACTCTGTTAACAAGTAAAAGTCTGGAATTCAAAATGTACTTAAAGTACAAAAGTATTGGCATCTAAATGTACATTCGCAAAGTACATTGCATCGTGACGCATTGTGAGCTTAGATCGGCTATTTTCAAATGCTTGTAGCTAGATCTGCTATTTTCAAAATAAAATAATAATAATAATAATATTGGGGGAAAAAATAGGTAATTTTGGAACATTTTTAGAACATTAACAACACTGGGGGCAAAATATTGGCACAAGTTATTTTCAGATGGGGGGTCCGTGGACAAATACATATCAATGTGGGGGGTCCTTGACATGAAAATGATTAAGGACAACAAGCCCCAAATAAGCAAATACACGTTTAGAAACAAGCCCAACAAACCGCAACCACCAATATTTACAAGCAACTTAGCAGAGAAACAAGCCCAAAGTCGCTTATAATAAGTGGACATGGCAACCCTGATAAACGTCAAAGCAAAGCATCAAGTTAAACACGATTACAACACATGGCACTTCCTGTCCACACTTTCACAGTAAAACCCAACAAGCTGGACAATCAGTTTATGTTGTTCATTGTGCAAAGAAGTGCATAAACCTACGCATCGTATGCATAGTTTAACATAATATGAATTATTCTATTAAACTATGCAAATATATACATTTAATGTATATACGTTTTCATTCCAGGAAGTGAATTAATTTACTTAGACCGTCTAAGTAAATTAACAGACGTCTATTAGACGAGTTTTAAGTCCGTGTTGTGACATTTTCAACTCGCCTGAAGATGGCGCCATATTATGTGTTTTCAAAGAGCTGTCAATTAAAATACAATGCCCTCATTTATCAATGCAGAGTACAAATCAGCTTAAATTCTAGCCCAGGAGTTATTTTACGCCCACGTCCATTCATTCATTCATTCTGATCGGACCCCGATCTATGAAAATGATCGGGGTCCGATCAGAACGAATGAATGAATACAAGCAGTGGTGGAAAAAGTACTAAGATATTTTGCTTAAGTAAAAGTAGCAATACCACAATATAAAAATACTCTATTATGTAAATCTATTAAGTAAAAAGCCTGTGTTCAAAATGTTACTTGAGTTATAGTGCAAAAGTATTGGTATCAAAATATACTTAAAGTACCAAAAGTAAAAGTACCAAAATGTTTTAAAATAGCAGATCTACAAGCTCACAACGCGTCGCGATGCGAGGTGTTGTGAGCTTGTAGATCTGCTATTTTCAAATAGGCTAGGTATAAAACAGGGCTAAGGTGGTTAATGTATATTTTATAATATAATAATTGATATCTGCAAAGTAACTAGTAACTAAAGTTTTCAAACAATTGTAGTGGAGTAAAAGTACAATATTTGCCTCTGAGATGTAGTGGAGTAGAAGTAAAAGTAGCCTATTGGAAATTGGAAATACTCCAGTAAAGTACAAATAGGCCTACCTCAGAATTTATTTTATTTTACCTTTTTATTGTATTTATTTATTTATTTTAATAAATGAAAAAAGTTATCGAAAAAACACGCCCCCTCGTGTATTAGGAGGGTAGGGTGAGCCACCAGAACCAAGGACGGGTGTTTTTGATGAATCTAACATGTTAAAAATGGAGTTTGAAGTTATAATGGGTTTGTATACGAAGGGGGCGTGTCTGATAACATGATTATCAAATATCTAAATACTAAATCAAGCAACTTAAAAACGGTCTGGGGGGCTCACAAAAGCCTGAGTAGACCATAAAATGACCAAACGTTTTTTTTTTAAGTGAAATATCCCTTTAAGTACAGTACTTAAGTAGCCTAAATGTACTTAGTTACTTTACACCACTGAATACAAGTAATAATAGTAAATACAATAATAACTAGAAAATGTGCTCCTCGGAGCACATTTTCTTTAATAGCACGGGTCGTCTTGGTAGAACGGGTCGTCTTGGTAGAATGCGCGTGGTTTTTGGTGTTCTGCAGGGGCGACTGAATATGTAGTGTCTGCATCTAAAAAAAATCTTCTTGAAGCAATGTGTCATATTATGGGAGTCCTCATAATTGACTGGTTTGTTCAAATGCTTGTCTGTCTTCTTCATCTTCATTGTCTTGAACAGTTTCAGCAGTTGATTGGTGTGTTTGATCTATGTCAGTTTTCTCTAGTGCTACAAGGTGGCCAATTGTTACAGTATTAAGACTTCGGCCTTGTTGTGGGATCAATTCAACTCTATAGTCCTCTTCTGTGTTACTGTTGTAGATGAGTATGCTTTCTTAGCTTTGGCCTTCTGCGCCTTTGCTTGACCAATGTTAGGTGTTCTCAGAGGGACACACACACGCACGGACGGGTGATTTGTACTGGAAGGTACTGTTCCAATCAAGACTGATTGATCCTGTCTTACCTCACTTCAAAAACTTAAATGTTTTTTTGAAGTGACAACCCTATTTATAGGATTTTATTTCGTCATGCGTCGACCAATGTTAGGTGTTCTCAGAGGGACACACACACGCACGGACGGACGGACGGGTGATTTGTACTGGAAGGTACTGTTCCAATCAAGACTGATTGATCCTGTCTTACCTCACTTCAAAAAACATAAATGTTTTTTTGAAGTGACACACCTATTTATAGGATTTTATTTCGTCATGCGTCTCGCTAGCCAATCAAAAGCATTGGTGACAACATATTGTCACGTGTCACGTGAAGTTTGACCAATGTTAGCTTGGCTAGGGGGGAGGGGGACACACAGCGGGACGAAGCGAAAACATACTCTCCGCCTCCAAGACAATTATAAGAAGAAGAAGAAGAAGAAGAAGAAAAAGAAGAAGAAGAAAAAGAAGAAGAAGAAGAAGAAGAAGAAGAAGAAGAATCATGCTTCTTCTTCATCATCATCATCATCATCATCATCATCATCATCATCATCATCCTATAACAAAAATCAGTGGTTATCTATTTTTTTTGTTCACGTCAAGGACCCCCAAATGAGCTATTTGGCTGCGGACCCCAATCTGACCCCAATCTGAAAATATGTTGTTGGGGACCCCCTGGGACTCCCTCAAGGACCCCTGGTTTCATAGACCTGGTTGGTTATTTACATAGGCCTGAAGTGGGTATTGTATGTTTTGTAATAATACTCAAAATATCCAAAGTAACTAGTAACTAAAGTTTGCAAACAATTGTAGTGGAGTAAAAGTATAATTTGCCTCTGAGATGTAGAGGAGTAGAAGTAAAAGTATTGAAAATCTGAAATACTCCAGCAAAGTAAAAATGCCTCAAAATTGTACTTAGGCAATACAGTACTTGAACGTCTGTCTCTGTCTCTGTCTCTGTCTCTGTCTCTCTCTCTCACACACACGCACACACACACACACACACACGCACGCACGCACGCACGCACGCACGCACGCACGCACGCACGCACACACACACACACACACACACACACACACACACACACACACACACACACACACACACACACACACACACACACACACACACACACACCAGGTTTTATTGTGAAAGCGCAGACAGGAAGACGTTTGTGTTGACAGGCTGCAGCCACAGACTGTAAAGACTTCTCATGGTGTTTTCACAGAGAAGAAACGGAGAAGACTAACTGCTTGCCTTCATCTCACGCAGTGTTTCATCAAAAGCTGCTGCTCTTTAGGATTTTTAAAGTCAACAACAGGAGTTGTAGCAGTGATGGAACTTGGTATGTGATGAAAGATTCTCTTTGCTTTGGATGGGTTCACTTTCTGATTTTGCTAGCATGGCGAGGTTGCCATGCCCTGTTATTATAAGCAACTTTGGGATTTTTTTTTTCTCTGTAAAATTGCTTGTAAATATTGGTAGTTGTGGGCTGCTTATTTGGGCTTGTTTCTGAAATGTAGTTGGGCTTGCTTAAAAAAAATAGTTATTTCAACCTGTGGTTCTCAAATATTTTCATGTCATGAACCCCCAAATTAATATGTAGGCTAGTTTGTCCCTATAACCCCCATCTGAAAATGTTTTATGATTTGTTGTTGCTAGAATGTTTCAAAAATCTTCCAAATATTCCATTTTATTTCAAGATTTATTTTAGAAAATAGCAGATCTACAAGCTCACGACACGTTGTGAGCTTGTAGATCTGCTATTTTCAAATAGCTTGGTTGCTTCTTTTGGGCTTGTTTTCATAGACCTGGTTGCTTATTTATCTCACAAAATATGGCAACACTGGGCTCTAGCAACAGATTCATGGTTAATATATATTTTTTTATATTTTTTAGACAAATGTATTTTTAAAATACATGTATGATGTATGTCTTTTGGCTTATGCTAACTAGAGCACTTCTAAGTGCCAGGTTGTTCCAGATTTAAATTGGCTATTGATCCCCATTTAATGTGCACAGTGTCTGATCCTGTTTTGCACTTTAACTGGATATTGTGTTCATTTGTGTCTTAGATATGTGTATTGTTTTTGTATTGTCTGTCCATTGTTGTAATAATGCTGCCTCTAGTCCAGGTCACTCTCGAAAGAAAAAAAAAGCAACAACAAAATATGCTACAAATAATAATAGCAGATTGAGCGGTGAGATAAAAAAAAAACGTGTGGGGTTTATAAAGTTAATCTCACCTATTTAACAAAAAAAAACAATCAAAATAAGAATGCAATCAGTAATCAGAAAAAAATAAATGAACGTATATATTTTAACGACATATGGATACACAGTATAAAAACAAGATAAAGGACATAAATGTTAGCAGATTTGGTGTGTGTGTGTGTGTGTGTGTGTGTGTGTGTGTGTGTGTGTGTGTGTGTGTGTGTGTGTGTGTGTGTGTGTGTGTGTGTGTGTGTGTGTGTGTGTGTGTTCCATAACTGAGCGCCCCTGAACTTGATAGAAACTTGATACAGACCAGTACAGAACTTTGGTGAACATTGAGAGATAATTTGTAATATAAAAAAAAGTGGCGGGCTGTCCAGTGCGGCCAGAGGTCAGAAAAGTTTCATTATCAGACAATAGTGGACACTGGACAGGAGACGGCTCTTCGTGTCAGCACTTGTGACATACACACGCGGATCTGTACGTGCTTGCAAACGCACACACATGTAACATGTTGACATAATGACAAGCTGTTTCTGTAGCTGTAGTGCGATGACAAGCGCATGATGTTGGTGTTAATTTTCTTTGTGGCATGATGATTATTAGTTTGTATAAGAAAATAGCATGCATGTGCTCAAATAACAGATCTTCAAGCTAACAACGCGCTGAGTCGCCACACGTTAGCTTGTAGATATGTTCTTTTTGACTAATGAAACCGCCATACTACAGAAGTATAAATTAAGGTATGGAACTGCAATTCATAGAATGTGCACTCGCTGTATCGCGATCTATATGATGTCTCTGAAAAGGCAGATCGCATGCCTTAAAGCTTATACAGTCTGTTTGGAAAACTGTATTGACTTACTGCCGTAAGAACTGTGTCCCTCTCTCTCTCTGTGTGTCTGTGTGAGACAGACACACACACACACATACACACTTGCATGCACTGTGAACTGCAAAAATGTGACGTATATTGCATCATAGGACTTCCGGCGCTGGGGGCGCTAAATTATTGCGCAATCGTGGAGTTTCATACAACTGTACATCGTGCAAGTACATTAACGACGCGGGAAGCAGCTCTAACTATAGGCAGAGCACTGAGCATTATGTGTACAACATGTGGAGTCAGTAGGAGCACCCGTGTGGTGTGAGACCCTCTCCAACGCTGACTCCGAACTCCATGGGTGTCAGCCTCAATTCTGGTAGACAGATTATGAATCTTTGGGTGAACCGTCTTACCAGCCAGAGGGCAGAGTTAACACTGTGCCTATGGGGTGCCACATATACCAGTATGGCAAATGCAGCCCCACCACATTCCATATCAACCACCCTCCATTTCAGTGTTTGCCCTATACTTCCCTTTGTGATTTGATTGATTGATTGAAATTTGTATTAGGCAAAAATAATGTAAAACATCACAATTACATTAATAATACTTTTGTCTAAAAGGTCCGTCCAAAAAAGTCCTTGCAGACTTGTTTCCGTTGGGTCCTTGGTATTCATTTCATAGACACATATAGTAGCAACCAAACCGTTCAAAATCAACATAAAAAATACAGAGAAGAATAACACTATGTACAAAAAAGCATCAAAACAAAAACAAAAAATATGTACAAAAAAAAGGGGGGAGGGGTCGACTGTCTACCGGGAAACTGGTACTACCTCCTCTTTTGGCCTCCAGAAAGATGAGTTTTTAGGGCTGTTTTAAATGAGCCCAGCGAACTGCATTTTTTGAGGGAAGGGGTTGACTATTCCATACCTTGGTGGCCGTGCTGTAGAAGGAGAATTTGCCCATGTTTGTTTTATGGGTGGGTGGTATTAGATAGTTGTTTACGCTCCCTCTAGTTTCGTGACTGTGCGTGTCACTAACTTTTTGGAGGTATTTAGACAGATATGCGGGTATAGGGGGCATTTCGGGCAAATCTGCATTTACAATTTTGAAGACCAGCCCCATTTTTTGTTGTTTAACCCTGTCTTCCACCCTGAGCCAGCCTAGGCTGGCAAAGTGAGTGGGAGAGAGGTGGGTCCCCGAGAAGTAGTCGAATCAGTTTGTTTTCGGAGGTTTGAAGCTTAGTCTTCAGTGACACTGAGGTGTTGGAGTACCAAGAGGAGCAAGCATAGTCAAAACAAGGGGCTGAATCAGGGCCCCTGAGAGGGTCCTGAGGGCCTGAGGGTTGACAAAAGAAGAAACTCTAAAATCTGGTTCTCTGGTTTACTCTTTTGACCACCTTTGTTGCCATGCTTTCACCTGTCAGGTATTAGTCAAGAATACATCCCAAATAGGTAATCTCTTCTTTGATAGAGATGATTGTGTCATCGACTTTGACCTTGAAGTCATTTACCTTCATCTTACCGAGGGAATGTTTGGTCCCAAAGAGAATGGATTCAGTTTTCCCAAGGTGTAGTGACAGTTTGTTATCGGTAAGCCAAGTACGGATTTTGGAGAGTTCAGAGCTGAGAGCTTCCTCAACTTGCAACTTGTCCTCACCCGAGATCAGGAGTGCCGAGTCATCAGCGAACAGGAACAGTTTGCAGTTACAGGCAGCATTCATGTCATTAATGACATGTGTATTGATGAGTTAAAGATGGTGTATTTTTATCTGCAATGCCAGGAGTCATTTTTCTTTGTTGGGAAGTGTGTGACACCCACTACTGTGTGGTCAAATTTGGGGTATAATTATTGTTGTATTATTTGTCTATGATGTGCTCATTTAATTTACATTTAAAAACTAGAAAAAGTGCTCCTCGGAGCACAGGTCTCCGCCAGGTCAGGTAGGCTAGTGTGGGCCAGCACTGTTCGGAATTCGCCAATCAATTTTTCACATTCTAGAATGTGAAAAATCAGAGAGAACGGACGGATCTTTCTTGATCACTTGACTAAAGAGATAATATGTACCGATATGCGTGATGTTTAGACAACATTTGTAGGAGTAATATAAAAAAAATCTTTTGCAAAAAATGGCCTCCTGGTGGCGCTATAATAGGGCAATATTGAAAGGGTGGCATTTGTTCCTCAGCTTAGTGTAAATGTGCGTGCAAAGTTTCACCGCAATCGGACGCTGCGGTCATGATTTGCGGCATTTTGTTCCAAACGGGCCACTCTTGCAAACTTTGGTAGCAGAATGGATGAAAAATCAAACAGATCCGTCTTGATCACATGACTATAGAGATCATTTGTACAGATTTGCATGAAATTTTGATAAGATCTGAAGGAGCAATATCCAAAAATGTGTTTTACATAAGTTGGCCTCCTGGTGGCGCTATAAAAGGCAGATGTGAAAAATGCAGGACAAATGTTTTTCCTTGGCCTCAAGTGGCACTTCTTCCTCAACCTAGTGGAAATGTGAGTGCAAAATTTCACGGAAATTGCATGCTGTGTTCGTGATTTGAGCCATTTTGTTCAAAATGGAGCACTCCTGCAAACTGTTTAAGACCCGTTTCATTTAATAACTATAGAGATACTGTATACCGAGTTGCGTGATGTTTGAATAAAATATGTAGGAGTACTGTAAAAACAATTGTTTTGTAAAAAGCCGCCTCCTGGTTGAGGTTCTGAATTGGCATCCAGGGAGTGCGTGTGCACAGTTTCGCTGCGATCAAGCCAACAGTGCCGGAGGTTAGCTGTACACACGCAAAACATACTCCCTCACCCATGCCTTTCAGCCTGGCGGAGACAATAACCAGTGATCTGTAATGGTGAACACCAATTGTAGTACCACAGCAAACCTGCTATGTGTCTTCCAAAACGATCGGTGGCAGTATTAGTCAGTGGTTTAGTCAGAAAAACAGTACCTATATGCAGGGAAACGCGTCATCTTACTGTCATTGTTTACAGACAATTGTGAGAGAAAGCAACCACCTTCTCTGTCTCACTTATTCTTTCCTGATTTTACAGATAACAGAGAGTACACATTCAAACATATCTGTATAGACCCCCGTGGGCCTGTATATGCCCCCCCCCCTCTCCCTTACTACATCAAATCACCTTATTTAGAAAATTTGCCAAACTGCAATCTTGTACATAGGCTATTATCGCCAAACGTCTGTTGCTTTCGGTGCAAGTTTGGCATGCTCGGCGGGATGGTGACTCTGCAAATGTTCATGCAAATGTGTCGTGTTAGAATCCTTTGAAGGCAAAGACGCTTGCAAAGAAATCACTTGAGTTGTGTCTTTGGGCTTGCCAAATCCAAAATAATGGCAAATTGGGGATTTTGTGTTTTTCTTTGCATCTTTACATCCTCTGAAAATGGCGATGTGCTCTTCCATTGATTTTCTCGCGTGAATATATGGGCAATATTTCGTCCGACGATGGCCAGTGGGAAAATGTTGTTATATCATTATTGCAGCTCTTACATTATTCTCTGTGGTGTGTAAGGTTTCTGAATGATAGCTAAATGTTTTTTGTTTGTTTGTTTTTGTAATGGTGATTTCCACAGACCATCCGAGGGACAGATCTACAGCACACAGATGGCCTCTGAAATAAATTCAACGTTGTCAGAGGAACAGTGAGAGATGGACCAGAGACGTGGTCTGCTGGATGCAAGGCTGGACCCGGTAGTAACGTTGTACAGGATAGGTATGCACTGTTTATCTATTTTTTTCCATGTTTTGTTTTGTGGTGGATTTGACTGTCTACTGTAGAGAAATCTGTGTTAACAGTCAGAATAACAGTTAACAGTTCATACTTAATGTTGGTGGCAGATATGTTATTATACTTAACAGAGGTAATTGAATCTGTTCAACAAATCAGCCATGGAGGGAGTGGGGAGAACTACACAACTGAGAGTATTCAATTCCTACCACAGCGTAAGTGTATTGGTAAATTAGAATGGATGCAACGGATACATGTCTATTAAAAATGAGGATAAACTGATGGTTTACAACAACTGCAGCTATAAGACGAGAGGAAATACTGCATGCGAAAACAATTAAAGTTCAAACATTTACTTGTTTTATCTCATTATACCTTTTGCCTAGACCTCCTGCACATCCCTGTCTGTAAAGAGGATACCCCTG
Organism: Gymnoscopelus braueri; assembly: GCF_963280865.1. Classification (NCBI taxonomy): domain Eukaryota; kingdom Metazoa; phylum Chordata; class Actinopteri; order Myctophiformes; family Myctophidae; genus Gymnoscopelus; species Gymnoscopelus braueri. The sequence goes on from NC_137611.1 coordinate 49,615,877, forward strand.
AACAACAGGAAAGGAGCACCAGTCTGCTCCAGGAGGAACCAGAGCCTCCACAGATTAAAGAGGAAGAGGAGGAGCTAATTCAAAGGCCAGAGGAGGCTGATGGGTCAACATTGACATTACTAGCAGTGAAAAGTGAAGCTGATGATGAAAACAGAGAGACAGAGCCTGTAGCCAGCACCTCAACTCAACACATGAAAACTCAATATTGTATAGAGCACTGGGTACCATCACAACCAACTAGTGATGGACAGCTCCTCACTTCAGACTTGACTGAATCTGACCTCCTGCACATCACTGTCTGTAAAAAGGTTTCCTCTGAACAACAGAAAAGGAGCACCGGTCTGGTCCGGGAGGAACCAGAACCTCCACAGATTAAAGAGGAAGAGGGGGAGCTCGTTCAAAGACCAGAGGAGTCAACGTCACCATTACTATCAGTGAAAAGTGAAGATGATGATGAAAACGGAGAGACAGAGCCTGTAGCCAGCACCTCAACGAAATACATGAAAACACAAGAGTACTGGGTACCATCACAACCAACTAGTGACGACCAGCTCCTCACTTCAGACTTTTCTGAATCTGACACTGAAGACAGTGACTTTGGACCATCACAACCATCTAGTGATGATCATCTCCTCTCTTCAGAATGTTCTGAATCCGACACTGAAGACAGTGATGAGAAATCCTCAAAACAAACACACTCCGGTCACACAGAGAAGAAAAGCTTTCATTGCACTGTATGTTACAAAGGCTTTAGTAAAAGCTCAACTTTGAAAAGACACATGAGGACTCATACAGGGGAGAGGCCATTTCCTTGTACAGTTTGTGGCAAAGGCTATGGTCGAATGGATCATCTAAAAGAACACATAAGGACTCATACAGGGGAAAAGCTATTTACGTGTACAGTTTGTGGAAAAGGCTGTGGTCAAAAAGGTGAACTAAAAACACACATGAGGACTCATACAGGTGAAAAGCCATTTCCATGTACAGTTTGTGGCAAAGGCTGGGGTGACATGGGTAGTTTGAAAACGCACATGAGGAGTCATACAAGGGAAAAACCCTTTACTTGCACAGTTTGTAACAAAGGCTTTGGGCACAGGGGAAGTTTGAAAACACACATGAGGACTCATACAGGGGAAAAACCCTTTACTTGTTTGGTTTGTGGCAAAGGCTGTGGTCAAAAGGGTCAACTGAAAGAGCACATGAGGATTCATACAGGCGAAAAACCCTTTACTTGTTTAGTTTGTGGGAAAGGCTTTGGTCGCAAGAGTCATCTAAAAGAACACATGAGGAGTCATACAGAGGAAAAGCCATTTACTTGTACACTTTGTGAAAAATGCTTTGTTTATAACGGTCAGCTAAAGTTACACATGGGCACTCATACAGGGGAAAAACCCTTTACATGTGCAGTGTGTGGCAAGGGCTGTAGTCAAAAGGGTGATCTGAAAAAACACCTAATGTCCCACACAGGGGAAAGGCCCTTTACCTGTACAGTTTGTGGCAAAGGCTGTAGTCAAAAGGGCGATCTAAAATCACACATGCAAACTCATACCAGAGAAAAACCCTTTACCTGTACAGTTTGTGGCAAAGGCTGTGGCCGGAGGGGTGATTTGAAATCACACATGCAAACTCATACTGGAGAAAGACCCTTTACCTGTACAGTTTGTGGCAAATGCTGTGGTCGAAGGGGTGATCTAAAATCACACATGCGAACTCACACTGGGGAAGAACACTTGTAGTGTTTTTAAAGGGCCCTATTTCCAGGGCGCAATTTAGCGCCTGGTGCTGCCTTGTGCTGTCAGGGTGTGACCCAGCGCCACTTTGCTATCTTCCACCGGGTGCAACACGGTGCTAAACACTATGAGGCCCTGGATTAACTAATTCAGTGTCAATGACGTGTAACACCGATTTTTTTCCAAAGCCCAGAGTGTCAATGATGTGCAACACGTCAAAAAAGTGTTTTCAGTGTTAACGTGAGTTATCCTATGACTTCCAGAGAAGAGTATACCCAGAAATAACGATCACAACAAACCCAAACGGTATTTTCAGTGTTAACGCGAGTGATCCTATGACTTTCGGAGAAGAGTATACCCGGAAATAACGATGACAACAAACCCAGTTTGATCTAATATTTGAGGATTTAGAAACATACATTTTTCTCTGCTTTTCTTTTTTGGCGAGAACAAGCTATATTCAACAGCCAATAACTAAAGAGCAGAGGGTTCCGGTGACACACTTTTTTTTTCTTCAATGGAAGCAGAGACACTCCTCCGTCTTTTGTGACACTCAGTGTGTCAATTGTCCTGGAGCTAAATATTCTGTGGCTCTTGTGTTGGAGACTGGGGCTAAAAACAACAGACAAATAGTGCAATGTAATAATGTGTAACCCTTCAGATCACACGTCTCCGCGCGTCCGTTGAATTGGTGAAATTAAGAGCAGACAAGACTGTTAAAATTAAGTGTATTTATTAATTAAGCAGTAAGTTAAAATAATTACAGATTGAATATAGAAATGTACTTAACAGAGATCTCTGGGCTCCCAATTAACAAACAAGAAGTTATGTTCAGTCCAGTTCATGAAGTCTGGAGGATATATCTCTCCCTGGAGCCTATATCATATGCATATTATCATGAACAGTTTATCAGTAGAAGTCCCCATTGGTCCACCAGGTTCTCTTCAGCAGGGTGGGCAAGTGGCCCCCCCTGATTTACGGGTTCGACCGACGACCTTGGATCCCACAGGCCGAGTCCCTCGCACCTGTGGAATGCAACACAACCTCCCTAACTAGTGGATGCTGATATCATTGTAAGCCTCCGCTGTCTCAAAGTGTCGGCCCGGAACAGGGGAGTGAGTTTTTGTCTACTGGGAGATAGCACACAGAGTTCCGCTATACGAGCAGATAATATAAGCATATTTATCACAATAACTCTACTTCTAAGAATATCATACTAACAGAGCTATATTGATTTCATAGGGTAATAATGTATTTTCTTTGGGTGTATATATGAACAACAATGAAACAATAGTAATTAGGACACACATATGCTTTTAGTCTAATACCAACTGCTATTAACTAAAGCTTAAAAGGATATAAGTTGCCAACACTTGAAAGGTTTGTAGAAATGCTCAAAAACGCTGGCACTGGCTGCAGAGTGTTCTGAAAAACTATGGCAGTGAATGAGTTAATAATGTGTGGTTTGGGTGTTACATCAATCAGACCAATCAGAGTTTCGGCTGCCATTGCCTTTAGTAACAAGATTGTGCTTTGCTATTTTTGTACATTTAATTGGTGAGATCAAAAGAGCATAAAATACTTAACTTTCAGTATTGTGCCTGAAGTGAAAGCATGCAAGCGGGAGCACTCGGAGCAGCTTTATGTGATATAATGATGTCAGGAGATGCGGGTGAAACAAAAGTTCAGTGCTCACGACATGCATTGAAAGGAGAGATGTCCAAGCACAGTTCATGGTCATCAGAAGGATTGTAGTCCCTGCCTAATCATGTCCAACAGACAACTATGTTATCTTGACAATGAATATTCACGAATATGAATATATATATAATGAAAGTGCGTCTAAGAATCACTTGCACTCCTGCATGACTCCCTGACATCACAGAAGCCCCGTCAAAAAAAAAGCCTACGCACAATGAGGGGTCCAAGTCGAATGGTGCCAACACTTCTAGGATTTTATCTGAAATTCCATTTGCAGACATAGCATTTGTATCTAAAAAAAACACTGCTTCTTCCTTCACTAGTCCATTTTGCACATACCGAAGGCACACAGCCACAAGTTCTTTTTTAGACAGATCTTTACACTCATCTGCCAATATGGCATAATGGGTGTTGGGTGTAGAATGCAAATCCTCTTTTATCTTTTGGAGAAGAAGGGAAGCAGCTGATTCGAGTAATTCATTTTGTATTTCTGGGCTTAACCTTAGCTCATCAAGACGAGTATTAATCTCTGGATCATCTTTTTTTAGCATATCAAAAAGTTTTAAGAAATTACCTGTATTTCCTTCAGTGGTCCTGTGGCCACGCAGTGGGATGTCCTGCTTTGCACAAAACATAGCTACATCAAGTACCACTTTAATGTACTCCCTATTTCGCCCAACATAAGATGCATTGACCCTGTCTCTGTTTAACTGGTTTACAATTGTCCTTCCTCCATCCGAATTGTGACTCTGCCTGCCTGTATCCTAGCAGTCTGCTTTGTGCCATTTTATGGCTATTGCACTATTCTCGTATTGCGTATTGTATAATGTGAATGGCACCACAATAGCGAATGGCGATGTGATTGGTATCATAATATGTCATTCATGTAGGCTACAAGCCTACGTGACAAAGATTGTACCGCTACGGTACGGATTACATGAAAAACACAGCTGGGCGGGCGTGTGTGTGTGTGTGTGTGAGAGAGAGAGAGAGAGAGAGAGGGGGGCGTGTGCGTGTGCATGTGTAGCGAGGCGAGCGGGGAAACGCTTTCTTATTGGCTTTCATGATGTCTTTGGTCGTATTCTGGTTCTTCAATCTTCATGTCGTAAAATCGGGGCGTTTTGAGAATATTTAAGGGCGTGTTATTTAAATGACGCTCGTTTTCAGATGTGAGATTTATCAAAGCTCCGACCTGATATACGCTAGGATCGGCTGTATAGGATCCTTTGATAAATGACTTCGACGTTGGTGTACGGCCGAATATATGGAAAAATATACGCCGGTTTATACGCTGCGTTGATAAATGAGGGCCAATGTCTCCACTACCTGACACTATTATTGTTATTACTAGACAAACTGTGCAAATTCAGATCAATTGCTCCAGCCACTGAAGAGAACCGGGCAGAACAAATGTTGGCCTCACCACCACCTCACCACTACAGAGCTTTGTAGAATTATAGTAGGATTATTATTATTATTATTACATTTATTATTATTATTATTAGTAGTAGTAGTATTACCCTTATTATTATTATTATTATTATTAAAGGAAAATGTCACTGCTAGAAGAACCTGCATTCACTCAAAGATAATAGTATTTGTAGTGGGGTTAGTAGTAACATCGCCCTATGGCCAGAAAAAAATTACTTTAAATTAACTAACTTTATATATAGCACCTTTCTAAACAGAAGTCACAAAGTGCTGCACAGACAATCTACACGTTAAAGCAAAGCAAGGAAAACAAAACACAATTTAAAAGGATGCAACATAGAAAATCAACAACTTAGAGATCTAACGGCTAAAAGTGACACAAACATTCAACAGTAAAAGAGGGGCCTAAGGCTGTATAGGGTGCTTTACAAGAATGCTTTTGTGAACAAATATTTGAAGAAGCGATTTAAAGGATGTGATGGTATCCGCTTATCCAATGCTCTTGGGTAGAGCATTCCACATTTTTGGGACACAAACGTAAAATTTTACACATCAAGTAACCCTTGGTTACGAGGTGATTTATTTTGGGGACCTCTAAGAGAAGAGCCCCATCTGGGGTGCAAGACCCTTCTGCGCCTTAAAAGTTAATACAAGGAAGTACAAGGAAAATCAATTCTAAAAGCAACTGGAAGCCAGTGAAGAGTAGCCAGGGCTGGGGTGATGTGGTCCTGTGTTGTCATGTCTGCTTACTATAGGCGACTTTGGGCTTGTTTTTCTGTAAAGCTGCTTGTAAATATTGGTTTAGTTTTTTTGGGCTTGTTTTTAAAGGAGTAGTTCACCCCGCAAAATACTTTTTTTCTATTAACACAACGGGTCAGAGGTTTATTAAAACAGTTTACGTTGAGTGCCAGAAATCTCACCGTTTGCAACGCTGCACTGTTTAGAGCTGTAGACTCCACGGCAAGCACACGCACGTAAACAATGCATGCATGCACAACAATGGATGGTCCTGGCTTACGCCTGGAACAACAACATGTCTCACCAGTGCGGAGCAATCGCACATCAAGAATGACTTGTTTTGCCCACTGTAAAAAGTTAAGGAAATACAGAGGTTTTTAGCAAGGAGATAGAATGGAAGCGGATGGGAGACAGATTTTTTGCACGGTGATCCATCTGTCCCTTACTTCTTAGAGTGTTCATGGGTGATTCCAGTGCTGTGCTAGCCCCCCCCTTGTGAAAAAAAACAAAAAGACTGATAACACGTTTTTTACCGTGTTCGGCCACCAAAGCGCTACTCTTTGAAAACACGGTTTTAACCGTGTTTGGCACCCGATGTGTTAATTACACACCCCATGAAGCCTTGAATTCATGCCGATTTTTCTGTTTTTTGTCGCATTCCTGAGACAATAATTTGATGAACCTCCAGCCAGGAGCCAGTAGGAGACTCAAATGACCTGCAATTCATTCTCCTACTGGAGAATCCACCGCTCATCAAATTATTGTCGCAGGAATGCGACAAAAACAAAAAAGTCTCCATGAATTCAAGGCTTCATGGGGTGTGTAATTGATACAAAATTAATATCTTTGGGGGTGAACTAGGCTACTCCTTTAAAATGAAGTAGCTTATTTGGGCTTGCTTCATATTTTCTTTTTGATTATTATTCTCCTGTCAAAGACCCCCAAATGAATGTGTATTTGTCCACGGACCCCCATCTGAAAATGTTTTCAACAAAATTAAAGATCTATAAGCTCACAATGTGCCGCAATACGACACCTCGTGAGCTTGTAGATCTGCTATTTTCCGAATAGCCAATGTAGGCTACATAGGTCAAAGTGGTTACATTGATTTTGATGCCATGTTCCCCCTCAATGACCCCAGAGGGTCCCCGGACCCCACTTTGAGAACCTCTGCCATCTGGAGGGTACAGATCCCTCTGGGGACTCTGGTCAGCTATGTATACAATGGTTTAAGTCAGGGGTCTTCAACAGGGGGTCCTCAGAGGTACTACAGGGGGCCACCAAAACTGTGATAGGAAATCATTTTTTATTTTATTTTAACCACTTTTAACCACTTGAACCTTCGCAATAGCAGTAGCAGATCTACAAGCCAACAATTCCTCGCAACGTGAGGCGTTGTGGGCTTGTAAATATGCTATTTTCTTTTAACGTTAGCCCCCAGACAAGAGGACCTGTGTGGTTAATTAATCTGATCAGTAATGAGCTGTTACAATGTGACAAATATAAAGACATTAGAGCATAATTCTTCCATATTATTACATAAAAACATGAATAAGTGAAAATGTTCTAGGAGAACAGTCATCAACTGAGGGACAGCCATGGACATCTGGCTAAACTAAGTCACTAACTGCTGCATATCACTGTTATCATTGTGTCGTTGTTTGTTATATTGCTTGTTATTGTCTTAGTGTTAGGACGTGTTATTTACCTGTTCTCTGTATACGTAATGTTGTCACTTGTTTCATGTTACATGTAAAACATATTTTATCATGCCAATAAAGCATTTTCGTGTGAACAATTAGCTGCACCTGTGGCCAGGCTGGGTGTTTGTTTTTCATGTCTATCCTGCACCTAACCAGTGTTTACTCAGCACTCTGGACTCTGCTCTGAGCTACTGGCTCCTCTGTGTGAGATCAATACAATGTATTCATGTTTAATTAAGATATATAAAATACAGTATTTACAGCAATTCAGCAAATCAGCAAATCAGATGTACTGTAATAAGAAGAGGCTCCATGTAAAATGAATGAGAACCACTGGTACAAAACTGCAATTCAAAGATGTATTCATTCAAGCAATAAGCGATATGCATTTATCACTGTACACAATGTGCACCCCAATTACAGATGGTCCATTGAAAAATGTTTGTTTTCTTTTCTTTTGTTGGATGTACAAAACCATTCCTTTTTTATAATTATTTTAAAAACATTTTAAAATGGTGAAAATAGTCGATCTACAAACTCACAATGTGTCACACAGCGACACGTTGTGGGTGGTCCTTGAGGTGTAGATGACAACTAAACATCAGTTTACAGTGTATTAGTTGTAGGAGGTGGGGTGGGGTGGTCCTTGAGGTGTAGATGACAACTAAACATCAGTTTACAGGATATTAGTTGTAGGAGGTGGGGTGGAGTGGTCCTTGAGGTGTTGATGACAACTAGAGTAACATCAGTTTAAGTGTAGTTGGCAGCGATGGTCCGGTTCATCAGGCGCGCAGATCAGTTATGTGGATGTACTGGACACACCAGGTATGATGGTGATGCTGGAGGGTCACAGTCTGAAGGGACACACATACAGACAATACATTATGGTAAAACACTTCATTATTTCAATACATTATGGTAAAACGCTTCATTACTGCTGTTTGAAATCAATCCAACATACTACGATATTTGTCGAATTACGGATTACGGTATTGCAAAGCATTCTGGAATTATCTGCCTATATTACTGCATACTAAAACAGATAAAAAAAAACTTGGATTGATGTAGCTCTAACGGTCCTTTAGAGAAACTGTATTACGTGAAAGAAAACGCCATCTAATGTTTTCTATAGTAGACATTCTATGAATGCAGTGCTATGTGATGTATTGGTGTTATGTCATTTATTTGACTATTTGTGTTTTTTTACGCTTGTGTATATCCTGGGTTTAAGTTGTATTGTGTTTACTCGTATTTCTTTTACCAAAATAAAATAAAATAAAATATGTATTTATTAGTATAACGAAAAAACACACATGGATGCACCTGGGACGTATCATCAGTGTTGTAGCCTGGGGTCATAGGATGTTTCGGGTCTTGCAACATACACCCTCGCCCAGGTGACCCAGCCAGGGTTGATCAAGCCCCGACTTACGTCCCAGGTAGCTACCCACGGTCAGTCCTAAATAGGGAAAGACAGGGCCACTCAATACGCTTGTCCGAAACTACTCTGCCAGGAATGGGGGAGAGGAGAGGCTCTGGCACGTGGAGCGACTAGGCTCTGTGGATGGCCTCCTGGCCGGGCTCCTCCTCCGTCTCACCAGGTCCAGGACCTGAGCGTTGCACCAGACTCCCCCGCTCCAAACATTTGATTTTGGTCTGATGGTGTCTTGGCCCGTGGTGGTACAGCAGGCTCCCTTTGCGGCTTGCTTGAATGGCCCTCCTAAAGGCCTCACCGTGGATTTGTTGGGCTTCTTCCTCACGGAAGACAAAGACTGGGGTGCCAACCCAAACTGCTCCCGGATGCCGTCTACATTCCGGCTGTCACCCGTCTCTCCGGTGGAGAGTACATTTAACTCTTATGATCCAGGTTGGTTTGTTATATAATGTTATTATTTAGATAACATATTGTGAATTTAAACACTGTCAACCTGGCATTACACATCAAGGACCCAGGCATTTGCATTGATTGATTATTATTGATGGTGAAGATGAGAGTTAACACATTCCACGCCAGAGTTTAATATCATAATGTACTCACCAGTGCCAGCGATTTATTGTTGTTTTTTAGTTTTTTTCACTTCGCCACAGACCTTGCTAAATACCTTAAGATCGCGCGTTAAACTGTTTGTAGACACACAGGGTAGCTGTGTGAGTGGCCCAGAGAAGACCGTTTCAATTGGCGACATTCGATTTTGCAGTAGTCGCGGTTTATGTTAAACAGCGTTCAGCGAGGAGAAAAAAAACTCTGAGCTAATGGCGGATTAGGGGAAGATTTAGAGCGGCGGCGGGTGGGAACGAAAATTTCCGGATACGGATATTTCCATATCCGGGTGTGCTACAATGAAATGTGTCACTGCGAGAGATGCCTACAATGAAATGTGAACCTGCGAGAAAAAAAAAGAAAGAAAAAAAACCACTTTGCGTAGATCTACGCGACTGGCACGTTGTACAATTATTTAGGTTCGCATAGAACTACGCGATTGGCACGCAATGTGTTAAGAGTAACAGCTGTTTACAGTTTACTTGTCAGCCATGGTCCGGTCCATCCAGGTACGCAGTGCAGTGATGCGGGCCAACCCAGCAGGTCTGTTGTGAACGCCTTTCACGTCCCAGGAGGTCACACCAACCAGGGTCCAGGGTTCCATTCCATTCTTACACACCAGGGGGCCTCCAGAGTCACCCTGAAACAACAAGCAGTTGTTTTTTAATGTGTTTCATGTCTAAATGTCATCTTGATGTTTTTCCTCTCTTTTTAGTTTAACCCATTAAGACCGGGAACGCATCTGGGTCATTTTTTAATTTATTTGGCTTCAAAAATAGCAGATCTACAAGCTTAGTGCCACTATGATCTTTTAGATCTGCTATTTATGAAACATTGTAAAAATGTGTGCAATCTTTGAATAAATATTTATATTTTTAAAGTGAAACATTTTTTACTCAAATCTTTGCTTCTGGGGGATTATACAAATGTCTTCTAAATCCTAACAGTTTTTTTCTTTTTTAAACGTATGTCAGTGGTTCTCAAAGTTTTTCCATGTCAAGGACCACCCAAAATGATATGTATTTGGCTGCGGACCCCCATCTCAAAATATTTTGTTCCAGGGACCCCCCAGCACTAGGTGCCTCGCTATGAGCTTGTAGATCTGCTCTTTTCAAACAAAGTATAAAATAATGGTTTAAAGTTGTTACACAGATGTGTTCCTGTTCTTAATGGGTTAACTGTGTGTCACTCACCTTGAAGGTTACAGCTCCAGAGGCTCCAGCACAGATCATCTGACTGGTGATGTTGAATTGGTTGAGGAAGCATCTCTGGCGGTCATCGTTGGTGAGGAGGGGCAGACAAGCCTGCTGGAGTTTGTCAGGTTTCTCATTAGCTGGAAAAACAGAATGACACATTGTCTTTAAATAGTTAGTGGCTCTCATGTCTTTTTGAGAAGAGGGCATTTGATGTTTGTTAGAAAAATTCAAGGTGATTACCAAAAATATGTAGTAGCCCTAACATTGTTATTGTTATATTACATCGTCTGGAAGCTTTGCAGTTTGTACAGGTATATTCTGTATGTTTCAAACTGATAATAATGATTGACAATTGTTGATTGATCCCACTGTGAATTGCGTTACTCTGCTATATTAGTCTGCTCAGCGTTAGCCTACTGACATCCTACTCTATTCTAAATCATTGAAGTGACTGGTGAAATAGTCCAGTCACTGTGGCTGATGAATATAAAGAGTGTGTTTCCTGTCATTCACTCACTGTCATTGCGGGTCCAGCCCCAGCCAGTGGTCACACACTCCGTGCCAGGAGGGAAGCTGTCAGTGTCAGCCAGACACACAGGGGACACATGACTACTCATCTGGGCAGGGCTTTGCAGCTTGATCAGTGTGATGTCATAGTCAGAAGTGTTGGGGTTGTATTTGGGGTGCTTGAAGACCTATCAGTGACATTTTAACTGTTAGGAGATGTATTTTTTTTAAAGCAAACACAACAAAAAGAAAATAGTTTGTTGATTGAATGCCTGCCTTTAACCACGTTTCCAATCTGGAGTCAGGAACATAAAACATTTCCCCCCCAAAAAGAGGGGGAAAAGTAATGGAGAGGACTGTGTACGGCACCCTGATAACACATTTGACAAAATTATGTTGCATCCCTATTATAGGCCTACATATATTACAAAACAGAGCACCTACCTCTCCAATGCTCCTGACATGGAAGTTGCTTGTGTTTCTGTCTGTGCGGTCGTGCAGGCCCAGGACTACTTCATGTTCAGATTCACTGAAATGGTTTACAAATAAATAATAAAAAAAGGTGGTTGGGGCTGCTTAACTCAGAGAGGTGAGAAAGAGTAATACCTGATTTATAAATAAAGTAGGCCTATTGTAACAGAGATCTGATTGGGTCACACAGGCTCAGTTAAGTTTAGATTTAATCAAAAAATCCCAGGAGGAGTAAAGATGTACATGTTTTTCAAACTACTGAACAATCTGGTGTGCAATCTATAGGTCGGAGCAAATGGGTCATGTGGCAGATGCGTTCTGCATGAGTAGAGGTATATGTGTAAGCAAGTTTCATGGCTGTAGGTCAAACAAGGCATGACATGCCTCTTCAAAGTTTGGATAAGGTGTTTTTTTCAGCAGTGATTGGCATTCTACCATATTGCAAAGTTACGTATACAATACGGTGACTACACACTACATGCTTGTTCCCCTAAAAACAAACAAGTAATGCTTGCCATGTTATCTATGTGTGTGTGCATCTGTTATGGCCCGGATGAAGTCACATCTTTCACAGAGTCCTGGCCCCTGACCTAAAATGGTTTTCACAATCCTGCTGTATAGCCTACTGTATGTATGATAGATTATACTATATTCAGTAGAGAGAGAGAGAGACATTATAATAGCTTGACTACTGTACCTGACATCGCAGTGGGCAGCAGTCACAACCCAGTTCTCCCTGATCAGTGATCCACCACAGAAATGAAAACCGGTGCTGTTCTGAATTCACATTTGTATTAGCAACAGTATGATTGATCTAACTTGTGATTGACTAATTAAGCCTATATTGCTTGTTTTTATGCTCCAATCCCCCTCAATAAAAAGTCTATACTTCACCCTGAGTGGAAGTATGTTTCCCATTACAGTTGAACATGTGTCATGGTACAGAAAATATACCATAGGCGTTTCCCACTTCATTGTAGAATAAATAAAAGTAACACAGTAGATAGACAGGTGTGTGGATGATGACACAGAGAGTGATGTTGTTGTATATATTTACCTGCAGGGACACCTGCCAGGGCCAGGAGTGAGGTTTAGCATCCTCACCGTTGATGATACCTAATGCATCACGGGGACATCCACTGACCACTGGTTTGATGGCAGGAACACCACAGCCTGAAGGACCCACACACACACACACACACACACACACACACACACACACACACACACACACACACACACACACACACACACACACACACACACACACACACAAACGTCAAGAATACAGCCCAAATAGGTCATCTCTTCTTTGCTAGAGATTACTGTGTCATCGACTTTGACCTTGAAATCATTTACATTCATCTTACTGTGGGAATGTTTAGTCCCAAAGAGAATGGATTCTGTTTTACCAAGGTGTAGTGACAGTCTGTTATCGGTAAGCCAAGTATACAGATTTTGGTGAATTCAGAGCTGAGAGCTTCCTCAACCTGCAATTTGTCCTCTCCCGATATCAGGAGTGCTGAGTCATCAGCGAACAGGAACAATTTGCAGTTACAGGCAGCATTCATGTCGTTAATGTATAGAAGGAACAGTAATGGCCCTAGTATGTCAGGACATGGCTCAAATCAGGACATGGCTCAAAATATTTAAATCAGTTATAGAACCCATTGCATTGTATGGCAGTGAGGTATGGGGCCCTTTATTACAAACTGATCGGGCAAAATAGGACAAAAATCCAGTTTATGTATGTATTAGATCTCCATTAGCTTACTGTACTGTTAGTGCAGCCACTCTTCCTGGGGTCTCAACCAGCATCATCACAACACAATTTACATCAATACACAACATTCATACAACAAACTCATCCCAACATACAGTACAACACAAAGACACTAACTCATAACCTGTCTAATACATATGATAGCTCTACAATTTAATCTTCAACATAATTGATAAATCTCTTAACTCAACCTTAAATGTTAAAATAAATATTATAGTGGGATGTATAGCTCATATCTTTTGTTTTTACATCACTTCTTGTGTGAACAAATACAATTTAAACTTTTTCTTAGAACTCATAGTATTACTTTCAGTAATACCATGCTTTGCTTCTGGGGGTCCCTGGAACAACATTTTTAGAGATGGGGGTCCGCGGCCAAATACAATTCAGGGGGTCCTTGACATGACAAAGTTTGAGCACCACTGATATAGAAACAGGTTTATCTGAAAACTGTTAGGATTTAGAAGACATTTGTCGAATCGGTCTCAGATCTTACTGGGTTAAAAAGAGCAGTGGTAACTAAGTACATTTACTCAAGTACTGTACTTAAGTACAATTTTGAGGTACTTTTACTTTACTTGAGTATTTCCAATGTTCTGTACTTTTACTTCTACTCCACTACATCTCAGAGGCAAATATTATACTTTTACTTTTACTTTTACACAATTATTTGAAAACTTTAGTTACTAGTTACTTTGTAGATTTAGATTATTATTACAAAACATACATTAACCACTTCAGCCCAATTTACATTTCAGCCATTTGAAAATAGATCTACAAGCTGACTACGCATTGTGATAGACAGACAGACAGACAGACAGACAGACAGACAGACAGACAGACAGACAGACAGACAGACAGACAGACAGACAGACAGTATAGATTAGTGTCATTGTTGAAGTCATTGTTTGTTACCTGAACAGATCAGCTCCAGACTGTCGGAGTCAGTATCAGACCACACTGTTCCACACTCCCTCAGTGAAGATTCATCTCCAACACAGTTAGATCTTGTCTTCCATGTAGGTTGATCTGTAGAACCACGTCTCCTGTCTGTATCAACAGCAGAGCCACAGTGCAGCAGTCTACACACTACAGATGATGACTTATGGTTCCAGCCAGCAGGATCCTCTGGTCTCCATTCTTCCTGGTGTTTCATCTCCAGTCTACCAGCACAGTGACTGGTTCCTCCCACCAACCTCACAGGCTCTGTACACAGAAAATAAAATTTGCATTAAGAACTGTAGTGTCCCTATTCTAGTGTTAACTGTCAGCTAAAATAGACGATCTGTAAGCTCACAACTCATCACAATACAAGGTTGTAGAGCTGCTATTTTAGAGTGAAAACGGGAGGGGGCCTAGATAGAGCCCTTGGGAATACAGTGAACTACATATAGGTTTTAAGTGGTTAAAAAGTAATCTTACTTTGACTGTAAACTAATAATCAAAGCTAAAGTGTAGTTTGTCTTTTACCTGAGCAGGTGAGTCCAACAGTCTTGTCAGGTGAGCAGGTGTTTCTAGTTGAGTCTGAGGTTCCACAGTCCAGGAGAACAGACTCGTTGCCTTCACACTGGAACTCTTTGGTCCACATTGGAGCCTTCACTTCTCCATAGAGCGCCCCCTGGAGGACTGAAGGAGCCCCACAGCCAAGCTCCCTACAGACCACCTCTGCATCCTGCTGGTCAAAGTCACCTTCACACACTGAGACCCACGACTGATTTGACTTCACCTCCACTCTGCCTGAACATGAACTAGGCCCATTCACCAACCTTACAGACTGTGACTCTGGAGAGAGAGCGAGACACAGAGAAAGAGAAAGAGAAAGAGAGACAGACAGAGACAATTTTAAGGACTTTTAGACCTTTTTAATACAATAAAAATAAACACAATTACTACAAGCTCACAAGCTCACAATGCCTCGCAGTTGTAGATCGGTTATTTTCACAATATTTATCTAGTATTTATCTACAGTCAACAGACAGAAAGAGAGAAAGAGAGAGACAGACAGACAGACAGAGAGAAACAGACAGACAGAGAAACAGACAGACAGACAGACAGACAGACAGACAGACAGACAGACAGACAGACAGACAGACAGACAGACAGACAGAGAAACAGACAGAGAAACAGACAGACAGAGAAACAGACAGACAGATCCTAATCCACACAGGTATACATGACCTGAGGTCACAACAGGAGAGAGTGGCCCTGTCTCTTAAAGCTGTCGCTGAGAAGGAAGGTCACACCTTCCCTAAGATAGTGATGTCCACCCTGTTACCAAGGAAGGATTTACATCCACAGATAATACAACAAGTGAACGTCAGCATCTCCAGAGACTGTGAACCATGGCCAAATGTTGCCCACTACCCCTCTATCACTGTACACCATCTTTATGATGAAAATTAAGCCAACAATATCATGTACCGTATTGTTATCGCACTAGTTTATTTGATAGGCCCTGCCCAAGTAGAAGTCATTCATTTGTGGAAGACAGACATAATTAATGGCATGAGCAACATTTTAGATCAAGTAGTACACCTTTTTGTACTAGTCATTGTTTGTTACCTGAACAGATCAGCTCCAGACTGGGGGAGGAAGTAGCAGACTCCATTATTCCGCACTCCCTCAGTGAAGATTCATCTCCAACACAGTCAGATGTAATCCCCCATGTAGGTTGATGATCTGTAGAACCATCTCTCACTTCAGCAGAAACAGCAGAGCCACAGTGCAGCAGTCTACACACTACAGATGATGACTTATGGTTCCAGTACCAAGAAGGATTCACTGGTCTCCATTCTTCCCGGTGTTTCATCTCCACTCTACCAGCACAGTGACTGGCTCCTCCCACCAACCTGACATCACCAGACTCTGTACACAGACAATAGAATAAACAGTTAAATAAAGTCATGTTACTTTGATTAGAAGAAAAACATCTAGGTTACAATCTATAATATGTATGTGTTTATTGATGTTTGTTTACCTGTTGTGTGGAGAGCCTGGAGAGCTGAAGAGAACAATGATCAAATTAATGAGTTAGAGTGTAACCAGTGGTGGAAGAAGTACTTGAGTAAAAGTATCAATACCACAATTTAGAAATACTCTGTAGTAAAAGTATCAATACCACAATGTATAAATACTCTGTAGTAACAGTATCAATACCACAATGTAGAAATACTCTGTAGTAAAAGTATCAATACCACATTGTAGAAAAAGACCCCTTAACCAACGGCGTCACACTGATAAGCACCAGTATGCGCGCGCAGGCCGGCACCAAATGAAACCCATTCTGTCATGTCTCTCTAGGACGCGCCTCACTAGCCAACACACAAGAGGAGGTTGAATGAACTGAAACCAGCGCACCCGAAACAATATGTTGGGGATTGATTGCATGAAACAATCACCTGTGTGTCCAGTCTCAATGTTGGTAAACAAATAATTGGTCTATACTATGTTAAAAGTAAAAGTCAGGTATTCAAAATGTACTTGAGTAAAAGTACTTAAAGTACCAAAAGTAAAAATACTCATAATAAGTAATGTCCCATTTCAAAGGTTTTTAAAATGTAAAAAAAATGAATACATGAAAATAGCAGATCTACAAGCTCAAAACGTGTTGCGATGCGAAGCAACCTTCAACCTTGTGTACTTTTGAAACACAACTAAAACAATGGTTGTTCTGTCACTCCTTCATAATATACTTACTTATGGGATAACATCGCCCTCTGGCGATGCACAGAGCACAGCACATGGACTCCCGGCTACAATTCCTATTGGATAGGGTCATGTTACGCGAATCCGGTATTCCGGAAGGGGTATAAATACCCTCGCACGAGCCACACAGCAATCTACGGAGAAACATCCTCGAAATCCAGCTGATCCCACAGCGAGGGCACCCAGTGCTTCTCTACGGGCATTTTGAGTAAAAAGTTTCGTTTACGAACGCTCCCGCGTTACTATCAAGTTTTATTAATTTCTTTCCTGTCCTCTCCGTTTTCTATAACACGAGGCTTCGAGCTAGCTTAGATATTGTTAGCAGGCTAGGCCAGAAGCTAACAGCTACGGCTAGGCTAGGTAGCTACCTAACCTTTGTTCTAGCCAAGTGTCGGAGAAGAAGGAATGGAGGCGCCACGGGCCTGCGGCCGACCAGGCTGCAGCCTCCTCGTCGCAGCAGATGACCAACACCGTTTCTGCATATCCTGCCTGGGGGCTGGGGCCTAACCACGCTTTCCTCGCACGCCACTTCACCGGTGACGAGGATGCGTGCAAGCCCTGCGAGGGATTCACGGTACACCAGCTGGAGCACCGGCTCAAAAGAGCCACCGACCTAGCGGCCTCGTCAAGCAGCGGCGCTTTCCCCGACGCTCCCCTCGCCATGGGACTCAGAGCGTCGGCGGAGAGTGCAGGCCTTGGGGCCATGGGCCCACCACTACGAGCCGCTCCGAAGTCCAGCGGTGCTACCAGGAAGGTCCGGCGCGAGGTTGCCTCCAGGGCAATAACCTCGTCGCCGGTCCTCGCCAGTGCTGTCGCGGCCAGAGGGCCCCACCACGACAACGGCGCTCCTCTCTCCCCACCCGCCTCCCTCCTCGCCTGGGGCGACACGCCGACTCCGGACGGTAGCGTCTACTCCGACGGCGACGAGCTCGACGGAGCAGACGATGTCATGGACGAAGGTGGGGAAGAGGATGATGAGGGGGAAATCACCTCCTACCAAGAGCTCCAGGAGGTAACGATGTCCAGCCCGGATCCTCCTAGGCCAGCGGCGGAGGCCTCTGTCGCGGACAAAGAGCCCTCCGAACCCGTCTCGGCCATCTTCAGGCGGGCCATCACCAGGTGCGGCCTGGAACAGCCTATGGAAGCCATGAAGGTGTCCGTCGGGGTCCCCATTCCAGGGTTCCAGGGACTGGGTACCCCTCCCTCCCCGAAAAGTCGAGTCTAAACTGCTCCCCGTGGCCAGCGGCATCAGAGGGGCCCTGCAGTACTCGTGGAGGAAAGGGAAAAAGGAACCAGAGAAGCTAGGCTTCGTGGTCGAGATTTTCTCCGGGGCGGACCTGGGGGTCGCTAACCTCCCCCCAATGGACCCGACCCTGGCCAGCGGCATCGAGGAAGCGAAGGCTGGCTCCGTGTTGGCAGCGGAGGAAAAGCCAGTTTTCGCTGACCGCGCCAAGAGGGCCAACACCGCGGCACTGAACACGCTCTACAAGGCCTCGGGCTCTACAAGGCCTCGGGCTCAGCAGCTAAAGCGTTCAACGCCGTGTCACTCCTCCAAGGTTCGGCCGCCGCAAGACTCAAGGAGCTGGTGGCCAAGCCCTTGGGGAACAAGTCCGCGGAGGTGATCCACACCGAGTGGGTTGAAGATGCGAAGGAGCTCGAAAGACTGACGCAAATCTCCATCCTCTGCACCTGCAACGGGGTAATGTGGACGGGCCCGGGCCATGTCTCTCTGCGCGGACCTGGAGAGAGCAAAGTGGCTCGACCTCGCCGCTGAGTGTAAGACGACCTTGGCCGCGGAGCTACTCAGTCTTCCACTCAAGGCGGACAATCGGTTCGACACCGCCGCCGCGTTGATAACCAAGACGAAGGCGGAGGAGAAACAGAGACAGGAGGCCGCTTCAGGCCTCCTAACCCCATCCGCCCCTGCTGTGAATAGGCCGTGCCAGCAGAGGCCTACGGGTGGGGCACGAGCCCCAGCTCGCAAACGAGGTACGTCCTGATCTTCTTCGACCAGAACCAGCTCCTGGGAGCGACCCGGTTCTCTCGGAGTAGGCGACGTCAGGCGCAAGGACGAAAAGCGCCCTCCCCCACCCCCCCCTTCGCCTAAGCCTTAACGCAAGGACAGCGGGGCTAACCGAAGGGGGAAGGGTAAATGACAGTCCTTTCCCGGTTCCACCGGGCTTTCAGCCGGCCCCGCCGCAGCCACTAGGTCAGTGTTGTGCAGGGCCCGTTCCCCACTTGGGGAAAAGGACTGGCGCTCATCTGGCCCCGATGGACAGAGCCAAGGGCGGCTCCTCGGGTGCAAAGAGACTAATAGAGACGCTACATACAATGGACAAGGTTCAGTTGTTTTATCGTCCTGTGGTCCCACCAATGTGTGTAACAAATGTGCAGCCTGTGTGTGGAATAAAAGTATTGCCAATTACACAAACGCTAATTTTTTTCTCCTGTCAAAGAATGAGGCGGATCGCTCCCCGAATCGAATGGGGAGCCCCGTCCTCACCATTCTTTAATGAGCCCACAGTGTTCAGTTTGTCATTTGAACGACATTCCGAACACTGCTGGGACATACCCTGTGCATGCAATGAACATAATGAATCAAATGCAGGTAGTGAAACCAATTGCAATGAATCAAATATCTCAAACGTATTGCTTTCAAGGAGAACGAGTGCCCCAGGTAAACGCAAAAATCCTACACAGGTCACGTCAGTTCTCTCTTCCGTCCGGCAGATGGCATCAAAGCGCCACTGTAGGACGGAGGAGAGACAAGATGGCCGCCTCCCTCAACTTCCCCAAGATGGCGGGCGAGGCGAGGCGGATGTTTACATGTCAGAGGGCCCCGGTGTTACACCGTCAACACTCCCCATGTGGGGTGAAAGTTTCGTTCCGGGTAACATCAACATCGCTGAAGGGTTCCGCTGCCACGTCACTCGGAGCGACGGCGTCTCCGGTTCCCATGGAAACGGGCACGCGCTCCAAGACGGTGACGTCATCAGTAACCCCCTCCGCCCCACGAGCCCAGCTAACGCTAACAGGCAGAGCTGCAGGGCGGATGTTGACACCGTGGAAAGCTTCCGTGACCAGTCACGTGACTTCCCCATGCCCGACGAACGGTCCGACGCTACCGCTGCTGCCCCTCGTGGACGCCTCCTTGATGGTCCCTGCGATCAGATCGGTTGCGTCATTGGTTCCCATGGGAACAGGCACACGCTCCTTGGAGCAGGGGACGTCAGCAGCCCCCACCAACCCCACGAATCCACTCGCTCGGTGTCTAGATCAATAGAAAGCTTGCAAACCAAACCCTTGGGTGCTGCGCACCGTTCAGAAGGGCTACAGGTTGCAATTTTCCAGCAAACCTCCGCTAACAAACAAAGTGTTGTTCTCTCAAGCATCAGGCCAAGCGGCCATAACGCTGAGAGAGGAGGTTTTGTCTCTCCTGAGCAAGGGTGCAATCAGAGAATTATCCCCGAATCAGAACCGGATGGGGTTCTATTCGGAATATTTCCTAGTGAGGGGGGGGGGGGGGGAATCTGAACAGATTTCTGAAGGTCTTCAATTTTCGAATGCTGACAACGGCAACGTTGTTACGCTCCTTACTCTGTCCAGTAAGGGCGCTGAGACTTTACTGTCAGAGGACGGCGGTCAGGGTGGCCTATGAGAGTAGTGGGTCTGTAGTCCCGATGGGACTGAGGGCCCACTCTACTCGGGGTGTTGCTGCATCTTGGGCCCTTTACAAAGGGGTGTCGATGCAGGAAATATGCTCTGCGGCGAACTGGTCGTCTCCTTCGACCTTTGCAGCCTTTTACAGCCTGGACGTGGTGGCATCTGCAATTGCGCACACAGTCTTGGGTGTGGCGGCAGGTTCAAGCCAGGAGAATGATGAGCGAGCCTAGGGGCATGCTTCTCTTCCTGCTTGCTCTTCCTCAAAGGTCATGTCACTTTCGACCTTTGCAGCCTTTTACAACCTGGATGTGGCGGCATCTTTGATGACGCACACGGTCTTGGTGGTATTGGCTAGCTCAAGCCAGGGGAGTACTGTGCAAGCCTGGGGGCGTGCCTCTCTTCCTGCTTGTGCTTCCTCTTAGGCTTCCCCTGGACCGGCTAGGCTAATGTCCGGGGGAGAGGAGGTCCTGGTTCTCATGTCGCTATGGGGTAGACTGGGGTCTGACCATTAGCTGCATGAGGCAGACTGTATGGTCTGTCAGGGCCTTGCCTTCTGATCCTTTCCGCATCCTGGCCCGAGGGGTCGGAGGCGCCCGGGTGGCCGTGGTCTTGCCGGGGGCGAGACCTGAGGCCGTGGGCGTGCGGATGGGTAGGGTCTACATACTGGGGCTCCCCAGGGGGCGTTTATGTGTCCCATAAGTAAGTATATTATGAAGGAGTGACAGAACAACTAGGGGTACTTTGTGCCGCGCTATGAGCTTGTAGATCTGGTATTTTTGAAAAATCGTGAACATTTTTGCAAATCTTTGAATATATATATATGAAGCGAACATTTTTAACTCAAAGCTTTGCTTCTGGGGGTCCCTGGAACAACAATTTTAGAGAGGGAGTCGGCGGCCAAATACAATTTTGGGGAGAAAGAGAGAGAGAGAGAGAGAGAGAGAGAGAGAGAGAGAGAGACAGACAGACAGACAGACAGACAGACAGACAGACAGACAGACAGACAGACAGACAGACAGACAGACAGACAGAGAGACACACACAGACAGACAGACAGACAGAGAGACACACACAGACAAGACAAGAGTCATTGTTTGTTACCTGAACAGATCAGCTCCAGACTCCAGGGGTCAGTACCAGACCTCATTGTTCCACACTCCCTCAGTGAAGATTCATCTCCAACACAGGTAGACATAATCCACCATGTAGGTTGAGCAGAACCACGTCTCAGTTCAGTAGAAACAGCAGAGCCACAGTGCAGCAGTCTACACACTACAGATGATGATGACTTATGGTCCCAGTGATAAGACTTCACTGGTCTCCATTCTTCCTGGTTTTTCACCTCCACTCTACCAGCACAGTGACTGGCTCCTCCCACCAGCCTGACATCACCAGACTCTGTACACAGACAATAGAATAAACAATTAAATAAAGTCAGTCATTTGATTTTTTTATTAGGAAAACAAAAATCTAGGTTACAATCTATAATATTTATGTGTTTATTGATGTTTGTTCACCTGTTGTTTGGAGAGCCTGGAGAGCTGAAGAGAAAAATGATAAATGAATGAGTTTGAGCGTAACCAGTGGTGGAAGAAGTACTTGAGTAAAAGTATCAATACCACAATGTAGAAATACTCTGTAGTAAAAGTATCAATACCACAATGTAGAAATACTCAAAGTCAGGTATTCAAAATGTACTTGAGTAAAAGTACTTAACGTACCAAAGTAAAAGTACTCATAATGCGTAATGTCCCATTTCAAAGGTTTTAAAACATTTAAAAAAAGTAAAAGACAATAGCAGATCTACATTTTAAATCTAGGATATTAAAATCAGGCTTTAGATATTTTATTGTTTAGGTCATTGGTTCTCAAAGTGGGGTCCGGGGACCCCCAGGGGTCCTTGGGGAGGTTCCAGGGGACATAACGTCACAATCATTTTAACCACTTTAACCTTTTATACTTTGGCCATTCAAAAATATCAATAATATAACAATAATATGTTCATTAATGTTCATTGTCCCGTCTAAATAAACTAATAAAGTAAAGATCTAGAAGTATAGGGCTGAAGTGTTTAATGTGTGTTTTGCAGTGGTGGCAAGTAACTAGTATATGTACTCAAAGTGCTGTACTTAAGTAAAATGTTGAGCTACTTTTACTTTACTGGAGTAAATGTGCAAAACTTTTACTTCTACTCCACTACATCTCAGAGGCAAATATTGTACTTTTTACTCCACTACAATTATTTTAAAACTTTAGTTATTATTTACTTTGTCCATTTTCATTATTATTAACCAGGGGTGGAACATAGAGCTATTTAACAATATTACTGAACAAACAATTTATAGTAATGATTCCTATAACAATATATATTTAACACTGTTACTGAACAAACACTATTGCAATGATTACTAACACAATATAGAGCTATTTAACACTTTTACTGAACAAACACTATTGCAATGATTACTATCACAATATAGAGCTATTTAACACTGTTACTGAACAAACACTCAGGTATCAGGAGGATTGGATCTACTCACCATGAAGGAGCAGAGAGGTCACAATCAGCCAAAGAACCATCTTCATCCTGCTGTCTGGTCCCTGAAGATACCTTCACTCACTGTCTGCTCTGTGTCTGAAGCTCTACAGATACCTTCACTCACTCTCTGCTGTGTTTGAAGCCGTACTATAACACTGTGTCCTTATATGCCCCCTCCATAGCCTTCCTAAACACACACACACACACACACACACACACACACACACACACACACACACACACACACACACACACACACACACACACACACACACACACACACACACACACACACACACACACACACACACAGATCAATAATGGTTGACTTTGAATAAGAAAAACACATCACGGGTTGATCAAATCACACTAAAGATAATAGAAAGATAACATAAAGACATACATGCAAATATAAATACTGATGCCAGGTTCATGTGATCATTTGTTGACCTGGCATCCTATAGTTTGTGTAGTTTGAATGTACAGATTATATATGTTTAGACTCAGACTCCTACAGACTTTGTATGAAACCTCACATAGAGTCAAAGTCTAAATAAAGACATAAAGAGCAACAATAAAATAAAATAGTACAAGTTGACATAGAATTCAACATGAAAGCAGCAGATTAGGCTAGAAGAGAAGTTTTGGAAGATCTAACTTGGGCAGGGGATTTACAAGAAGGCTTTTCTGAACATAATGTTTTCAGAAGTGGTTTAACCCTTGCATTGTGTTAGAAAACTGCATCCACTTGTGGTGTTAGCGGGTCAAATTTGACCCGTGATTTAAATCTGCCCAAAATACTCAAAAAATAATTATTCTCATTATTTTTTTTCTCCCACCTCATAGCTGACTTGTAATGCATTCACATCCATGTAAACACTTTTTAAAATATTATGTTGGGTTAGGGCTAGGGTTTCATCTTTCAATATATCTTGTTTTCTATTATAAAAATGTTAAAATTCACTCATTAAATTTCCTATAATGAAGGCAATGGATAATGATGTTATCTAGCTATAATATAATAATTAAGAATAATAATTAGAACACACTTCCAATTTATTTTAATAAAAAAGATACTTGTTTTCATTTTTTAACTTAATTTTTTTTTAATATTATAAAAAATAGTGACACTAGTGGTGTTAGGGTCATTTTTGACCCGTATACCATAGAATTTGGGGGGAATTGAGCCTCACTTTTCTTCCGGGTCATTTCGGACCCTAACACCACAAGTGTCACTTTTTTTTATAGAGACCATCAGAATTAATTAAAATGATGATAAATAAATTTGTTGCGTTAAAATGGCTATTTCTGAGGATATCATGAAGCCTCGTTCCAATAAAGAAATGTAAAGGGTACTTTTTATCTATTTAAACTTGAAACACAATGGAAGGTTTAAAGCCTTTTTTTCTCAGTATATTTGCATTACTGCTCTGTTGTTCTAGTGTTGATTTCGTCGACTAAAACTATGACAAAAAATGTTCGTCAACTACCTTTTTTCACTTTATTGTACATTTTGTCAACAAATAAAAACTAGACTAAATTTGTAGTGAGGGACGAGTGGAGAAGAGATCCAGTAGAACTAAGACAAGTCATTTTATGTTTGGTTGCGCTCGGGTGCTGCGCTACCCAACATAAAATGGTAGCTGCGAGGCGTTGTGAGCTTGTATATCTGCTATTTTCAGCATGCAACCAAGTGTAAAATCAGGCATTACAACGCCATCAAGGCACCGATAAAACACATTTTAGTCGACTAAATCAACATTTTAGTCGACTATGATCTTATGATATTTAGTCGACTAAAACTAGACAAAAACTAAAACATTTCAGATTACTAAAATATGACTAAAACGAAATGGAATTTGATTCAAAAGACTATGACTAAAACTAAATCAAATCACTGATGCCTAGTCCGTAGGCTTTGCAGGCCAGTATATAGGCCTATACCGTTAAAAGCTACAGTTGTGTTATTATGTTTAAATGAACTCACCATGTTGGAGGAGGTATGAAGGACAGAAGGAAAAGGCTGCTGCTTCACAGCATAAAGAAAATAGCTCTTTCATTGCAGTATAAGCAGCGGATCACATGATGAAAGGATAATCACTGTTATCCACTGTTTAACCCGGCCCACTTCTCTATACCACTGGTTGATCAACATGTGGGTCGGGGCCTAGGAGGGGGGGGGGGGGGTGTTATACATCATAGCATAGATGGGTTTCCTGTTTGTAAACATGAGAGGATGATGCGTGCGCAGTGGAGGGGTGAGCCTACTCAAATTTTTTACTTAGGTAAAAGTATCAATACTGCAATGTAGAAGCACTCCGTTACAAGTAATAGTCCGGAATTCAAAATGTACTTGAGTAAAAGTACAAAAGTATTGGTATCAGAATGTACTTAAAGTACCAAAAGTAAAAGTACAAAAATGTTTGAAAATAGCCTATGTATGAAATAGGGCTAAAGTGGTTAATGTATGTTTTATAATGTAATAATTGATATCTGCAAAGTAACTAGTAACTAAAGTATTCAAATAATTGTAGTGGAGTAAAAGTACAATATTTGCCTCTGAGTAGTGGAGTAGAAGTAAAAGTACTGAAAATTGGAAATACTCCAGTAAAGTAAAAATACCTCAAAATTGTGCAGTACTTGAGTAAATGTACTTATTTACTTTACACCACTGATAGAGGGCGCTATTACCCACAGCAGCTCTAGTCAAATGTACATTCATAAAAGAAATGGTCTTCACCGGGTTTAATGAAAGTAGATTAAATTATGCAGTTTGTAATATCTTCTTTACTCAATAAAAATGATTTGTCGGAAGTTGGATCTGTTTGTATATAATAGCAGCATTATGCCTACTATGCCTATAATAGCAGCATTATGCCTATCTAAATCCCGAACACAACAACAGAGTGAAGTGCACTTCCGGTTCGTTCTACCTCAGGCATGCGCAGATTGCGCACTTTGCTGTGATGACGTCGCGCGGAAACCCATCTATATAGCTGGTCTACATGCCCAGTGAGCTTGTAGATCTGTTACTTTCACTATTTTATTTTTTAGGCAAATTATGACAATCTTTCACCTATACTGAAATGCCCATTTATTTATTTTTGAATTACCTTTTATTAATCCCATGGGCGGAAATTCAGTTTCATCTTCACCCAGGGGATGGCTGCTCAGATGGTCAAGCACTCAGGGGGAGGAGCAGTTAAGGGTTAAGTGTCTTCAGGGCCGGCGCGCCCATTAGGCAGAGTAGGCAGTTGCCTAGGGCGCCACTAGGGGGGGTGGGAAAAAAAAAAGGCTCTAGGTGGCGCTGTGGCAGAAAACGGTGGAGCGGCGGGGGGGCGCCAGGAAAAATATTGCCTAGGGCGCCAAATTGCCTAGCACCGGCCCTGTTGCTCAGGGGCACTTCAACACGTAGACATGGATGGGTTCTGGAGGTGAACCGGTGACCTTCTGATTACCAGACCTACTCTACTCACTAAGCTATGGCTGCCCCAACAACAGCTTAGCTTAGGGATATATCACTTTCAAAACAAATCTGGGTCATTTTATCATCAGGCTTTTGGGAGCACCCTGGACAGTTTTTATGTTGCTTGATTCAGTATTTAGATATTTGATAATTTAAAGGATATCAATGCTGTCGGGCAGAAACCTCTTATCTCCATATTTTAACTTTTCATAACTTAACGCCCTGCTTGATCTTACTACAGTGTCACACAAAAGCATCAAAAGTAGCAGATCTACGAGCTCTAAGCGTGGTGTGAATCGACACGTTTTGAACTTAGGCCTATAGATCTGCTACTTTTGCTATTTTTGAAATAGAATGTTGAAAAGTAACAGTTTTGGACATGAGGTATCCACCTGACAGATGATTTGATAATATCAACTTCTAGAATAGACTCTGTGTAGAAGACATTACACTGTTGTTTATTATTATTATTAGTCATTAAAGGGGAAGACCACTCATTTTCAACATTGAAAACATTGTCTTTAATACACCTTAGAAGAGCTGTTGTGTGGAAATAAGAAAAAAGTCCCCCCCCCCCTTCTGTGTTGGTTAGAAAAGGATAATTGATTGAGGTCATGTGATCAGTGACATTATTATTTAAACCAGTGGTTCTCAAACATTTTCATGTCAAGGACCCCCAAATTCATGTGTATTTGTCCACGGACCCCCATCTGAAAATATTTGCAATATTTTCTGAAAATAAAAGATCTACAAGCTCACAATGTGCCGCTATGCGACACCTCGTGAGCTTGTAGATCTGCTATTTTCCAAATAGCCAATGTAGGCTATATAGGGTCAAAGTGGCTACATTGAGTTTGATGCTATGTTAACTGATTTTCCTGTGGACCCCCTGGAAACCCCTCAATGACCCCCGAGGGTCCCCGGACCCCACTTTGAGAACCTCTGCCCTCTGGAGGGTACAGATCCCTCTGGGGACTCTGGTCAGCTATGTATACAATGGTTTAAGTCAGGGGTCTTCAACAGAGGGTCCGGGACCCTTAGGGGGTCCTCAGAGGTACTACAGGGGGGCCACCAAAACTTTGTGTGATAGGATTTTTTATTTCTATTTTTTTTACCACTTTTTGTTTTAACCACCTGAACCCTCACATCCCTATTCTGGGGAGAACATTAGCCAAAAACAGCAGATCTACAAGCCCACAACGCCTCGCAGCGTGAGGCGTTGTGGGCTTGTAGATCTGCTATTTTCTTTTAACGTCAGCCCCAGACAAGAGGACACTTGTGGTTAATTAATGTGATCAGTAATGAGCTGTTACAATGTGACAAATATAAAGACATTAGAGCATCATTCTTCCCTCAAGTTAAAGACAAATACTAAGAATGTGATTCCACCATGAATAAGAGAATATGTCCTAGGAGAACATGCACAATATGTGAGGAGTTGTCATCAACTGAGGGACAGCCATGGATATCTGGCTAAACTAAGTCACTAACTGCTGCATATCACTGTTATCATTGTCTCATTGTTTGTTATATTGCTTGTTATTCATTATTGTTAGGAGTTAGTTATTTACCTGTTGTCTCTGTAATGTTGTCACTTGTTTTATGTTATGTAAAACATAAAACATTGTATCATAATCATGTAAAACATATTTCATCATGCCAACAAAGCATTTTGGTTTGAACATTGAGCTGGATGTTTGTTTTTCATGTCTATCCTGCACCAGTGTTTACTCAGCACTCTGGACTCTGCTCTGAGCTACTGGCTCCTCTGTGTGAGATCAATACAATGTATTAATGTTTAATTAAGATCAATATATATATATTAATCTGTCCCTCTAATCTATCAATTCAATGTATTAATGTGTTTGATCAATGTATAGAAGCATTCCACACATTTAACATTTTTATTTGTGTTCACATTTTAACAAGAAATTATTGAACACAAACAGTAGTAAATGCACAAACTTGGAAAACTCAACAATAAGTGTTTCAGGATACAGGAAGCATCATCTCCTCCATTTTCTGGCAACTGACATTTATCACAGACACTGAACAGAATTTAACCAATGAGTTATCAGCTCTTGTCTTATTGGGCATTCCTGCAATATGCAGGTCTCTCACAACACATTTATGGACGGTACGTCGGTACTTTAGCACCTTGGTAAGGAATGCCTCTTCCAGGCTGTGGTCAAATGTACAACCTACTTCTAAAATGGTCACTTCTCTACTGTCCTCATCATCAACAACAACAACAACAACATCTGGTGTATTAGCTGTAACATCTGAAAAGGCATCAATTTCATTATTGTACGGTTTGAACATGGCAGTTGAAACACAAGAGTTCTTATACATTTTAACAGATGATGAAACATAACTTATGTCCTTAACTAATAGATCAACAATCATGTCGTGCCTAGCAATGTACATTCCCTTATATACATAGCAGCCATTCAGAATATGTGACAGAGTTTCAGTAACTGGATTGTGGTCATGGTGCAGACAATGAGGAGGAAACGTATTAGGGAACCACAGAGAAAGATTGAGTCTGGTTGGAAGGACCTGTAATCTGGCTTTGATTGTAAAGGTGACTACTGTATATCCTCATCAACTGCATAATTTTTTGAATGTTGTATGAGAGACGGTGTGATCTGCAGCAGGAAGGCAAGCTAGCTTTCCTTGTACTTTTAAACCAGTCCAGTGTTGTTGCTGTTTTTGCTGTTGTAACATTACAAGATACCTCGGTGCATTAGCTTGTGATAAATGGTGTTCCGTATCACT
This sequence comes from Gymnoscopelus braueri, assembly GCF_963280865.1. Taxonomy (NCBI): domain Eukaryota; kingdom Metazoa; phylum Chordata; class Actinopteri; order Myctophiformes; family Myctophidae; genus Gymnoscopelus; species Gymnoscopelus braueri. The sequence continues at coordinate 49,645,329 of NC_137611.1, forward strand.
AGCAGCCCTTACTGAGATCAAACAGTTGTTAATAATGTATCTCAAGAAATTAAAACATAATTAAGAAAACCAACATATGTGTACTGTGTTGGTTTGTTTGCTGTTGAGTGAGAAAACAATGCTGCACGTTAAGCTAATCATCTGGGTGGGGACCACCCCAAAATAATCTGGGACCCCCCTGGGGGTCCCGACGCCCAGTTTGGGAACCACTGACCTAGAATATCAGCAGCTCTGAGTGTTGTCAAGTCTGCTTATCAGTCTGCAAGTGACTTTGGACTTGTTTTTCTTTAAAGTAGCTTGTAAATATTGGGGGTCCTTGACATGAAAATGTTTAAAAACCACAGCTCTAAAACAACATGAGATGATATAAAGTTTGACTGACCTGCCATAGTGGCTTATTATGGGCTTGTTTTCATAGACCTGGTTGCTTGTTTCTCTCGTTGAATCTGTCAACACAGCAGGCTCTTTAAAATCTCATGTTCCCTCCCCTCCCATGCAGTGTTTGATACAAACTGCCTTATATTTATAACTAAACGGTGAAATTAACGTATAATGTAACGTTACACAACATAGAGGTACAGTAGAGTTGTTTAAACTACTGAACTACATGTGTTCATAATGTAACGTTACACAACATGGAGGAACAGTAGTTTAGGCAATTAGCCTAAATAATATTCTCCTAAAGTTCACATTTAAATAAACATGAAATCAACTCTGTAGAGAAAGTGCGGGTGGCTCTTAAAAGAGCCTTTGGGTTGCTGGTAGATCAAGTCAGCATTATTAACCTCCGAAGCCATACGGCGTTGTGTGCTAATCCTAAATACAGTATTTACAGCAATTCAGCAAATCAGATGTACTGTAATAAGAAGAGGCTCCATGTAAAATTAATGAGAACCACTGGTACACAACTGCAATTCAAAGATGTATTAATTCAAGCAATAAACGATATGTATTTATCACTGTAAACAATGTGCACCTCAAGGACAAATACACCCAGACATTTACATTGATCCTATTATTGACTGATGATGGTCCATTGCATAAGTACAGATGGTCCATTGGAAAATGTTTGTTTTCTTTTGTTTTGTTGCATGTACAAAACCGTTCCTTTTTTTATAATTATTTTAAAAACATTTTAAAAAGGTGAAAATAGCCGATCTACAAGCTCACAATGCTTCACACTGCGACACATTGTGAGCTTGTAGATCTGCTATTTTCAATACTTTTGTGTGACACTCTTGCATGATGAAGCCGGGCATACGTTTTTATGTGTTGTCACTGCTGTCATATCTTAGTGACTCACCTGCAAGTGAGGAGCCCCCACCAGGAGGACGTAGAGCCTTCGTCCTATCCTCCCGTCCAACACTCTCTGCTGACAGGTGCCGCCCCAGCCCGTAGGAGTACGTGCAATGACCGATATCACCCTCCCTGCCCAGCTTCCCTCCCCCGAACACGGGCCAATTGTGTTCGTGTAGACGCTCGACAAAGCCGGATGCACCACGGTGGATTCGAACCCAGAACCTTCGTGGTTGTGGGTTCCGAGCGTCCCGGATTGACAATTGTTGATTGATCCTACTGTGAATGTTGTTAGTCTGCTCTATTAGTTTGCTCAACGTTAGCTTACTGACATCCTATTACCTAGTGTGTTTCCTGTCATTTACTCACTGTCATTAAGGGTCCAGCCTCAGCTAGTGGTCACACACTCCGTGCCAGGAGGGAAGTTTTCAGTGTCAGCCAGACACACAGGGGACACATGACTACTCATCTGGGCAGGGCTTTGCAGCTTAATCAGTGTGATGTCATAGTCAGAAGTGTTGGAGTTGTGTTTGGGATGCTTGAAGACCTATCAGTGACATTTTAACGGTTAGGAGATGTTTTTTCTTTTTAAAGAAGGAAAAAAAACAAAAAACATTTAGGTTGTTGATTAAATGGCTGCCTTTAACCACATTTTCCAATCTGGAGTCAGGAACATACAAATATTCCCCCAAAAAAAGGAAAAAAAGGTAATGGAGAGGACTGTACAGCACCCTGATAACACATGTGACAAAATTATGTTCCATCCCTATTATACTTATATTACAAAACAGAGCACCAACCTCTGCTATGCTCCTGACATGGAAGTTGTTTGTGTTTCTGTCTGTGCGGTCGTGCAGGCCCAGGACTACTTCATGTTCAGATTTACTGAAAAGGTTTACAAATAAATTATAAAAAAGGTGGTACCTGATAAGGTAATACCTGATTTATAAAAGTATTAGAGTTTAGATTTAATCAAAAAATCCCAGGAGGAGTAAAGGAGTGTATGTGTTTTTCTACTGAAAATGGTGGAAAATCTAAAGGCAGAGCTTATGGGTCACAGTGACGGATGTGTTCCTCATGAGTAGAGGTATATGTGTAAGCAAGCAAGTTTCATGGCTGTAGGTCAAACATGACATTATGCCTCTTCAAAGTTTGGATTTTCAATCGATTCCTCTAGCACCCCCTTTGGCCAATTGGAGTAAGGTGTTTTTTCAGCAGTGATTAACATTCTACCATACTGCAAAGTTGTGTATACAATACTGTGACTACACTCTGCGTGCTTGGCTCCCTAACAAATACAATAGGTTGCCTACACACTACGTGCTTGGTACCCTAAAAACTAACAAGTAATGCTTGCTAAGTTATCTTCTTAAAAAACAAATGGCGAAGTCAGGCGTAAAAGTTATAATAGCAGACTGAGACACGAGAGCATGTGTGTGTGTGTGTGTGTTCAGGGCCGGATTTATAGGAGTTGAGGCCCGTGGGCTAGAGTAATTTTCGAGGCCCCCCTGGCGCACATGCACGCGCTCATGCTTGCCCCCTTTGCGCGCACTCGCGATTTTTTTTTGCGGTTCTGGGCGGATTGGGTTCGTTTTTTTCGCGGTTCTGGGCGGATTGGGTTCGTTTTTTTTTCAGTTTTTGGTTTTTGGCATAAAAATAAAAAAATATATATATATATATTAATATATAATTATATTATATATTTTTTTTACAAAAAAAAACGGAAGCCCCCCCAGTTGGAGGCCCGTGGGCTGCAGCCCACCCTAGCCCAACGGTAAGTCCGCCCCTGTGTGTGTGTGTGTGTGTGTGTGTGTGTGTGTGTGTGTGTGTGTGTGTGTGTGTGTGTGCGCGTGTGCGTGTGTGTGTGTGTGTGTGTGTGCATATGTGCATATTCTACATATCAACCTGACATCAACAGGCTCTGTACACAGACAATAGAATAAGCATTAAAGGATCTACACCATGCATTTAAAACAGATATTTAATATTTAATATCATATTGTTTATGTCCCTCAAACATTTTTCAAAAGGTTTGAGCCTAAATCACCACTCAGATATACTCATTCCAAATCAAATTTCTCAGGCTTATAAAGCATTTTCAGCTGCAATACCACATAGTCCTGACTTGGCACGTGGCGTTAGTAAGCTAGTTTGTATGCAAATTATTTTCTCCGCCCCACCGTCATCCCAGCTACTCCCTGCCCACATCATTGACTCATTTATAATACGCCCCCCTCCGCCACTAAAGTACTTAAGTAAAACTATCAATACCGCAATGTAGAAATACTCTGTTACAAGTAAAAGTCCGGAATTCAAAATGTAGTCAAAGTATAAAAGTATTTGCATCACAATGTACTTAAAGTACCAAAAGTAAAAGTACTCATTATACAAAATGTCCCATTTCAAGTTTTCAAATGTATACAAATGTTTTGAAAATAGCAGATCTACAAGCTCACAATGTGTTGCATCGCAAAGCATTGTGAGCTTGTAGATCAGCTATTTTCAAATGGCCGATATTGGGCTGAAGTAGTTACTGTATGTTTTGTAATAATAATCAAAATCTACAAAGTAACTAGTAACTAAAGTTTTCAAATAATTGTAGTGGAGTAAAAGTACAATATTTGACTCTTTTGTATGGGTACAGTACTTGAGTTACACGTACTTAGTTACTTTTATGCTGTGTGCACACCTAAAAAAAAGCTATGCATAAAAAAGCAGAGACAAAACAGGCAAACAGGAGCGCATTTTGAAATCTAAAATGTAAAATGGCAGCTGTAGATGAGAAATTAGTCTATATTGAATTACTACATAATGTATTTATTGCGAACGCAGCGGAAGGAGGAGCTTACTATGAAACCGTGCTCGGCTTGTGTGTGTGTCTGTCCGTGTGTGTGCAGTCACGCTCTCATTGGCTGCATGCACCCATGTGACTCACATGCGTGCACTGCCTGTAAGCAGCCACCCGAGTGCGCCAGAGTGCAGGAATTTAGACAATGCTCTGATTACAATGCACAACAGCCTGCAACACACACACACACACACACACACACACACACACACACACACACACACACACACACACACACACACACACACACACACACACACACACACACACACACACACACAGTCAATGTTCTCTCCCCATCACGGTGAAATAACACGGATTACAAGTCTGTAAATACACAATATTTTCGAGCTGCGTTCGCTTCCCACGTTCGCGCGTCTTACTTGTGGGTACAAAAATTGCGAGTGTACACAGTGGTTGACAGCACACACACACACACACACACACACACACACACACACACACACACACACACACACACACACACACACACACACACACACACACACGTGCGCACGCGCATACACACACACACACACACACACACACACACACACACACACACACACACACACACACACACACAGAGAGAGTTTGATTGATTGATTTATGTACTTTTATTTAGTAAGACATGAGAATAACAGTACATGGAAGTACAAATTCACAATACAAGGTCTACTAAACTGGAAGACTCATTAAGCACTGAGCTTGTTTAAGATGAGAACCCTATGCACACAAATCATGATGACATAGAGACAGACAGATATACACACTACTATACAGAATGTCATACAATCAGCTTACAGGTTACTGGTATGAAGAGTGAAAAAAATATATACAAAAGAAGAAAATGAAAAAGGGGGGGGGGGGTAGGTTAAGACTTAGACAGGGGCCATTTTCGAATTGCAGCCTCCTGAAGGTGTATCTTTAGGGCAGTTTTGAAAGTGAGTAGGGTTTTACACTCCTTTACTCCTTTTGGTAGGGCATTCCACATTTTTGATGAATAGCATGAGAACGAGTTCATTCCCTTAGTTGAGCCAAATCTGGGTTGAACATGATTTGTGGAGCTGCCTCTGGTGTTATGATCATGGACTTCATTAACATTTTGGAAGTATTTTGACAAATACAGGGGGATCCCAATGTTGTGGTGTATCTTGAAGACCAGGCCCATAGCAAGTTGCTGTACTCTGTCCTCAACCCTAAGCCATCCAATCCTAGCAAAATGAGCAGGGGTTAGATGGGTTTTGTGATTGAGGCCAAGAAGTAGCCTTACAAGTTTTTTTGGGGATGTTTGGAGCCTTGTTTTTAAGGCCTTGGAGGTGTTGTGACACCATGAAGTGCATGCATAATCATAATGACCTTGAATGAGGGCCCCTGCAAGAATCTTCAGAGTATTCTTACTGACTAGACGATCAATCCTCCACAAATAGCGTGTTGTTTGGTTGACCATTTTGATCACTTTTTCTGCGTTTTTGTTACCAGAGAGGTTTGCCTCCAAGATGGAGCCCAGGTAGGTAATTTCATCCTTTCTTTTGATGACATCATCACCCACTTTGATCGTGAAACTCTCTGCCTTGCTAAGGTTAGGACTGGACCCAAAGAGGATGGATTCAGTTTTACCCAGGTGTAATGAAAGTTTGTTGTCGGAGAGCCAGATGCAGATCTTGTTGAGTTCAGAGCTGAGAGTTTTCTCAACCTGCAGCCTGTCCCTGTCCGAGACTAGCAGGGCCGAGTCATCTGCGAACAGGAACAGTTTGCAGTCGCAGGCTGAAGACATATCATTCACATATATCAGGAACAGTAAAGGTCCTAGTATACTTCCTTGAGGAACACCACAAGTCACTGGGAGGGGGGGGGACTGGGTGCCGTTTACTTCCACCACTTGCTCCCTCCCTTCCAGGTAGGATCTCATCCAGTTCACTGACGTATCATCAAAACCTATTGCTTTGAGCTTATTGATCATAATTGGGTGATTAACGGTGTCAAAGGCCTTCTGGAGGTCCAGCATGACCATGCCGCAATATTTGCCCTTGTCGACATCTTGTTTGATAGAGTCGTTCAAATAGAGAAGGCATGTGTCAGTGGAGTGGTTTGTTCTGAAACCATATTGGAATTTGTAGATTAGATTTTTCTCTGCAAGATACTTATCGACCTGTTCATAGACAATATTTTCCATGACTTTCGAGATGGAGCTAAGAATAGAAATAGGGCGGTAGTTGCCAGGGTCTAATTGGTTTCATTTTTGTACAGAGGGGTCACCCTTGCTTTTTTTTAAATCGTTAGGGACCCGTCCCTGTATGATGGAGAGGTTTATTATGTGGGTAATGATTGGAGCAATGGAGGCGGCTGAGTCTTTTAGAAATTTGGGGGGGATATTGTCAAGGCCTGTGGCTCTGTGTTGATGAAGAGCACTCAATTTTTTAAACACCTCTTCTGTTTTCACAGGGGAGAGTTTAAAATCATCTTTGCGTACACCCTGTTTTTCGTAAAATGAGTCAACATGCTCTTCACCATAGCACCCAGAGTGAGGGGGTAGTTTTTCAACCAAATCTGAGGCTATGGTTGTGAAGAATATGTTGAGGATTTTACTCACTTTATGTTTGGATGTAGTGAGAGTGTCATTCACCTTGAGGCATATGTTTGTAAACCTGGTTTTCAATTTCTTGCTCCAGCCTAGTAGGTTGTTGAATAGCTTCCAAAGCTCTTGTGGTTTGCTTTGATTTTCCTCAATTTTGTCATCGAGGAAGCTTTTTTCTGCTAACAGGAGTGTCGTAACTGAGCCCGTTTGAAAGACGGAAGAAGAGATGTTTCTCTTGGTGGAAATAATCACAAGCTTTCGAGTCCGAAGGAGTCGTTTCGACAAACACTTTATTGTCAAAAAGGCGAACAAATACAGGGTTCAAATGTTGTACTGCGCCCCGAACTAAGCAGGGCTATTGCATATATACTGTTTTCACATGTTACTGTATCCGGGGTTGATCCCGACACCCGCCTCCTAGTGACATAACTTTCGGCCAATCACAGAGGCTCTGTCTCTCTGTAGCAGCGGATGCGTGATGAATTAGTATGCAAATGCAACTGTATTTAATCCTTAGCATGTATCATGATCAGTACAATTATCTACATTCAATATCTCACACACATTAAAATAAGACCACACATTATATGTATTCAACCTTGTATAAATGATTTAGACAAAAAGAGATGATTCAAGAGAACTTAACATTTTCCTTAGATTCAAGAAGAAAAGTTTACATGCAACTAACTGGTTTCTCCCCAACCACATTTCACCAATGTTTATACTTGCTACAAAATAAACTTTTACTGTGAACTAGTTATAATTACAAGAATTCAGTTTGTCTTTACCAGAGGTCTGTGGAGAGAAAGAGAGACAACAGACAACATGCACTCTCGCATAATTTAGAATGCGCCTTCTGGGAACAAAGAACTCGACCGGGTGTGGTGTTTTAGGTTAGCACCTAAGACAATAGATAGGATAGCTAGAGTGTTTACCTTAATTACCTCCACTGTAGCAGACCACTACAGCTGTTCTCCCCCACTCACAACCTTTTGGCCTCCTCGTTTTGGTCTCACTCTGACATGGAACATTCTTGACAATTTGTGTTCATAATGTATTAATAGCATATTAACTTCATATTCATCAGTCTTGAATACTGATACACCACAGGAGCATACCATTAACCTTGTTTCTTTCTTTTTCAAGTTTAGCTACGTGGGATTCGAGACCTTTGTTAAAACATTTGGCGAGTTTGATCCTACCTTTATGAAACTCAGAACACTTTTTGTTTCTGACTTTCATGGCAGTAAGGATGTCCGAATTCATCCATGGTACCGAGCGGGTTTTGACCCTGATGGTTTTCATGGGAGCCACACTGTCCAAAATTTGAATGAATTTGGTTTTGAAACCAAGCCAAGATTCGTCTACCTGTGTGCTGTTTAGTACGTCGGACCAGTCCTGTTCCTCTAGCCTGTGATCTAAGTCCTCACTCTTATAGTTTTTGAGGTCTCTGATCGTGACTGATTTGTGGTAACCGGTCTTAGGTTTACGTTTCTTTCTGGTGCAGAAGATCATGTTATGATCAGATATGCCACAGGTAGAAACACCACTATTGAGGATTTGTCCTTGTGCGTTGTTAGAATGAGATCTATGGTAGTTTGAGTGGAAACACACAGCCTTGTGGGCTGAGTGATCAGCTAGTGGGGCTACTCAACTTAAGATGGCTCAGGGGCCACTCAGCAAAATACCAAAAGTCCAAGGGGCCGCCATAAAAATGACGGTCCTATTTTGGATTTTTCGATTTTGTAACACACAAGAAAATGTACATTTTGACATCATATTCTTTTCACTGTACCAGTTTATTTTGTGTGTATGTCCAGTGGCATCAGTTCAGCAAAAGCTAAGGTATGGCAAGGTTAGGGTTGCCAACTCCCAGAGATTGAAATAAGGGACACCTATCCTGGGCGCGCGGCAAAGCCGCGCGGCCGGAAAGATTTGGGGGTCAAACCCCCCCAAAAACCCGAAATGCATAGAAAACTATGCATTATACCTGTAACAATTGACGCACCTGTATGTATGTCTGTCTGTTTGTTTTTGAAAAATGTTTTAGCAACCCATATATTTGAACGGAAATGTATATTTTTATCCTGTGCTTAAAAAAAAAAAAAAAAAAAAAAAACTTTATTATTTTTTTGACCATGAGGGGGCCGCCAAGACGCTGCGATCGGGCCGCATGCGGCCCGCGGGCCGCGGGTTGAGTAGCGCTAGAAGATTTGGGGGTCAAACCCCCCCAAAAACCCGAAATGCATAGAAAACTATGCATTATACCTGTAACAATTGACGCACCTGTATGTATGTCTGTCTGTTTGTTTTTGAAAAATGTTTTAGCAACCCATATATTTGAACGGAAATGTATATTTTTATCCTGTGCTTAAAAAAAAAAAAAAAAAAAAAAAACTTTATTATTTTTTTGACCATGAGGGGGCCGCCAAGACGCTGCGATCGGGCCGCATGCGGCCCGCGGGCCGCGGGTTGAGTAGCGCTAGTGGAATGAGTGCCGATGACAAAACCCCTTGAATGATTTATACACTGACGCTTCCTTACGGAGCATGTCTGTGTTAAAGTCACCAAGAAGTATCGTCTCCGCATGGTCCACCTTAGCTAAACACTCCTCAAGTCTTTCATAGAAATCAGTCTGGTTAGGAGGTCTGTATATGGTACCGACTAGCACAGGTTTAGCATGTTTAAAAATTATCTCGACCCACACAGCTCCAATGGCTGCATCTTTCAGGTCTTCGCGAAGGATGCAGTCATTGTCTTTATGTATACATGCATACACCACCCCCATTTCTCCCTCTAAGACCCAGTGATGCCTATTGGAAACAATTATATTTTACAAAGAAAGATGTTTAAATATTATTTTTTTCTGTTATTTTTTCACCTCTAAATCCTCATTGGGTCCTATTGTTTAGTCTTACAATGCCATTGGCCAGGATATTTGCATATAAATACCCCCCACAGAGCGGGGAATCATCACAACTTGAAAAATCTCTGTTGGAACAGCATCTCTTTTTTCTCTGGAAGATATTCCTCACAAAAACGTAAGTAATATGCCTGTAATATTTGTTTTGGTGAACATTACAATGTCTAGAACATGTACATATGTTATTATTGTGAAATATATGTCCCAAATTTAAATTAGAGCATGATTCATACTTGTTGCTTTTTGGAAACGTTGGGCCCTCTTGGTTGCAAAAAATACAAGGGCAGGCCTAATGTTCACCTGCTACTGTTCAGCCTTATATATAGTTTTCACAATAGATTTAAACAGTTATATGTGTATTTCCCCCACTTTGCATTACTATATATATATATATATATATATATATATATATATATATATATATATATATATATATATATATATATATATATATATATATATATATATATACACTGTTTGCATTATCTCAGACTTGTATCCTGATGAATCTTTGATGTGTATATTAATTTATTCTGTTCTAATCAGGTGGACACTGTCAGAACGGCAAAGAGGGGACGGCCATCTTCAGCTCAGAAGAGACAACTGGAAGAGAGTCCGAGCCGCACTCCATACAAGGTGGCACGACCGCATCAGCCATCAGATGTTTGCAAAGACCAAGTTGGACACTTCCCAATGAAGACACAGAAAGGGCGCTGCAGGAATACTGGTTGTTCAAGTTACACCAGTATGAGCTGCAACAAGTGTGATGTCCGCCTGTGCATTGCAGGAGAGAAAAACTGTTTCTGGGACTATCACAACTGAAAAGAAAGTGACTGGGGGTGCCTGTGTCATTTTGCAGAGCAGGTGTGAATTGTCAGGAATGTGCAGGGTCATATTGGGTGGAGATCAGTTTGCATCCTTTTATCAATGCAAATCAGTGAGTTGGCCAGACAGTATTGTGTGACCACTGACAATGGTTTAGGTTATTAGGTTTCTTTACTACATATATACCCAACGTTGCCATATGGAAACATTTACATAAAAACTTACCAAAACATAAAAAATAAAAAAGTACAAGTATATCCGGGTCTTACAGGGTTGCTCCTATCATTTCTGAAGAGTTTGTAGTTTTCAATTTCAATCTCAGAGTCCATTATCGTATGATCAAGTTTAGTTTCAGAGAAAGTTAAAATGTCAACCTTACCATCATAAAACATCTGCTTGATTTGTGTTAGCTTGTTTCCTACAAGGGAATTCACATTGAGGTGAATCATGTAAGCCTACACCAAAAGATTTGTTCATTTGTTCAATGGAGAGATGTTTATCCACTGAGAGACCACGTTGAGGAGCAGTATCGGGGGGGAGGGGGGTCTTGTGTTGTTAGCGTCCAACAAAGCCTTTGTACTGTCGTAAGCATCCAGCTGTGGGGGTTGGGGGGGGTCGGGGGGTTGGGGGGGGGCCTTCGTCTGGTTCACGGAGGTAAGCAGCAAGCTTGGGGGATGGGGGGTTGGGGTTGGGGGGGCCTTCGTCTGGTTCTTGGAGGTCCATCCTGGCTGTATTGCCGCCTGAAACCGCTAGAAGTGTCCGTGTAACGGCTTCTTCGGTGGCGCAGCGTCTCTCTGTCGGACGTCGTGGTGCGTCGATGCGGGTGTCGTCGAGGACGGCTGCGGTGTCGATATAGTCCGAGGGTGCGTTGGTTTGCAGGGACGGAGGGCTACCGGTGTTAGGGTAGTGTTGTTGTTGTTCACCGTTGCTGTTGGCAACGTTAGCAACATTAGCAACGGTAGCAACGTTGGCAAAGTTATCTTCCCTCGCTAAACGGGCAGAAGGGCCTGGATTGAAGTGGATATCACCCGATAGGAGAAGAAATAGGATGATTATATTTCTTCGGTCCATGCGTCCTGTCGGGGGCACGTTCTTTCTAGCCGAATGTATGGCTGGAAGCGTATGGAGAGCTCCAGCAGCAAATCCCAGATGTTTAGTTGGTTCAGTAGCGCCGAGTAAGTAGAAGTCAGAGTGATTTTCATATTTCATTTCCCGTGGATTCCCCTTTTCTGTCTCCATCAGGTGTAGATTCTGTGGAGAGTTGAGGAATGGATCCGTAGTCCACAGAAGGATAAAGAGGAAAAGTAGGGTGTAATCCAACGGAAATCTGGCAAAAAAGTTGCCGTGAGTGCGAGAGCTCGTTCGCATGCGACCGTCCATCTCGACGTCTAGACTAGACTGGTGAGAGAGAGAGAGAGAGAGAGAGAGAGAGAGACACAGACAGACAGACAGACAGACAGACAGACAGACAGACAGACAGACAGACAGACAGACAGACAGACAGACAGACAGACAGACAGACAGACAGACAGTGGGAAAGGAGATCAAACAAGAGAAAAACAAAAAAGTGATCTACATATTTACACATAGTACCATAGTACCTGAGATAAGATAAAGGTGTGTGAGCATAGCAGCAGATGTATACTGTGCATGATATAGCCTACTTATGGACGTTAGTTAAGGTGCTAGAAAAAGACACGATAAAAATACAAAAGTCAGTGCGTTGTACATGGGATTAAGGCGCACAATGTCAGTGCGTGTCGAACACATTTTCCACATAAGGTAGACTGACACTGGTATAATTAGCAAGTTGGTCCATGAGGAAGAGCAAAGAAAAAAAGTCAAGTCACTTGTCCCTGGTGTAATCCACAGACCGGTTCAAGGAAGAGCAAATGTCAGAGACCAGCCTGACAGCACCGCCTGTCATCAGGCTGCCGGGTGAAAGTGTCAACTTAAGGACTTTTCTACCTTTTTAATAAAAAAAAAACCACACACAATTACTGCATCAAAAGTAATCGACAAACTGGTGAATCATTGGCCAAGCTGTCAAATAATATAAGAATGAGGCAAACATTGTGAAAATAGCCGATCTACCAGCTCACAACGCCTTGATTTGTTGTGAGCTTGTAGATTGGCTATTTTCACAATATTTGTCTGTAGTATCTGAGTCTATAGACCATATTCACACGGCGGCCATATTGGAATTTAACATTGAAAGTGCCACCCCGTTGCCGTGGAAACGGGGTGGCACTTAGACAGACAGACATACAGAGAGAAAGAAAGGGAGGGAGGGAGAGAGAGAGACAGGCAGACAGACGAGGAAGGAAGGATTTACACCCACAGACAATACAACAAGTGAACGTCAGCATCTCCAGACACTGTGAACCATGGCCAAATGTTCACCTTGCCCACAACCCCTCTATCACTGTACTCCATCTTTATGATCATGTTCACCTCTTCAAAGAAGCAGTTCCACTGTTTACCAAGACACTGAAAGATGTCACACTAAATGGACGAGCAACACTCAACAGGAGGAGCAACACGGGAGCCTCCAACACACAAACGGAGAGGCACATCCCAGGACCAGCCAACAGCATGCCGAGGAGAGCCTTCCAACCCAGGCCCAAGCAGCAGCACCTACAACCACCACCTCAGCACAGACGGCAGGATGGATGAGAACCAGTCTGCACCTAGACCCAGCACCTCACCACCTCCAAGACATGTGGTACCACCACCTCTACAGCAGGTGGCAGCAGCCAGGCAGACTGTCCTATGCTGAGGTCGTCCGAGGAGCAGCAGGCCCCGCCCACAGTGAACTGAGAACCATCCAGGACATGCTGAGCACTTTATGCTCTCATCTAATGGGCCACACCCAGGGTCAGTGGTAATTAAGCAGGTAGTACTTCTTTAATAAAAGATACACAAAATAAACTAAAGTGGAACGTACACGCCAAGTTTAAATCTTGACATGTACTGTATGTATACATCACATTGTACATGTATGGTGTATGTAATCATCACATTGTACATGTATGGTCTATGTAATCATCACATTGTACATGTATGTTATGTTCAAAACAGTTACTCCTTTCTTCTCCTTTTAAAATGACAATCTGTTACAGTTGCAATAACACTATTTTAATATTTGGCTTCATCATCAAACTTAACCCATTTAGACCTGAGGCCGATTTAAAAAACGGCTTCTAAATCCTAACAATGTTTACGGAAAATCTTTCAAAAATAATAAATAAAAAGAAATCCTGATATTGATATTGTTTGATAGAAAGATAATACATTCATGACAAATACGCCAAATGAAAATAGACAATTGAGAGATCAAGGACCACACAAAAATTGACAGAGTTCTGCCTTAACCCTTTAACAGTCTGCTCAACCAATTGGTAGAGCACATTTTAAGTCACTATTTCTCATTGACAACATTGCTGAACTTAGCTCAACCTGATTGAGCCATTTCTACCATTTGGTTGAGGTATGTTATGGCAAAAAAAGGTCCACCAGATGTCACTGTTTCCCAGTCACATGGATTCTCAGGTAGCCACTTTTTAGGAAGTGAAAATCAATTAATCCACTCCTGAAAGGTGGGATTTTTTTGGTTGAAATGTCAGAGGTAAGATTTTTTTTTCTCATATTATCATCTCAGAGGTGTTACTGAACCTGATTATGTAGCTTGATACAATAAAAATAAATCTAATAATGGTCTAATAATTTTCTGAAAACATGCTCTACCAAACGGGTTGTTTGTCACTTTATGGTAAAAGTAGTGAAGCTAAACTAAAGTAATTAAAATGTACTATTTGCTATGGATAAATAGGGCTTTTGCTAATTCAGTGTGTTAATATAATACATAATGTTATTTCATTATATTTATGTTGAAAAAAAGTATTAGTATGATTTTATTTCTATCTAAAAAAACATGCTCAACCAAATGGTTGAATTGTCATTTAATGGTAAAGGCAGTGGTGCTGAAATAAAATTGACTATTTTGATGATCTGTGTGATGAAGAAGATGACCAAACAGATGATGCTGATCAACTCTCACAAGCAGAAGAGACTGGGGAACATAATGGGAGACATTGATCTTTCTGACGTTCTGGTACAAGACCCCAGGCCCAGCCAAGTCGAGGCGATGGTACTTCCCCTGTTTGGATACATCCTTCACCTGTGCATCTCAAATTCCTCGCTGGTCTACAAGTGGGATTGTGTTCTACTGAACGAGAAACCAATGTCTCTCAAAAGGTTCTGGCTGGCAATTGTCCACAGTTTGAAGCAAGTCAACAAGCCAGCATTCATAGTTGGTTAGCCATCATCTTCCTCTCCACCACAGGTGCCTTTTCAGAAGAAACGCTAAACAAGACCATCACAACCACAACCAGATGTGCACTATGACAACTGTGGACATTGACCACTTTGCTGTGACAAGCAGGGACAACTCATACTCTGTCCAAAGGGTGTGTCCAGATGAAGGTGCCAGAAATGCATGGTTTTCCTGTGTTTGAATCCAAAATGGAAATGCTTTGTAGCGTACCACCAGATAAGACAGTGTATCTAATACCCCAAAACATTTGTGCTGTTGCACCACACTCAAATCAGGCACCCAGCAGCCATATTGGAAAAACTTTGGGCCCCTTCCAAAGATACTAATGAAGGCTCTGTTCCATTCTAGTCAAACACAGTCAGGGTGCTGATATTGTGCATGTTGGCTCACTGGAAACACTCTGTTACACCAGTGGGTCTCAGAGTGTGGTCCTGGGACCCTCATGGTTTATTGAGAGGGTTCCAAGTGGCCCGTTACAGGTGTGTAACACTGACAGTGTACAAATAAGGGTACATTTGGTTCCATTTGTACTCTCTCAAAGTTTTGGGGGTCCTTGAAATTAAAAAGTTTTAGAACCACTGTGCTACACTAAATGGACCAGAGCCTTCATTAGCATCATTGGTAATGCCTGTGAAGCAAGTAAGGAAGAGGCCCAATTTCTTTCCAATATGTCTGCTGTGCATAGAGCCTTAGTTTTGACTCAGGCCAGGTGTGATTGCCTAAATCAGCCACCACCCACACCACACTGGTTTATTTCTACATACTGTAGGCTTGCACTTTTGAATGTATTTTGATACATTCGCTATGATAATGTATTTTTTTGTTGTTTATTTACATTTCCAACTTGTATACATAGTCAGGTTCATAGACAGAGATATGTATGAATAGAAATATCTATATTTCTCAGTGAATGCATATAAATCAATGTAAATGCATGAAACTTTTACCATTACCATAAAGTGACATCTCAACCGTTTGGTAGAGGCCTATATTTGGAAAACTGTTGGGTCTGTTAAAGAAATTATAATTGATAGTTGTTACTATTGCCCCAAATAAATAAAAAATGCAAAGAAATAATTTTTCCAATGCTTTTTTCTTGGGGTGACCTTGGTCCTTTCACACGGCAAGCGGCCAACGCGCCTATGTAATTCATTTTCAATGAGAGGCGGGCGATTATTTGGGACGCGCCGAGAAGTTGAGGGGCGGTGAGGCGAGCGGGCGCGGTCCCGTGAAACTTTCGCGCGCGTGCTCGTTTGTGCACACGCGCGCGGGCGGCAAGAAATGGATTGTGGTTAGCTTTGTTTACACCGCACCACGCAAGAGGACAAAACCACAATGATCGCGGCGTTACGACCTTTAATTGATAGTTAATCCTAACTATGTTTACAAAAATAATAAATAAATAAAAATCCTGATATTGATATTGTTTGATAGAAAAATAATACATTCATGACTCATACACCAAATGAAAATAGACAATTGAGAGATCAAGGACCACACAAAATTTGCTTGAGAATTTACATTTCGATTGCTATCTATGCGCTTTGGGTTGTGCCATGTCCACATTAGAGGCGACCTGCGTCGCGGGGGTCGAAGTGGTTGTGACTAGAAGCGACGCGCCGGTGTGAGCCGAGAGAGAGAGACACAGACAGACAGACAGACAGACAGACAGACAGACAGATTCCATTTTAAATGGATAGACCTGTATGGACCCGTGAGGACCCGAGCTTTTAAAAAAAGGGGGAAAAAATACATATATCAGGGTTTCCGCTAGGCATTTTTTGTCGCTTGCCAAAAATGTAATGAATAAAGTGGGCATGAGTGAACTGCTGCGTGACGAATACCAAAACGCCCGCTCGCCCCAAAACACAGTCGCCCCGGGGAAAATCCGGCGGTATTCGGTATTCCTAAACATATCAGTAAACTATGCCCCTAACCCTAACCTTATTCCTAATCTTAACCTCAGTAAAACTAAAACTATACCTAATCCTAAACCTATTTCTACCCTTATCCTCAGTAAAACAAATACAAGAACCGCTGGTCCGCCTGAAAAATGGGGGCGAGGGTGTTGGGGTGAGTCCTAATTACCCTGCGCCACAGCCTTTCCCTGCGCAACACCGTCGCACAGTATAAAGAAATTAATATATATTTTGGGCTTTACATCGATTCTCATTCAACCGTGATATGCAAAATGAGCGTCGCGCCTGTCACAGACATGCGCAGAGCAAGTTCTGTCAGGGAACTCACCTACACATCCACTCATCCTCATTTCATTCAGACCGCTCTGTTTAAGCTGGAAGGTTGCACTTCTCATTTTGTTGTTTTGCTGCACACACACTGTTGCTGCTGCAGCGCTGCTGTTCATTGCTGTTGCTAAAATTGCTGCTCATGGTGCTATATGAGATGATTGTGCTAATGATGCTGACTTTTACCACTGCTATAGCAGCAATGTTTCTATTTTTCTGCTAACACTAATGTGCTCATAGCTTAAGCCAACATAGCATGCTTGCGGCCATGTAGAAGTTTGGAATTGTTTGTAGCACAAAGCTAATACAGCATGCTTGCTGCCCATGTACAGTAGAAGCTTGATTTGGTTGTAGGCTACTCCCTTTTACCATGAGGAAAGCTTGAATTGTTTGTAGCTTAAAGCTAACATAGCATGCTGCTGCATGTAGAAGCTTTGTTATACAGCACTGCACAGTTAACATAGCATGCTTGCTTCCCATGTGGAAAGCTTGAATTGTTTGTAGCTTAAAGCTAACATAGCATGCTTGCTGCCATGTTGAAGCTTTGATTTGTGTACAGCACTGCACAGTTAACACAGCAGGCTCGCTTCCCATGTGGAAAGCTTGAATTGTTGTAGCTTAAAGCTAACATAGCATGCTTGCTGCCATGTAAAAGCTTTGATTTGTTTGTACAGCACTGCACAGTTAACACAGCAGGCTCGCTTCCCATGTAGGCTACTCCCTTGTATTCCCAGCAGAAGTCATTCCAGTGTTTTATAAGAGCTTTCATCAGGTAATGAAACTTGGATATTTTATATATTTTAATATATTTTAATTTGCTTCAGGTATAGAATATATGGAGCTATTTTTTTTGGGCCAAAGTTTTGAACTTTTTCCCAAATAAGTACTTCTTAGTTCTAGTCTACTTGCTTCTAAGTTCTAATGCTGTTCTGCTGAGGCACTCTTGACTCTGGGAATACCCACAATGGTGCAGTGCCATCTAGTTGGCTCTGAAGCTTCAAGCAGAGCTTCCAACAGTTGTAGTGCTACTGCTAGCACAAATGTTTTATAATATGTTTATACTTATCAAGGCTGTCGTAGACAATCGTGTGCAACGGGGCATAATATGAGACAAGAAGTCAAATCCAGACATGTACTCAAGCCAGGCTAGGAAAACACAGCATGTGTATCAAATTAGTGTTGCCATGTCTGCTTATTATAAGCGACTTTGGGATTGTGTTCTGTTAAGTCACTAGCAAACAGGATTTTCTAAACAGGGTTCATGTGAAGGATCCCCAGATTCATATGTAATCATGGTGTTAAAAAATGTTTAAAATTCTAAACATTTGTTTGCGACTTGTTTTTATAGACTTGGCCGCTTGTTTCTCTTACAATCTGGCGTGGTGGTGTCAGGTGACTACTCCTTGGGAGTAATCAGGAAGTCGCATACAGCAATGCATCTTGGGTACTGTAGTCTATGCAACTGACACAGTCTTATCATGGGGATCAGTTCAATGCTACCGTGTAAGAAATAAGGTGACGGGGCAAGGGTGTTTTCTTTCTTAACTGGTCATGTGCAGGCATTATGGCAGTGTAACTGTCATGTTAAATAGGTACACAACTATCATGGGATATTCAAGTTAATATAATCCACTCAGTGAAGCTGTTATTTCTGCATTCCTGTTCTATTCAATTAATTTATCGCTCAAGTTCAGGTAACTATTATGTGGGTGGGTTAGTTTGCAGATGCTTAAATAGATAATTACTTCATGGTGGATTTGAAGTCTTGTGAAAGGGGGCGATTGCTTCAATTGTAGTGGGTTGTCCTCCAGGGCGTACCATTTAGAGGGCAAATAAAGATTAATCTGATTCTCTGCTGCTTCAATTCCTATCAGCATTATGGCTTAGATGCAGGGAGTGGATTCATTAGTGCACTGAAGCTAATTTGCATGTTACTTCACTTTTAGCTAACCATGTCATTGTAAAGGGATATTCATTGCTTGAATTCACACTGCTTCTGTTTTTCCGTTTCATGAGCGACTGCTATTATGGTGATCCAATGCTGTTGATGGCATAACCTTCTTTCCATCACGGATGCCGGGAAGGTTCAGGTTGGGTTGCTGTTAGTTCTAAAGTGCGAGCTACTCATTCTACTACTAAAAAGCTACTTATACTTGCTGCTAACATTACAGCTACAAATCATGCTTTGGCTAAATGCTGCTACTATTTTTATAACACAGCAGGTGAAAGGCGGAAATCATATAATAGTCGTTATTCATTGCAAGAATAAAAGGGGGTTTACTTGTCTCTGACTCATACAGGTGCTGTTGGGTTAGTTTTCATTGGATGGTTGCAGATTAAAAAATAATTGCCTTATTGCAAACAAAGTCTCAAAGATGCATTGTTAAAGCATATTCCAGTAATTGCGGCATCTTCTGATGAGGTGTAGGAGTTAATAAATATACAATATGGGGTGGTAGCAACAACAGTTTGGTAAGGCAATCAGTTCTATGTCTACCATTTTCACAAACTAATACTTCCTCGTGGTATCTGCATGGTGTCTCTGGCGAGGCAAGATGAACATATTTCTGACCTACAAAGGAATGGCTACGTCAAGGTCGTGGTACTCGAACTGCATCCATCTCTTCTGCAAACGATGTGGATTGCTCCACAGCTGTACATCTCTCACTCAACGGTGCAGCTACAGTACTCTTCAGCTGCTTGGTTCCAGCATTCACAATGAAGCAGCGGGTTGCCGGTCTGCAGCCATGAACGCTACGTTCACCATGAGTGAATGAGATAATCCCAGCTGTATGCTTGCAGATCTCCACAGCGTCCAGATGAGAAGGCTTGCATGCTTGCTCTTGTGTGTGTCTTCCCAAAGTTCATCTAGGTGGTGTTCTGCATGCTTGTGGAACTTGAAGCTTTCGTGGATTGCTATCTACGTATCTGAGATTGACATCAGACCTAAGTATGCTGCTGAAAGTGTTGGCTGGGTTCCACTGCACTGATTTAGGTAGTATGATTCTGTTTTGTATTGCATTTCTTTATCTGTGCGTGATGGGTAAGGTCCGCAGTATGCTTACTGCTGCATATAGTTATTACATTTTACACTCATTAATTTAGTTTAGCCTAATAAAATAATTTCTGAAGTTAGTTAGTTAAAGTTATTTTGGTCAATAAACCATACATACACATGGCATTTCATACAATAAAAGACAAAACCATTAAAAACAAAAACAGGTCTGCAGCATGCTGCTGCTACACATAGTTTCACACTATTGTAGGATGAACTTTTTATGCATCTTAAACACTCTAAATCAGACAGGGAGGGAAAAGGTGCAAACGTCATCATTTCTAACCTTAACCCTAATTAAAACCATGTTTTGTCTCTGTCCTCCATGATCCAGTACCTGCAAAGGCGTCCTCTGGCGAGGCAAGACGAATGTTGTTCCTGACCGACAAGGGAAAGCCAAGGTCATGGTTTACGGCCTGGCTCCGTCTCCTCTGCAAAAGATGTGGACTGCCTGCGCAGCTGTATACCTCTCAGTCATTTCCGCATTGGCGCAGCTACCTCTGCAGCTACATTGGTCCAGGCTTAAACTTTGAAGTTCCCTCAAAAAGCAATGAGTGGCATGTATGAGGAGACGGTCGGTTAAATAAGAGTCTGCATTCAAAAGTGGTTGGCAATGGCATGGGTTCATTCTGATGTAGATAGTTTGACCTGCATCCCTCTTATCTGTGCGGATAGGAAAGGTCTGCAGCACGCTTGCTGTTACACATAGACTTGTCACATAATTGTAGGATGACTTCAGGATGTGTGCGCATTCTATTTAAGTCAGCAGCAAACTGCTGCTTCACATAGTTTGTAGACTTTATTTATCATGAATGATAAACATTAGTTATCATTCATCATAGGACGACCTCATATATATATATACATATAACAGATTTCTTTAAAAAGTAAAGAAATAGAATGTCCTCTTCGAATCCTACTATCCTAATCCTAATCCGACACAGCAGTGGACATCGCTTTACGATACCGTCTAGGACTCCTGAGTTCAGGAATCAACAGGTTACTGGATTCATCAGGCCTGTTGAACACATAGATGCATGCTTGCGTTTGTTTAGTTTAGCTTAGCAATCAAATGCTGAGGAACTCCTGAAGCTCAGGAATCAACAGGGCTGTTGAACACATAACTAATATGTATCTCATTAATTGTAGGATGACCTCTTTTTAAGATGCATGCTTGCATTCTTTTAATTTAGCTTAATAATCAAATGCTGAGGTCCACAGCACGCTTGCTGTTACACATAGACTTTTTCACATAATCGTAGGATATAAATACTCTTAAAAATGCTGCCAATGCTTGCTCAATTTGCTGCTCCAGGTGGTGCATGGGTACTGATTACTGATTTCTTTATTTAAGAGATAGAATGTCCTTTTCGATTCCTACTCGTGGTGCGGCACCGTAAGGTGGACATCGCTTTACGACACCGTTTAGGACACCTGAAGCAGGTGCTCTGCTGAACACATAGATTTTATCACATAATGCTAGTATGGCCAGTGTCTGATCCAAGAATACACAGCTGTGTTTCTGTCTCCAGGTGGGGGGATATCGGCATGGTCTTCCTGTATCAGGAGACAGTAGGCGCTCTGCTGTACACATAGATTTTATCACATAATGCTAGTATGGCCAGTGTCTGATCCAAGAGAACACAGCTGTGTTTCTGTCTCCAAGTGGGGGGATATCGGCATGGTCTTCCTGTATCAGGAGTCAGTAGGTGCTCTGCTGTACACATAGCTTAAGGTTGGTGCTGAATGATCTGCTGTTTTGGGGGATTCTGAGTCCCTATGGTTGGAAAATGCGCTTTGTCAGAGTACCTAAAAGCAGATCCAATTCATCGCCAAACCATTATAAATATATTGCTAATTTTATATTCAATAAATATATCTTATCCTTCATGATTAGTCTTTTTCTATTTATGAGTTGTCCTGACAGAAATGAGCGTCGAGCCTGTCACAGACATGCGCAGAGCAAGTTCTGTCAGGGAACTCAGTGCAGTGAGGATGGCCTACTATTGGACCACATCAGCTCCACGTACACATGTAACACATCCACTCATCCACTCACACTCATTTCATTCTCAGACCGCTCTATTTAAGCTGGAAGGTTGCACTTCTCATTTTGTTGTTTTGCTGCACACACACTGTTGCTGCTGCTGCGCTGCTTTTCATTGCTGTTGCTAAAATTGCTGCTCACCCTCCACCACCCCATGCTACCACCTGTTGTTTGGATCTGCTGTTTATGTACGGGGGATTCTGAGTCCCTATGGTTGGAAAATGCGCTTTGTCAGAGTACCTAAAAGCAGATCCAATTCATCGCCAAACCATAATAAATATATTGCTAATTTTATATTCAATAAATATATCTTATCCTTCATGATTTGTCTTTTTCTATTTATGAGTTGTCCTGACAGAAAGTAGGTTTTGTTTTGTTTTGTTAACGTTAATTATATATGTCATGATATATGTGGCCTTGCGCGAGGTTGATTACTTGCCTCTATAGTTGCTTTCACCAACTTTCAACACTTTATCTATTGCAGACAGACAGTCACTGTGCTTGCATAATATCCACGACCCACACGTGTTCGGGACGGGTCCCTTTATCAACAACTGGGTCCGGTTTGGTTCAGATTCTATCACCTCGGAAAATCCCGGTTCTGTTTATCAGCACCCGAGCGAACCACCCTACTCAGCGCTGATTAGGAGGAGACACAGCTGTGTCTCTCAGCTGTGTTGTGGCGTATCAAAAATAGCAGACATACAAGCTCACAACGCGTTTATAATTATATAATACCGGCAAACGGAATCCCTGATATATATATTTATGTATTTTTTGTAATAGTCAAAATCTACAAAGTAACTAGTAACTAATGTTTTCAAGTACTCAGTGTTACAATGCTGATTTGGTATGTGGTTGCACTGTATTTTAATGACCTGACGCGCACGTCGCTTAACACCTACAACAGGACAGGTCACACAATGGACAATTGATATGCATCTAGGCTCATTCCTATGTTAATTTATAGGTTGAGCTGGGGGGATATGAAAGTCTGTGAAAACGTAGCTGTTCAACTTCTGCATGACACAACCCTCCGCTGTAGCTCGCCTCGGAGAGGCGGGGGAGGGTGGCGCTGACTCGCTGAGACGACCAGTCTCGATGTTATGGAGAAAATAAGCATAATATAGCATCGGATCGGCTCCATTTTCCCCGGGTCCATTTAAGATCGGGTCCAATTTTTATAGGCCATCTAAGTGCACCTAGCACGTTTCGTAGATTTTCAATGCTGGAAACTGGAGTTATAGCTGTTTAAAGCCCAGCCAATAGGAATTGTAGATCGGCTATTTTCACTTCCTGTTTGGTGCTGAAGTTTGACGCCTCGCTACGGTCACGCCGTTTTACGAAAACTGAAGTTTTTGAAAGTTGTTCAGCGTTAAGGTGTTTTGTGTACTCTGAGCGAATTTGGGGCGGATCCGACAATCCGCCTAGGAGGAGTTTGTTAAAGTACAACCCGTGAAAATTGCGTGAAATGCACAAAAATACCACAATAAATTGAAAATGCCTGTTTGGTTTAGGTCATGGCTCCAAGAGACTTTTTTGTATGTCGGGACATGATGCAGGTGTGTACGAATTTGCATGCATGTAGGTGAAACCGTGTTCTGGGGCTTGAAGCACAAACCTTTGTAGGGGGCGCTATTGAGCCATTAGGCGATGCCCCTTTTTGAGACAATTAAAATACATAATCTTTAGCCCCTGGTGATGTGTGTGCCAAGTTGCGCAACATTTTCAGTACGTTTAGACCCTCATTTTCCCGATTCATTTTCGGGAAGCGGAATAAAAATAATCATTGCTGTTTCAATATGTGTCTTGTTCTTATTGTTCTATTGTTCTATTGTCTTGTTCTTATTGGACCATGTGTCTGCTAAATAAAGTTGATTGAATAGGGCTTCGCACTACTGTGCAGTGCTCGGGCCCTAAAAAAGAAAACTGTTGCTATATACATCTAAAATGACCCAGATGCGTTCCCGGTTTTAAAGTTTTTTTTTAAACGTATATGCCGTCCCGGTCTTAGAGGGATAGTAGGGGGGGGGGGAGGAATGCAGCCACTCTCTACTCCTCCAGAGACGCAACTGATACTTCTCCATACAATGGTGTTTTACCGGATTTGTGATGCTGGTGAAAAAGCTTTCTCTCCAGGTAGAGTTGAATGAACGGCCATCATCGTGATGGTCCTCTGTATGCTATTGACCTTGGCCGTGGCTTCACGGCTTAGCCATTGTTCTCACAGAACAAGTTTGTCCAGTATTCAGACCCAGCCTCATATAAGAAGTTGCTGGCAACGTTTTTCGTTTTTTTTCCATTAAAAGGTAGTATTAAATGGCGTTTTCTGAAATAACATAGCGGGCCAGATTGGACGACGTCGTGGGCCAGAATTGGCCCGCGAAACACCAGTTTGAAACCACTGGTATAAACAAATAACGCACCTGTGATTGTTAAGCTGATCTAAGGAGTATATGATAGATCTGATAAATATGAATTTTATACCTATTTCTACTTTTATTTATTTGTATGTGTCAGTATGATGGAGTTGTCTGTGCTCTCACAATTGGTGAGAGCAAAAAGATTACAGAGTGGCCTCCTTACCATGTATCAATACTAAGATAACAGGGTAGCCTTGCGTTGTTCTGTGCATATTGAAGTCACAGTGACACTGGTTGCTGGGACATGACAAGATAAGACCGTGGCGTCTGTTCACCAGCGGACCAGATGCCGCTATGAGGAGGAGGAACTCACCTCTTCATCACAATCTGTGTATCAATGTTTGTACTCACTGTGTAAACTTCAGAAACTATCTCCAAGGCACGGTGGCGCAGTCGGTAGCGCTGTCGCCTCACAGCTAGAAGGTCCTGGGTTCGATTCCCGCCGGGGACGCTGTGGGCGCTGGGGGCGTGTCTTCTCCTCCGCGTCATCAGCGCCCATACCCTAGGTGGGGTTGGCGAAAGGGCCTACTCTGTGTGGAGTTTGCATGTTCTCCCCGTGTCTCCTAGGGTAGTTAATACCCTCACAAAAACATGTAGTAATCCTGGTCGCTATACCGCCTCCCCCATGACAGCCGGGGCGCCTGATGGAGGAGAAGGGAACTGGTTGGAATAACGTGTTCCTTCCACGCGCTACGTCCTACCGGGGAAACTCTCCCCTGTCAGGTGACAAGAAGGTCAGTTGGCTCTCATGTAGTGAAGGAAGCATGAGCTCGGCCCTGGCCTCCCTGGCTGTGGGGGACTGGTGTAGCGCTGGTGTAGGGCTGGTGTAGCGCCCAGGATCACTTAGGAAATTGGCACCGGGTGAAAAAAATGGGTTACAAGAATCGCGGGATAAAAAAAAAAAAAAAAAAAAAACGTGTGCAGATTCACCTAAAAACGTCTCTGTGTGGATGTGGCCTGAGAGAAAGGCACATACTGTATAGCCTACAGTCTATATGGTTCTAGTTTCATTTGTTAAATAATTCATTATCTTAACTTATTAATGTTCATAAGGCACAAGCAGGACTGGCACAGTACGGACCTGGCTGCAGGTCAAAACCAAATATAAAAATATCTTGCAGACTGGTAAGTGCCTCAATACATTGAGGCACTGAAGCTTACACCCCTGCGGAGGATTTGGTCCTGTCCTTTAATAAAGGGCGGCCTTCGGTGGAAGGGATCCAGGGGGGGACATCCACCGATTCTGTGGCCCCTGGCGTGTCTGCCCCCTTCGTAGCAGGTCGGTCCACATTTGTTCAGTAGCCTACTGCACATAGAACACAATCAACCATTCATGGTGTTATTATGTGGACTGTCTGATTAATTATTAAAGGTCTGACATTGTCTTGCAGTGTCAGGAAGGGCCCTGATACTCATTGAGCCACCAGTTGATCCAGTGAGTATTATAAGTTAATGACACCTGTCACCACTAGGTCAATACGCTCTAAATTCCACTGTTCTATTTAATGTGCAGGTGGAGGGCCTTTCTGAAGAGGACGCAGATGAGGAGACTGTGTCGGCTGAAGAGGTATCATGTCAATCGTCTGTAAAATAAATAGACCTATACTTATTTGGTCCATATTGGCTAAGAAGTCAGTGATGTGGTTGTCATAGAAAATATCATTTTCTAACAGGAACCAACACCTGCAGAAGCCCAGCCTGACAATGCAGTGAGTATTAACTTAAGGACATTCACCCCAAATGCACAATTCCTGCTGCTGTGCTAATTGATATGTGTTTAACAGAATTCAACAACTATCAAAAGACTGTACACCACCCATCTGAGCAGACAGATTGAGTTGTGTGAGCTCCAAATAGTTACTGAAAATCAGAGACACCAAGAGCACAAACTGGATATGGAGATAAAGAAGGTTGGATGTGGAGATGAAGAAGAGGAAGATTGAGAAGTTGGTCCTTGAAATCCAGTCACTCAAAAATACAAGTATGGTCATCATTCAAATGCACACTGTAAGCATGACTGTTACACAATGTAGTAATCTGTTCCCCTCTCTCCCAAGGTCCCAGCTGAAAATAGCAGATCTACATGCTGAAAGGAGCAGCATGACAACAGGCTGTGAGATTGTAGTTCTGCAATTATTATTTTTTTGCACCATGCATGGAGTATATAGCCTATCATCTTAACATTTTTGTTGATTCTGTGTATTATGTGTCGAAAACGGCTCATTCCTTGGTTCTGATGGGCTGATTTTGAGTTAGTCGTGATAAATAAAAATAAATAAAAAGGAATGTCATTTCTCTCATTAATGTACAGTACATAATAGTTATTGGTCCACTGAAATTGTCTGGGACCAATTAGTTTAAAATTTTTCATTGGTTTTATTTCATTCTTAATTTTAAGGTCAATGTGGTTTATCTTCGTACATCTATTTGAGTGTATTTTTCCATTTTCGTAATGTATTTGTCAGGTGTGAGATTTTAAGTCATACAAGTGTTGTGTATTTTTGTTGTAATTTATTACAGTTGTAGTTTATCATAATTTGAGTTACTTTTTATTTTGTTAGTTGTCATAATTGATTTAGTTATAGTTGTCATAATTGATGTAGTTATTGTGAAGGATTATACAAAAATGAAACCTAAATGTCAAATAAGATAGACACATAAAAGTAACAGAAATTGAGCTTTATTGCATTCAGGTTTTAACCTAAAAAAAAGGAGGGAGGTGGCGCAGGCAGTGGAATCGTTCCTTAAAGGTATCATGACATTCATTTTCACTTTTTTTATTTTCAATGTTTTATTTGGGGTTTTATGACCTCAATTACACCCAAAAAACCTGAACTTAGAACATTCAGTGGATTTTCTGTGGTCTGGGGTTTTCTGAATAATTAGGCTGAAAAGTAATCTGAGCTTGGCCCTTCGACAGTGAGGTCACAGTCGATTAATCCCGCCCACTCTCCTCCTCGCCCCTCCCCTCCCCTATCCTTTCCTTTGGGGGGGGCGGAGCAGAGGCGATGATTGACAGGAAAAATCCCTCACCAGCGACACCCGCAGGCAAAGATTTATTTTTTCATTGCAGTTGAAAAGGCTTTAGAAATGTGAGAGAAAAAACACCTGCCATTGATCACTGGAATGGAATTTTCACTTAAAACTTTTTGTACACTTTTGAAGGACCAGGACAAAGACTTTGAATGTGGTGTAAAAGTGAATGTCATGATACCTTTAAGAACACCAAATGCCATCTCAATTCGGGCCCTTGTCCGGTTATGGCCATAATTGTAGTTGCGTTCTTCTTGGGTCTGGGGTTCTGGGAATGGGGTGAGGAGGTAGGGCTCGCAGGGATACCCCTTGTCTCCCAGAAGCAGGCCTGGGAATTCACCTGAGAACCAAAACGCAATAGTTAGGGCTGCATAAATAGCAGGTAAAACGTTGGAAACTATCATAATGAACAAAGAGGTGTGACCTATACCTATTTCCAGTCTCTGGCCAAGTGTGCAGGATCTAAATATCCTGGCATCATGCGCCGACCCTGGCCACATTGCCACTACATTGCTGAACAAGAGGTCGGCATCACAGATCATCTGAAACGGTAAAATGTGTTAAAGTCATTTAATGTACGTGATTAATGCATATATTTTAATTAACAATGAGTCATTCTTACTTGCACATTGATGCTGTGGAACCACTTTCTGTTCACAAAATCTGCCTCATGGTCACCTGAGGGCTTCTTAATTTTGATATGAGAACAGTCTACAACACCAAGGACATTGGGAAAACCTGCAAAAAAATCCAATAAATAGTATAATTACTGTTTGAAAGTTACACATAATAATAACTCTTGACTTAAATAAAATCTTGACTTAAATTCATGTTACCACCAATTTGATAGAAGTCTTCCTTTATGTGGTTCAGTCTTTCATGGCCAGGGAAGGTGATGAACGCCTGTGCCAATGATTTAAGGGCAAGGTACACTTTTCGGATTGTCCTGCACACAGTGGCTTTGCTGAGATGCTCAGCATCGCCAACTGTGTACAGGAACGTACCACTTGCAAAAAAAATCAGCGCAATACATACCATCTGTGGCACCGTCAAGGCTTGGCTCCTTGCGGTGTGGTTAGAGATTCGGGGGCCAAGCAGTGTACAAATGTAGCGTACGTCTGCCCCCGAAAATCTGTATCGCTCATCTAAGTAATCGTCATTGAAAGCAAAGGGGTCGTACCGGTCCCGAAACACCCTTTCCCTTCTCACTCTCAGTGCCCTACGTAAGATCAGCGCCTCTTCATCCGCCACGTCTAGTAAAAAAGGGCATGCCATGGTGAAGCTAGAGAATAATCACTCCTACACAGGCCTTTATATATTACTATTATCACTAACGTAATTGAAAACACCCTTGCAACATTGTCAGCCTTTTTCTTATAATCTAAATACAATCTGTTATATATTATCAAACATCTAACAACAATATGAAATATTAATATGAAAATAGTGTTAACAGAGTGACAATGACATATCACATGAGTCATTGTGAAACCCTTATGATTCATGGTCACACTATTTCAGTAATATAATTAAATTGATTATATCTTATATTGTATTTATTCTATTTTATTTGAATGCAGGGTCATTAAAATGAGTCCATATACAAACATAGGTGTTGAATTAACTGTGGAAAAAGTCATTGATTTACGATTGGAGTCATTGGACTAACAGCTATTTCACAAAAGTTGAAGAACAAGGTACTGGATTAATAAAGCTTGGCTGTTAGCCTGGTCCGGACCAGGCTAACTTCACAGCTAAATTGCCATGGTAACTAAGGCAGGATTGCTTCACTTTTCTTTCGTGAAACCGGATCATGGATAAACATATCCAGGTTTACTGGCTAAGTTAATCTGCCGAGCTAACTCAGCTTTCGTGAAACCGATTCCTGGATAATTTAAGCGACCAACCCGCCATTGCACTTCTATGAATGTGATATATTAATATAATCTATTATTCAGTCGTGGCGAAACACCTGTCAACATGTTAAGCATCACACTACACAATAACACAACACTTCCTGTCTCAACTTTCAGAATAAAACCCATGTAGGCCTACATGAATCATCATTTGAACAACAAATGAATCAAACAATAAATCACTTTGGTAATTATCATAAAAAAAACTAATACTCATCATCATTATTTAATGTGGAGACGCATCGTCGTCATAGTTTGTAGAATCAGTATAGGGATCGGGCGTAGGGAGGAGTTTAAGACTCCTCCCTCCGAAATGGTGGCCATATTGTATAGCTACAGTATAACAACAGCTGGTATCAACAACACCATTGACAGTTACTCAGGACGTGTCCTGAACGCATAGTCTATGTAAAGTCTACAACAAATGTATTGGTAAAGGACAGAAGATGGACCACGCAATGCGTGACAGAGACATACCATACAGAGAGAAGCTGAACGCGGACACAAAGGCACGCTACCTGGTAAAAATGTCATTACATCATGTAATGACAGTGCCCAGTCAGAGTCACAATTATTAATTTCATAGACTGGTTTACCTGAACCGAAAATAAAATATAGAGTCATCTTAAGTAGGCTACTGATTATTTATATATTATTATTAATATTATTAGCGAAGTATTATTATTATTATTATTATTATTATTTTGTTCATTCATTGATCATTGAGTAACGGGACCTGAGAGTTGCCACGAGTGTTGCCAGATTTTGCGAGATAAATAAGCAACCAGGTCTATGAAAACAAAGAAGTGGCTTAGTGCCTTTGGCTACTTGAAAATAGCCGATCTACAAGCTCACGTGAGCTTGTATAGGCTATTTAAAAAAAAACTCTTGCAATAAAATAAAGAATATTTGGAATTTGTTTAAACATTCTAACAACACAAATGCTCCCTGGCACAGAACATTATCATGAAAATATTTGAGAACCACTGGTTAAATATTTTTTATTTTTTTTTGGAAGCAAGCCTAAATAAGCAAGTACCCTTTATAGATAAATCACAAAAAACGCAACCCGCAACTACCAATTTTACAAGCAACTTTACAGAAAAAGAAGCCCAAAATCTCTTATAATAAGCCAACATGGCAACGCTGATTATCTTTAAGACTCCGTCTGATCAACACAACATGTTTACATTTTTATTGTGTGCTGTCATGCGTGTTTGAGCACAGGTAGAGAGCCTGAATGTGTTTGTTTCATTGTATTTAAGATATTCGATAGAACATTTTTTTAAATGCCAGATTTAGCTAATACGGCCGTAAACTTCTTATTCAAACTGCTAGCTTAGCCGCTAACCACTTAGCCTGTGCTCTTCTCTGAGACTCATCTGATCAGCACAACAGATGTTTATATTTTCTATTGTGTGCTGTCATGCTTGTTTGAGCACAGGTAGAGAGCCTATATGTGTTTGGGAATGTTGTTGAAGGTTATGTTATTTTGTCAGCTGACCAAGCCATACGACGTTTCTTTGATATCTCCGACATTAGCCCTAGAATGTCTGTGATCTTACATACATTTCGTCAAACTAGTGACCACTAATGGCGGCCAAAGTGGTCGGAGTTAACACTGTGACGTCGCTACGCCCGATCCCTATATTGTTTTCCCAGAATGTGTCCATTCATTAATTTACTTTACTTAAGTTTACATTTTAAACTCGCCAGAAGATGGCATCATATTATATGTTTTCAAAGGTTAGTCTGTAGCCAGATAACTATTCCACATGCAGTCTTCATAATATTATTATCAGTGGTGGAAAAAGTACTCAAATGTTTTACTTAAGTGAAAGTATCAATGCTGCAATGCAGAAGTACTCTGTTACAAGTAAAAGTCCGGGATTCTAAATTTACTTACTTAAGGGATATTTCACTTTCAAATAAAATAAATATTAAAAATAAATATTTTTAAAAAATGAAAAAAGTTATGGCAAAATCACGGCCCCCTCACACATTGGTAGGACACTCTAATGCGTGAGGGGGCCGTGATTTTTCCATTACTTTTTTCATTTATTTTTAATATATTTTTTAAATGTTTATATTATTTGAAAGTGAAATATCCCTTTAAGTACAAAAGTATTGGTATCAAAATGTACTTAAAGTACCAAAAGTAAAAGTACTAAAATGTTTGAAAATAGCAGATCTACAAGCTCACAACGCGAGCTTGTAGATCGGCTATTTTCAAATAGCCTGTATAAAATAGGGCTAAATGGTGAATGTATGTTTCATACTATATCATTTATATCTGAAAAGTAACTAGTAACTAAAGTTTTCAAATGAATGTAGTGGAGTAAAATTACAATATTTGCCTCTTAGACTGCATAGGCCTATAACTATTCCACAATCTTTATAATATTAATATTAATAATAATAGTAGTAATAATAATAATAAGTGTAATAATAATAATAATTATTATTATTGTTATTGTTATTATTATTATTAGTAGTAGTAGTAGTAGTAGTAGTAGTAGTAGTAGTAGTAGTAGTATTATTAGTAAT
Source organism: Gymnoscopelus braueri (assembly GCF_963280865.1). Classification (NCBI taxonomy): domain Eukaryota; kingdom Metazoa; phylum Chordata; class Actinopteri; order Myctophiformes; family Myctophidae; genus Gymnoscopelus; species Gymnoscopelus braueri. The sequence goes on from NC_137611.1 coordinate 49,677,402, forward strand.
ATTCTTTGAAAGCCCAATGGAGAAATAATATCCGAGCAAAATAATTTTCATGCATAGAGACACACGGCCGGAAGCGGAAGGCCTACAAATCCACGCCCACTTTTGACACTCGGGGTCCGTTAGAACGATGAACTGCAGCTCTCAATGCAATCTCTATGAGAGGCATTGTAAAATACCGTCATTTCACTGGTTAACTACTGAGGCTGTAGCGATTTTTTTTGTGTTCTAATAATCTGTCCCATTTGTTTAATTTGTCCTTTTTAATGTCCCATATCTTTCATCTCGATATACTACCCACAATATACTATAATATACTCCATCAGTATGTCAAAACCGCTAGCATCGGAGATCCAGACTTTAAGTGGTCGCATCACGGACGCATCCCTTGAGGTTTTCAATACCCAGAAAACTGGCGAAAGTGGCCGTTTTCAATAGGTTTTGGTCATTATCTCTGGAACAGAAGGTCCAATCTGCTCAGTTCAAAGCTTGTTGGATGCGTGACTTTGAGGACATTAAGCACGCAATGACACATTTTCGGGTTATTTTTTTTTTTAGGGGAGGCGAGATCTTAGTTGGGCAGGCGACCGCCTCTCCTGCCTCTACTACAGTGGGGTACGCTGTCGGTCGGCGCTCGGCGCTCGTAAAGACAGTGATGTCACTGAAATGCCTGTCTGCTGTCTACCCTCTGCTGTGTTAGCATTATGGGTAACTCGTTAAAGTGGCAAATTAAATGTGAAACACATCAACTATTAAGAAAACAAGAAGATATGTTGACAAAGACACTCCATACATTTGGAAACATATTTTTATTTAAATCAATATCGTCTCCAGTTAATGTACGAATATTTCAAAAGTAGGCTAATTCTCATATCCTCTCATAGGGATTGCATTGGCAGCTGCAGTTCATCGTTCTAACGGACCTCGAGTAGCGGCGCTGTCTCAAAAGTGGGCGTGAAATTTGTAGTCCCCGTGTGTCTCTATGCAAAATAACCACTCTTTACTAGATTTTAACCACTTAAACCCATGTCATACTTTCACAAATGTTTTAAGCGATCTACAGGCTAATTTAGAACACATCACTTTCCGTATCCGCTCTAAATCCAGACCGGATCAGCAAAAAATGTTTTTAACGTGGTCGAGTTTTAAATAGATATTATGGAGTTTTTACATTTTATTGTGAAAATGCAGACAGGAAGTGTCCTGTGTTGTTATTGTGTTTAGTCTGATGTTTTCCGGTGTTGCCATGTCTGCTTATTATTAGCGACTTTGGGCTTGTTTTTCTGTCAGGTTGGTTGTAATACATAATGGTAGTTGCGGGTAGCGTTTTTTTTTTGGGCTTGTTTCTAAAGTGTAGTCGCTTATTTGGGCTTGTTTCATAATGTCGTTTAAATCAATGTTTTTCAAACATTTTCATGGCAGGACCCCCACAAATTAATATGTAAATGTCCAAGGATCCCCTTCTGAAAACAGTTTGTGCCAGGGATCCCTGTACAAGATTATTGTTGTTAAAATGTTTCACTTGCCCAAGATATATTTTTTTAAATATAGCAGATCTACGAGCTTGTAGATCTGCTATTTTCAAACAGCCGACGCACATAATAGTCGCTTCTTTTTGGCTTGTTTTCATGGTTGCTTATTTCTCTCACAAAATCTGGCTACATTGATTTTATGGTGAAAGTGCAGACCGGAGGTGGCCAGTGTTGTTATTGTGTTTAGCCTGATGGTCTCCGTTCTATGTTGACAGGCGACGGCTGTACAGACAACTCGGTATTTCCTCTTTTTATTCTTTGATCCGGTGGAGTCTCTCTGGTTTTCTTCACTCTCTCCTTCTTTTAGACACTAAAACATTAATATATCCCTCACTTGATGCTGGCTGCAGAACTTCGGCTAGCTTAGTTAGCTTAGCAGTTAGCTCACACTGCACTGTTATTAGCCATGGTTCACATGACGCTCGTCTGTCACAAGCGTCATGGCGCTACTTGTTCCTTTTTTTCGAAATTTTTACATTTACAACCAGTACATCTACATACACGTTCAGATTTCAAATATAAAGTGCTGACCCCACGGCCACGGATGTTACAAGTTAAAGCGCCCGGCTCTAACTACTCGTATCCTCCGTATTGTTCAATAAAAAGCATTTTAATCCGATCGGCAGCCATTTTCCTTTAATGTATCAGAGTGCAATACACCTCCCAACCGCCAGGGGCGCACCGTTTAAAGCATATGGTGAAAAATCGGAAAACATGGCTGGTGGTTGGATTAAAAAGCTTTTTATTGAACAATACGGAAGATACGGGTACTTAGACCCAAGCTTTTTAACTTGTAACATCCGTGGCCGTTGGGTCAGCACGTTATATTTGAAATATGAACGTGTATGTAGATGTACTGGCTGTAAATGTAACATTAAAAAAAAACAGGAACAAGTAGCGCCATGACTGCCATGGGATGACAGTCATGTTTCAGGGCTACACTGTTATATTTCCTCTCATCATTCTGCTCTGTGATCAATCTGATAGTCTGCTGTTTTAACCATTTACCATTTATGACACTTTAAAACAATGTTTTCAGATCTTCCTAGTGTAGTCTAATTAGATTATTAGATTATATACATCTTTGGCCTAAAATGTAGCCTGATCCCTATATGGGGTGCAATGGTGTTCTAGTGTGTGTTCTCAACCTGTGGGTCTGGACCCCCAGGGGGGTCCCCACATGATTGTTTTTTGGGGGGTCCCCAGATGACCGTAAAGTGACAATTTAAGGACTTTTATGACCTTTTTAATACCCAAGAAATGAATCAGCAATGCATCAATAGTAATCAACAAACTATACTATAAAAAAATGGTCAAACATTGGCCAAATTGTCAAATAATATAAGAAAGAGGCAAATATTGTGAAAATAGCAGATCTACAAGCTCACAACGCCTTGCTCTGTGGGAACTGAGTCAAATTAAATGTAATGCCTCAACTATTACAATTCCAAGTACTTGTCAGACTGGGGGGTCCGTGGTTCATATATTTTTGGGGTTTGTAGCCTAAAAAGGTTGACCAGTGGTTCTCCAAGTGGGTCCTTGAGGGGGTGTCAGGGGGTCCCCAAAAAAATGTTAATATAAGCATAAAGTCTGTTAAATCACTTTAACCTACCCACATCGGCCATTTCAAAATAGTGATCTACAAGCTCCTTAGTGTGACGTGTGAGCTTGTAGATCGGCTATTTTCAACAAGAATCTTGAAATAAATGTGAAACATTTTAACAACACAAACGCTGTAAGGGGTACTTGGCAAAAATAAATAAATAAAACATGTATATCTATATAAAATCATTGTTATTATTTTTTAAAGAAAAACGTTCGAACATTTTTCCAGAGAATTTCAGAATTTCAAAAAAAATCGAAGAAATTCTATATTATGTTTAAAAAAATATATGTCGTGAAAATAGCAGATCTACAAGCTCACAACACGTTGCATCACGACGAGTTGTGAGCTAACTCTGGTTTTCAGAGTTAAGTGGTCTAATCACACATTTTGTGTCTTTATTCTTTACATAGTTTGAAAAGCCCCCGTTACTTAATAATGTAATCATTTAGTTCTGTGTCTCTTTCTCTATGGAACCTCCTTGTTTGTGTCTCTGACCCCCTTAGTTCAGTGGAGTCCAGTCTGTAGGTGAAGATGAGTTCTCCAGAACCATTCAGGACTGTTTCTATTAAAGAAGAACCTGAAGATGACCTGGACATCGGTGAGTTTCATGATCTATATTTTCTCCTTTCAATGTTTAAAGGGATAGTTCACCCCCAAAATGACTTTTTTTCTATCGATTAGTCACCCCATGGAGACTTGAATTCATGGATATTTTTTTGTTTTTTTTTCGCATTCCTAAGCCAATAATTTGATGGCCGGCAGCGGTTCAGGTAGGAGACACAAAGAGTCTCCTTTGTGTCTCCTACCAGAACCGCTGCCGACGGTCCGCTGGTCATCAAATTATTGGCTTAGGAATGCGACAAAAAAATATATATATCTATGAATTCAAGTCTCCATGGGGTGACTAATCGATAGAAAAAAAAGTCATTTTGGGGGTGAACTATCCCTTTAATTCTGTTCAGTTTTTATGGCCTTAATAACAATTCACTAATATAATTTCATGGGTGACTGATCTCCATTAACACACGGAATTCATGAGGCTTTTTTTTCTGCCTCTTTTTTGTTTAATCACATTTAAGCAAATGGCTGAGATCTCAGTGATGTTTTTAGGTATGCATGCTGCGTCAAATGACACATTGTACTGCAAAAAAAACGTATTAAACTAACTAACTTTGCGTCCAGGGGACCCGGCATGCCATTTCACCTAGACTAAATGCGGCCATAGCTGAATGGTTAGAATTGTGCCTGGGAAGGCAAAGGTCCCAGGTTCGATTCCAGGCCTCGGTAATGTGTCGAGTTAAGGATTTAATTGTGTTTGTCGTTGAACACTAGAACATTATGCTTTAGGCTTTTAAGTGAAAAAGGGCAGATATGACAAATAACTTATATAGTTTAATATCTTTATGCTCTATTAAGATATACTTTAAAAAAAACATTAACTCTCTCAGTGCCACACAACAAGATATCCCGAGTTTTTTCTGAATGCCCTCAGTGCCAAGAACGAAAAATCCAGAGTAAAAAAATATATATATATATATATATATTATTATTATCTTTTCTTTTTTTTTGGAAAAAAACAAGTTCAGAACCCAAGATATCATTATCTGAAGATTTGCAGCTCCATCCACTCCTTGTTTAACTTATAACTGAAAAAGGCTGTATCTCGCTACCTAAGCACTTTTTTTTTTACTTTGAAAAAAATAAAATAAAATGCTGTCACAGTATGAACATATTTTTTTATTTCATTGGCACTGAGAGTATAGTGGAAATAGCCCATCTACAAGCACAAAACGCGTCACATCGTGATGCGTTTTGAGCTTGTAGATTTGCTATTTCCACTATTTTTAAAAATGTTTGAAAATAAGTAAATGTTTCAACATGGAAAAGATTATGACGATTATGAAAAGAAAATATTGGGATTATCTCAAATAATTGCGATTATGTAATAATGGTGTCAGGCCTAGTCTAAACTGATTAAATAGTTGTAATTCACCGCCACTTCGAAACAATCTATCAGTACCGCAGCTCCGACCTGCTGCGTTTATGTGTCTGTGCGTGTCTCTGGTTACTTCGGAAAACATCCGGTTTATATTTTATATTACCTTACTTGTATATATTTTGTACTACTGTATATCATTTAATTTGGCCATTACGGTACTTGTAAAACACAGTTTAGTGGAATCTGCAGCACCAACCATTTCATTGAACATGTCACAGATAGTCTCTTAATCCATTAAGACCGGGGTCCGACCAGTGATGTTGCTAGGTTTTCAATGTAATGGGTCCCGGGACCCACAGGTGGTCATTCAAATGGGTCCCAGAAACATTTTATGGGTCCCCAATTACACGTCTCCCCCCCCCTTCTATCGTTTTCTTTGATCTCCAATCTCCATATCTTCTATGTGTGTGTGACTGTGTACATTATATCCTAATGCAGTGGATCTCAATCTTTTCAGGCAGCGACCCCCCAAAATAATCATATTTGAACTGGGGACCCCCCACCCTGAGAAGCGCTTGGAATTAGGAGTTGAGGCATTTAATTTAGTTTAACTCAGTTCCACAGATACATAGTCAAAATAGCAGATCTACAAGGTCGTTTTTTTTTTTTTTTAATCTACAAGCTCACAACGCCTTGCTTGTAGATCGCCTCTTTCTTATATTATTTCACAATTTTGACCGTATTTATAGTATAGTTTGTTGATTAGTTTGGATGCAGTAATAGTCTTTTTTCTTTTCTTTCTTGAGGTATTAAAAATATCTTAAAAGTCCTTAAATTGTGACTTCACTGTCATCTGGGGACCCCCCCCCCCCCCCCCCAAATCATGTGGGGAGCCCCCTGGGGGTCCTGACCCACAGGTTGAGAACCACTGTCCTAATGTACATTCTATTTTGCTACTTGTTGTAGTCACAAACTCAGAATACAGGGTACAAACTACAATATAAAGTTCATAATAATAATATGAAAAAGTACACTTCATAGGAGCAGAGATAGATAGGAACTAAAGAACAACAACACTTTGTGGAAGAGAATGTAAACGGAGCAGAGATATTTGTTTAAGAAAAGTAGATGTTTGCGGCAGTATTTATTGCTCTGGTGTTTTCTTCTTAAAAAGTGGGATTCCCTTCAAATGATTTATGCTTGTGTCGCACCGAAAATGACGATCTGAAAACGACGTGTCGCGCGTCGGTGTTTCGGCTCGCGGGTCGGTTTGGTGCGCGGCTCGCGGCTCACTTTGCTGCTCGCGGTTTGGTGTGCGCTCGCGGGTCGCTTTGGTGCGCGGCTCGCGGCTCACTTTGCTTCGCGGCTCGGTTTGGTGCACGGCTCGCGGTTCGGTTTGGTGCGCGGCTTGCGGCTCGCTCTGGGCGCGGCTCGCGGCTCGGTGTGGTGCACGGCTGCGTGGCTCGGTTTGGAGCACGGCTGCGTGGCTAGCGGCTCGCTTTGGTTGTATGCGTCCCGTGGACGCTGTGATGGTTGGTTTAATGCGTCCTTTATTAAAAATGTGCGTCAGAGACGCAGGGCTAGCAGCATCTCTGGGGAACACATCTGTGTCATTTTAGATTTTAACCATTATTTTGTACTTTGGCTATTCAAAAATAGCAGATATACAAGTTCATAGCGTGGCACCGAGTGCCATGCTACGAGCTTGTAGGTCTGCTAATTTGTTTTCATCTTGAAAATGTGTGCAAAGCTTTGAATATAATATATGTTTTTAAAGCAAACATTGTTTTACTAAAATCTTTGCTTGTTAGGGTCCCGGGAACAAAATATTTTGAGATGGGGGCCCGCCGCCAAATATATATAATTTTGGGTGGTCCTTGACATGAAAAAAGTTTGAGAACCACTGATATTATAGCAACATAAGTGTTTCAGAAAACTGATTTAGAAGACATTTGTAGCATCCCCAGAATCAAAGATTTGAGTTACAAATGTTTGCTTTAAAAAAAAATATATATATATTGAAAGATTTGCACAGATTTTCAAGTTTTTTCTAACATAGCAGATCTACAAACTCCATGCCGCGCTATAAGCTTGCATATCTGCTATTTTTTAATAGCCAAAGAAATCTAAAAACGACACAGATTCTTTCCTGGTCTAAATGGGTTGAATTATTGAATCTTGTTGCCTTACTAATGACCCCGTTCTCTTTTGTAGAATATACTGAGCGCTATGGAAGAGACCACGAAGGAGACTTCCCCCCACAGACGACACGCAAGTATTGCATTGTAAGAATAATAATGGTTTGGATTAAACACGGTTATATATTAGCTGAATATGACGTGGAGTCATTCATTCTTCTGTCATCTTGTTTAGATGGGAGCCAAAATCTGCGAGAATCCATGTCCAATTTGCAGGGATCCAAGCATCATCATCCACCATCAGGTCTGTTAATATCACAATTATTGCAATCCATGTTACTGGCATTCTTTTGATCAATGTAGAAATAAAACGGCACAACTCAAGTCTATTCAAACAACAGTTTGCCGGGGGCACGGCTCAGCAAGGCTGAATGTATAAAACGAAGAATTGCCAGCACTCTGAAGTCCTTCTGGTGCCTTTTTAATGAAAATGAAGGCGCAGGCATACACAGGCGTGTTTCGGCATCAAGCCTTCTTCAGCTTGAATGAATCATTCATTATTTGTATCATTATTTTGATGCCACAATTGTTTTTAACCACATTAAACCCGGAGTCCCATGTTTTGTCCATAGTCCATAAAGGCAAAATGTAAAAATATATATATATGTACTTTTATGCCCATATATGGAGATCCCTGATGTCATCATTTGATAGTTACGTATGTAACTTAAAGCACTGAATAGTTCCCTTCGCGCATGCGCAGCTCGAGTACGCATACCAACGTCGTCACTTGTGACCCCGGGATGAACCGGAAGAGGCTATATCTTCCGGTGTCATCAGGGGGTCAGTCCCTACAGAATCTTCTCGTGTGAACACGAGGATTCTGAGTGACAGAGCGCTCTGGCGGTCATTCGGGACTCATAGAACCGTAGTAACTATCGTTCAGAGGCGGTGCTTAAAGCACTGAATGACTCCTACCAAACGAGTCATGAGCAATCCTGGTTACAAACCTTAGACGGTAGAACCGGACTCTGGCAAGAGGACCACGCCCAGTGGATGGGGAGTGGTAACATTCACCCTATAAAATCTAGAGAACGTGCCCGGTGATACCCATGAGGCAGCGGCACAGATGTCCTCCAAGGGTACCCCTCTCAGGGCGGCCCACGACGTGGAGACGCTCCTGGTGGAGTGGCACTGTATGCCGGGTGGGATGGGACGGCCACTCGCCCCATAGTCGTGGCTGATTGTGTCCACAATCCAGTGGGACAGGCGCTGCTTGGAAAAGCGCGCACCCTCTGTTAGGGCCGCCGTGACAGAGGAACAGCTGTTCGGACCGCCGAGTATGGACGGTTGCTCTGATATAAGCTCTCAGGGCCCGGACTGGGCACAGCAGCTCCATCCTGTCGGACCTCTCCCCAGGCGGAGGGTTGAACCGGGCTAGCCTTATGGGCTGGTTGAGGTGCGCAGTCGACAGTACTTTAGGGAGGAAGGCTGCGTTCGGCCATAGGGTGACACCTGACCCGTCTGAGTTCCACCTCAGACAGGACTCGCTAACGGACAGGGCGTGCAGCTCCCCGACACGCTTCGCCGAGGCAATCGCCAGGAGGAATGCGGTATTAAGAGAGACCCACTTCAGCCCTGCCTGTGCCAAAGGCTCAAAGGGAGGCCCGCATAGGGAATCCAATACAGTGGTCAGGTCCCATGCTGGAGCTCTCGGGGCTCTCGGAGGATGCAGCCTCCAAGCCCCCCTCAAGAAGAGGGACACCAGACTGTGGCTCCCTACAGTGGCATTGTCCATTTTAGCGTGTCGGCTCGAAATGGCTGCCACATAAACCTTTAGGGTCGAGGGAGATCGGCTCTTACCCAGGAGGGACTGTAGGAACTCCAAGATGGTAGGCACGGAGCAGTGCACTGAGTCATCGTTCCGACCCCTACACCAGTCGGAGAACAGCTTCCACCTGTTGTCATATTGTAGCCTGGTGGAAGGCGCTCTTGCGTTTAAGATGGTGTGCCTGACCGGCCCTGCACAGCTGCTCAACAGCGGTTCGGGCCCACCAGTAGCCAGACACACAGTTGAAGCCGTCGAGGCTCGGGATGCAGGATCCGACCTCCTAGTTGTGAGAGCAGGTCTCTCCTGTCGGGGAGGCGCCATGGCGCCCCGCGGCAAAGCTTGTGGAGCAAGGAGAACCACGTCCTCCCTGGCCAGAAGGGGGCCACCAGCAGTATGGTGTGACCCTCCAGCATGACTCTCTGAAGGATCTGACGTATCAGAGGAAGAGGCGGAAAAGCGTATAGGAGCGCCTCCGGCCAAGGGTGCGCCAGCGCATCCTGACCCAGAGGGCTGGCCATCTCCGCCAGGGAGAACCAGCGTGGGCAGTGGGTCCATGCCTCTGAGGCGAAGAGGTCCACCCCTGCCCTGCCGAAGCGGCCCCAGATGGTGTGCACCACCTCCGGATGGAGGCGCCACTCCCCAGGTGGAGGCTTTTGGCGGGAGAGGAAGTCTGCCACGTGGTTTCGCTCTCCCGGTAAGTACATTGCCCGAAGGCTCGTCAGACGGGGGGCTGCCCACGTAAGGAGGTCCGTGGACACCCGTAGCAGCCGAGCGGATTTGGTCCCGCCCTGGTGGTTGATGTGGTACACGGTCGAGGTGTTGTCTGACCTTAACAGGACGTGCCTGCCCCCTAGAAATGGCAGAAAATGCTGTAGGGCCAGGTGCACCACTCGCAGCTCCAGCACATTTATGTCTTTGGTGCACCACCGGAAGACCCCATAGGGACAGACCCCATAGGGACACCCCTTGATAAGTAGGCCCTGTCCCTCCATGGGCGTAGGGCGAGGAGACACTGTTTCGACACCCTTATTTTCCTGCGTATGTGACGCTCGGGGTCTTAAGTGAAAGCTGTTCAGCCACCTCTGGAGGGGGCGCAGTGACAGCTGACCCAGCGGAACAACGGCTGCGACGGAAGTTAGTCTGCCCAAGAGGCTGAGGAACATGAGGAGCGGCAGCCGTCTGCCTCTCCGGAACGCGGGCAAGAGCTTCAGGATGTCGTCCACCCGGCGGGGGGACGGACATGCTGTCATGTTTGTAGTATTCAGGGCAAGCCCAATGAATGTGGTGGTCTGGGATGGCGTTAGGCAGCTCTTTACTGTATTTACCTTTAGACTCAGGCAGGCCACGTGGGACAGGAGCCATGCTGTATCTTCGGCTGCCTGCGCCCGGGATGGTGCGCACACCAGCCAATCGTCCAGATAAGGCAGGATCTTCATTCCTTGAGATTGTAGAGGCGCCAGTGCCGCTGCCACAAACTTGATAAAAACCCTTGGAGAGAGGGAGAGCCCAAACGGCAGCACCCGGAACTGCCAGTGGCGGCCCCTGTAGGCGAACCTTAGAAATGGCCGGTGTTGGCGGGCAATGGGGACATGGAAGTACGCATCCGTCAAATCTATGGAGGTAAACCACTCTCTGTGGACAACAGACTGCAACACGTCTGCCGTGGTCAGGCAGAGGGCAGATAGCTCCTGGTCCAGTGCGAGGGCCTTTGCCGGGTCGCCAATGATGGTCATTTTGACCCGGCTGGCTGTGGGGGGCCGGCGGCGGAACTGAAGCTTGTACCCGCGGGTTAAGGTGGTAACCACCCACGGATTCGAAGCTTGAGCAGTCCAGTGCCTGAGCTGCTGATGGGAAAAATGTCCGACGGCCGGCCCCTTGGGGCTTGGGCTCAGCGTCTGCCTCCCGGGCCCTAGAGGCCCTGGGTGGGGTCTGCCAGGGTCCGGGGCTCGAAATGTCGGCGAGGGGCCGGTGTCTCCGGAATCACGGACCTGCCTCTGCGTAGGACGCTGCGGGAAGTGCTGGCCCCTAGGATGAGCTGGTGGTAGGCGAGCCCGGGGGGCCGCCGAGAGGCTCCTGCTCCTACCGGAGGGAGGCCTGTTGGGGGGAGGCATGCGCCCCAGACCTGCTAGCTGCTGCCTGGTCTGCCCGGCCTGAATAGTACGCTCCAGCGCTTTCTGCGCGGCTGGGCCGAACACCACTCCCGGCTCCACTGGGAGACTGCGGAGGGTTCTTCTGGACGCCTCAGTGAGATTTGACTGAGAGAGCCAGACCTGGCGCCGAGTCTGGACCAGGGTGGACATCATCCTCCCGAGCTCCTTTGACATGAGGCCAAACGCCTCCAGCGACGCGTCACAGAAAGCGATGGAGTCTGCGTCCGCGCTAGCATTGCTTTCCTGCAGAGATGGGCCTGGACCGGCATACGGTCCAGGCCCACTGCTGCAGCGTCATGCATGGCCGACAGAGTACGCCCGTCAGCCGAGAGACGGGAGCGGGCCCTCGTGTCTCTCCAGCAGGCTTGTAGCTCGCTTATCTAGTCCCTGTAGCCTGCGCCTGAAGAAGGCGCTTGCAGGGGCAGACTCCGCCTGCTGCGGAATGGCCAGCCGTTGTTGCTCTAGAGCCATGCGCAAGACAGTCCGCATTGAACTGTCCTCCGTCTCACTCAGTGAGGTCTGGGCTGAGGAGTGGGAGCCCGGCTCCGAGGCCTGGGAGACATAGTCTCCCCTATCCTCCCCATCAAACTCACGGAAGTGAGTGGCTGATGCCGCCAGAGAAAGGGTGTCATCTTCTAGGGTCAGGTGTGGCATTGGAGGCGTAGGCGCCTCTGCCTCCTCCGAAGGGGGATCGGGCTGGCGGGCCATGAGCATGGACTTCATGTGAGCCAGTTCGGCCGACAGCTTCTCCATCTCAGATCACAGACTGCGGTCAGACCTCTTCTTGGGAGGGGGGGCGGCAGCCGCCTCAGCCCGACGTTTAGAATGCCTAGCTTTGGTCGTAGACGGCTGGCCTGATGGGGGGGATTTCGCCTGCACCCCGTGGCGGTTCCACCTCTGCCAGTCTGGCCGCCCTCACTGCCCGAGGCATGTAACTGCAGTTCAAGCAGGCGTCGCCGTCCAGTGCCTCCCTCAGATGTTCGGGTCCCAGGCACCCGGGGCAAAGATCGTGTCCATCATCTGGCTGGAGTGGACAGTAGCACAGTAATGGGAGTTATCCATAGCCAGCGTCCCTGTAGCCTGCGCCTGAAGAAGGCGCTTGCAGGGGCAGACTCCGCCTGCTGCGGAATGGCCAGCCGTTGTTGCTCTAGAGCCATGCGCAAGACAGTCCGCATTGAACTGTCCTCCGTCTCACTCAGTGAGGTCTGGGCTGAGGAGTGGGAGCCCGGCTCCGAGGCCTGGGAGACATAGTCTCCCCTATCCTCCCCATCAAACTCACGGAAGTGAGTGGCTGATGCCGCCAGAGAAAGGGTGTCATCTTCTAGGGTCAGGTGTGGCATTGGAGGCGTAGGCGCCTCTGCCTCCTCCGAAGGGGGATCGGGCTGGCGGGCCATGAGCATGGACTTCATGTGAGCCAGTTCGGCCGACAGCTTCTCCATCTCAGATCACAGACTGCGGTCAGACCTCTTCTTGGGAGGGGGGGCGGCAGCCGCCTCAGCCCGACGTTTAGAATGCCTAGCTTTGGTCGTAGACGGCTGGCCTGATGGGGGGGATTTCGCCTGCACCCCGTGGCGGTTCCACCTCTGCCAGTCTGGCCGCCCTCACTGCCCGAGGCATGTAACTGCAGTTCAAGCAGGCGTCGCCGTCCAGTGCCTCCCTCAGATGTTCGGGTCCCAGGCACCCGGGGCAAAGATCGTGTCCATCATCTGGCTGGAGTGGACAGTAGCACAGTAATGGGAGTTATCCATAGCCAGTGTTGGGACTAACGCGTTACTAACGTAACACGTTACGTAACGCAACTACTATTTGCGGTAACTAATAACGTAACGTGTCACCTTTTCCCATTCAGTAACGCCGTTAGAGTTACTGTGATTTAAATGGGTACGTTACTTGCGTTACGTTATGTGATCCAAATGAACTGTTTTCTGCGGAGCAGCCTGCCTCTCTCTGCCTGTCATTTAACAGGCAGAGAGCCCGCAGCAGCCAACAGGCTGGATATAGTGGTCCCTCTCACTCTAACATGATGAAAAAGTGAAAGTGCTAGAGAGGACGATGATTGGTTAACGCAGGGTAAAAATTCAGGTTAAGCCAATCAGAGACAGAGTTGGGCGGGTCTTGTCTTATGGGGAAATACACAGACACACAAAAGCTTGCTAACACACACACGGCAACACGGCCACCGGCACCACACACACAATGGCAAACGACAGCAGCAGCAGCTTTACAACTTGGCGATTTAGCCACTATTTTGAATATGCAGGGATAAAAGATGCAAAAAATATTACTGTTAAATGTAAACTCTGTGCCGGACAGAAAGCATTATCCACATCCAATAACAGCAATGCCAATCTGAAGCACCTCAAGTACATGGGGCTATAAAAGTGGTTCCCAAAGACCCCACCGTCTCTACAACCAGCAGTGATCCAGATGGAGCAACACCAGCTAAACAGACACAAATCGATTTTTTTTTAATCGCCACATGTCAGTGTCACCCAGAATCAACTAAACCGTTTGATTGCCAGGTATGTTATTGAGGAGATGCTGCCCATTGCAACGGTTGAGTCTGTTGCCTTCAGGCAACTAGTCAGCCATATACTAGTGAAAGGAGTGAATTCAGGGCCACAGTGCAGAAAGACGTTTTCAAAGTACCTGGTCATTGAATATGCCAAAATGGAAGTTGAGCTCAAAAATACATTTGTACAAGTGCACTACTTAGTTGTTGAGGCTACAATAGCCTGGAGATATAGATGCCAAAGATGCCTGTCAACATTTCTAAACATATCTTTTGTGTTTTATTGTTCCACTACATTTCATAATAATTGCTACTATTTACTAGTTACTTTTTAAATTTAGTAACTAATAAAGTAACAAGTTACTTTTTTGAGAGCTATAACTATAACTAGTTTTAAAGTAACTTGCCCAACACTGTCCATAGCCCAGAGCGCGGACGCCACTGGTTGCTAGGAGAGAGACCGTAAGCTGGGGGATGGAGCGCTTACGCTGCCTGTACCAGCAGAGGCTACTAATGGCTGGGCCGCAGCCCGCTTATGCTTATGCTGGGAGAAGAATGACTCCAGCAGAGGCTAGTGATAGCGAGTTCAGGTGACCAGAGCGCTAACGCAACTGGTAGCAATGAATATTAATACATAAAGACTAAAAACAGCTATGCAACACAGTCGCTGAGCAAAGCTTAAGAGCTGCTGTAATCTACATATACTATATAGCAGGGGCTGATCAAAGAAGCTGCAGAAAAAACAAAAGTAACGCTAGTATAAAGAATAGCGTTAAATTATGCCGTGCCTTAGGCAGGCAGCGTCAAGCTTGCTATAGCAGGGGTTTTATCAAGATTATCAACAGCTAGCCGTTCCTATGCTAACGGATGCTAACCGGAGCGCTCGCGCTACTGTTAGCAACGTGCAACCAAATACAGGAGGGAGGAGGCGCGCATGCGACCTTTACCAACAGAGGCTGATTTATAATACAAAACTTAAATCTCAGTCTAGCAGCAACCTACCTTGTCCGGAGGCGAGGGATCTTAGAGCCGTCCCTGCCGGTGGAGCGACGGACGCCAACAGCGTCCGTGTGTGAGCTTCACCCAGCTCAGAAGTCGCAGTTCTTAGAGGGCTACTCCGACCTATATGGTCACAGAATTACCAGCGACCTCTTTTTTTACAAACGATAAGGTAGGTTTGTAATATGGCTTAGTGCAGATCTCTTACAACCTGCGCGCGAGAAGATAAAAGGGACTGACCCCCTGGTGACACCGGAAGATATAGCCTCTTCCGGTTCATCCCGGGGTCACAAGTGACGATGTTGGTATACGTACTCGAACTGCGCATGCGCGAAGGGAACTATTCAGTGCTTAAAGCACCGCCTCTGGCGGTTAGCAGGGACGAAATAGAACCCCCTATTGTGCCCGTATATGGAGCTGACTGATTTGTTTTCTGATGCCATGACGACACATTGAGGTTAGACAACACATTCCATATTTGGGCGTAGCTGCATTGGAAACTCCTTATATGGTTATGGCTGAGTCATGGTGACATGAGGTCCGCCGGCCGGCCCTCCCTTAAGCTAATTTTAATATAGAATAGGTTTCAACTGTAAAATGCACACATCAAAACAGTCCATAGTGCTTAATCCTAGTATGAACAAGAGGAACATGCAGCGCAATAGTGATCACGATTATTCACACCAAAATAATTGTGATTAAGGATATTGCGATAATCAAAAATATCACAAATATTTATAGTTTTAAATATTTAAAACTCTTAAACTTTTGTTAACAAATTGCACCCCATCATCCATATTCTGGGGGAGTGGACATCAGGTGATTTGGTGTAGACTGAAAAGAATGGTCCAAGTACAAAGCCAACTAGGGTCCAATGTATGATGAACAATTTAATGATACATTTAAATCTCTGCGACATGATTATTGTGAGCGTTGTTTTTATCAGGATAACTATCATCGTGCCATCCCTGCAGTGCGATTAGCCTGGTTCCAGACAAATCTGCCATTGCAAAAATAAATTGCCCTTAGCAGATTAGGTCTGGCCCCTCTCAATAGAGATTGGACTCTCCCTCCGAAGTTGTGAGGGTCCAATCAGGGCCCACCATTCAAATATGAGGCGGGTTTATCACCAGAGGCATTTTTGTTATTTTCCCCTCGGAAATGCAGGTTCCACACAGAGATCCCTAATCTAATTATCTAATATCTACGCAGTGATATTAGTCTGGCCATGCCAGGCTACAGTGCGATGAGTCTGTACATTTCATGTTTTTCGTTCAAATCGGAAAAAAAATTAACCAAAATCATATTGCTCATCCCACAGAATGTGAAGTTGTTGGAGCAGTTCATAAACCCAGACACGGGGATGGCGTATGACCACACTCACACAGGTATGGCAATTTATTCAAATTCATTTGAGTTGTTGTTCCAACATTAACAAATGGCTAAATGTCCAGAGCTAGGGCTCTCACAGTGTAGAAATCTCACCTGTCGTGCGTTATGGTGGCCCAGCAGCGCAGTATGCAGTTTTACTGCTATGTCCGACGCCCCCCTTTAATTACTTAATTTGTCCTGATTGAATGCTATCTAAACAACCAATAAACATAACTTACACTATAACTCTACCCTAGAGCCCAATGCATACTCCACCAGAACAACCGATGTCACTTTGGTCCGGCTGGCTACAGACTACAATATGACATAATTTAAAGCAGTGGTTCTCAACCTGTGGATCTGTACTCCCAGGTGGGTCAAAAGTACAAACTGGTCAAAAATTGGTCAAATAGTATAAGAAAGAGGCAAACATTGTGAAAATAGCAGATCTACAAGCATTGCGAGGCGTTGTGAGCTTAGATCTGCTATTTTCACAATATTTATCTGTGGAACCGAGTCAAACTAAATGTAATGCCTCAACTCCTACAATTCCAAGTGCATGTCAGCGTGGCGGGTCCCCTGTTCAAATATGATTATTGTGGGGGGGGGGGGGGTCATGGCCTGAAAAGGTTGAGAACCACTGATTAACCCTCGTAGGGTCCTCGGGTCCTTTTGACCCGGTTTAACATTTTCAACATGAATTAAAAGTATGTAAACATTTTTTGTTCTCTATGAAACTTCTTCTATTTGCCTTATTTACTGTACTAAACATGTGATATGAAAATGAAAATTTTCACACAGGGCCTTCGGGTCAAAGTGACCCGAAGGCCCTGGGTGTGACTAAAACACGAAGACCCTACGAGGGTTAAGCGGTTCGGGTGGGTGGGATCCGAACTAAATGCGGGTATTTAGTCCCATCCCAGATGTTGTAACTACCAGAGCTACTTTGGCTACTGTCATTGGTCAGATGTTAGGCGTTGTTTCCACATTCATTCAGCCCAGCTTCAAGTTCATTCAGTGAAAAGCAGCGGTAGTTTGGAAGTTATCTCTCAAGAACAGATTCTTCTCTCCGCTTGAATCTGTCGGGGGGGTTAGTCATAACGTATACGCACTGGCCTACAAGTGGGCGTGCCTTCAGATCAGGAAGCAGGCCGCGCTTTACCCAATCAAATATAGTGGGCGGGATTTACTGTCTGCTCTCGCTTCCCACTGAAAACAAACCGAAATCATTTAACAATAGCGTCCTCGGAGCAGACAAAACCACGGAAAAATATTCACATTTTGACTTGCTCTTTCATCATAGAAACAAGTGGGCTTATAACCAAAACAATCCATGTTCTCTGGGAGAAGTGGTGTTAGTGTTCCGTGTAGAAATATTGTTAGTGGGAATGAAAACATAAGCGCACCACCGGAAGTGGAGCGCTGAGGGCAGACCAAAAACCCTGGTTTCCTTGCGCACGGGTGCTCCATTTAGCTCCCCCCAGAGCCAAGTGAAAGAGTAAAAAACAGCAGAGGGCGCTGTTTTTCCTTTTTATTTGGCGATGGGTTCCCATATTGGTTTGGAAGAGCCTACACCTCTTCCAGCCAACTCCCTGTAAAAACACCTCTGAAATCTCTCTCTAGTGACCACTCTGGATTTCTTTGGCTATTCAAAAATAGCAGATCTATGAACTTATAGATTTTAGACTTTTGAAAAACCTTGAACATTTTTGCAAATCTTAGGATATATACTGTATATATTTTTAAAGCGAACATTTGTAACTAAAATCTTTGCTTCTGGGGGTCCCTGGAACAAATTTTCGTTTTAAAAATATATTTAAAGATTTGCACACATTTTCACGATTAAAAAAAAATAGCAGATCTACAAGCTCATAGCGCGGCACTCTGTGAATTAGGGCTGCACGATATATCGTTATCGCTATCGCGGTATGAACGTGCGCGATGTCAGTATCGCAAAAGGCAACGATATCGGCGATATAAATCCCCCCCCGCTCATCCACTGCTAAAGCGAGCAACATCCCTTTATTTTAGCCAGTAAATAAACCAGCCCTCCGTTTCGCCCTCTGTTTCGCGTGTGTGTGTGTGTGTGTGTGTGTGTGTGTGTGTGTGTGTGTGTGTGTGTGTGTGTGTGTGTGTGTGTGTGTGTGTGTGTGTGTGTGTGTGTGTGTGTGTGTGTGTGTGTGTGTGTGTGTGTGTGTGTGTGTGTGTGTGTCAGCTGCGCAGCCAGCAGCTGATTTCACCGTTTATCCTCTGCGCGATTTTCCTGTGAATATATATATATATATATTTTTTAGACACCTGTCAGTGCCTTTGGTTGAGGTTTGTAGGTTTGATTTGTAGCCTATATTCCAGTTTAAAATGCTGCGGATCAAGCAATGCTTTTGACAGGGAGAGAAAGAGCGAGAGAGAGCGAGCGAGGATTCCGTAGTAGCCTACCGAACGATGTGCCCCATGTTTTTTTCAACAGCAAAATATAGATTAATACATTTGACAAAATACAGCGAAATCCCACAATTATGAGAGTCTTAATATAAAGCAAACAAATTCAAAGTTTAGGTATCAATATCAAACAAGAGTAGAGTGACCTCACCTCTTTGATGGACAATAAATAAATAATCATTTTGCAAACAACATCCATGTTCTGTTAGTTTGTCAACAATGATCTAAATGGAAATTTATTTCAGCAGCTAGAATGTGACAGTTTGTTTGAGCCCGTTTTGGTGCGCAACACAGCCCTCGTTTAGATTAAATTGCTTTCACCTTTTTGTATTGCTGTGCGGAGTGTGCGCAACAGGGCAGATCCCCGCCAGGCCAGGGTGACCTACCCAGGCCCATGAAATTCATAGGCAGTCATAGTAGACAATTAGAATTACATCTGCTAAAACTGACTCATATACTGATACAGAACCATATATTGGCTATGTATTGTCACTGCCGGGTGGAAACCTTGTATGTTCCTTTTTCTAATTATTTTAAAACAATTTAAAATGATGAAAATAGCCAATCTACAAGCTATAATTATTATTAATAATTAAGAAATACTATATTTTAACTAGTGAAAAATCAACTTAAGTCATTATTAGTGCAAGTTAAATCACATTTCATTTTAATGAAAATAAATGTAAAAGAAAAAAAACAAATACATAAAATCTCTAATCTGTGAATCTAATGTGATTAATGTGACCCCTACTTCAGTCAGTGAAGTCCAGGGCTGAATGTGACATATTGAGACCAACTAAACATTATTTTGTGAAATAAATGGGTTATATTTCACAGATAGTTATACTATTCTTATACTATATTAAAATAAAATCATCCTTAACCCTCAAATTACATTAATTATTTCTGTGGACTTCTAAATATTTTTTGGTCCTTCCTGCCCTGGCATTTGGCCTTTGTGCCCTCAAAAAAAATTCCACACCAAAGACCAAGTGGCCTTGCCCCTAAAATGACAAAATTCCAGGCCTGGTGTGAACCCAATAGCACTAAAATGTGACAAGCGATATTGACTTGTCAGTTTTTTGAAGAATTTGATGTTGCAACACTTGAAATATAGAATATGACATTTGAACGGTAATATCGTATATCGTGTATCGATATCGAAATATTTGGCATCAATATCGAGATATGAAATTTTGTCCATATCGTGCAGCCCTACTGTGAATAGGCAAAGACATCTAAAATGACAGACATGCGTTCCCGGATTGAATGGGTTAAACACAGCCTATCGCTAGAAAGGGCAATACCTCCACACCTCCGGCAGAGATATCCCACAGCGCGTCACTTTAGGTATTAAAGGGATATTTCACTTTCAAACATGTTTGGGGTCATTTTAACGTCTACTCAGGCTTTTGTGAGCACCCCAGACAGTTTTTAAGTTGCTCGATTAAGTTTTAGATATTTGTTTTTATTCATGTTATCAGACCTCCTATACCCATTGTAACTTCAAACTTCATTTTGACCTTCTTAGACTCATTGAAATGACACATTCTTGGTTCTTGTGACTGATATTGGCCTTCTAATGCGAGAGAGGGCAGTTTTTTTCCAATATTCTCCATTTATTTTTTATAATTGTTTGGGATTTCATTTTTTGTATTTATAAAATAACGTAAAATAATTGAAAAAAGGAATTGAAAAAAATAATAATAACACACGGCCCCCTCACGCATTAGAAGGACAATATCAGTTACCAGAACCAAGGACGTGTGTTGTCAATGAATCTAACATGGTTAAAATAGAGTTTGAAGTAGTGCTGCACGATTCTTGCTCAAATGTGAATCACGATTTTCCTCCATAAGAATTGAGATCACGATTCTCACACGATTCTCACACAATTCTCTTGTAAATATAAAAATATTAAGCAAAAAAAATAAAAATAAAAATTGAAAAAAGAATAATTAATTAATAATTTAAAATCGAGATCGCATAGGTGTCTGAATCGAGATCATCACAATCTTTTTTCGATTAATCGTGCAGCACTAGTTTGAAGTTACAATGGTTTCATATAGGAAGGGGGCGTGTCTGATAAAATGAATATCAAATATCTAAATACCGAATCAAGCAACTTAAAAACTATCCAGGGTGCTCTCAAAAGCCTGAGTAGACAGTAAAATGACCCCAAACATGTTTTGAAAGTGAAAACAGTGAAAACAATCACACATTTTACCTCATGTTGTTTCTCCTTTTAGGTCTGTGTATGCAACAACAGAAGAGACTAAACGAGGCAATTAACAGAGCACGGGACTATGGTATGTCTTCTCCTTCTTGTTCTTGGTTTCCGACAGGCTGTGCACTGAGATGTGTAATGCTGCCCTCCACAGGCGAGGGGTTTACTGTTTTGTCCTACAGTTCAGAATACAGACCAGTAGAGTGAAGAGAGGTCAAGACCAGGGCCAACATTGGACTGTCAGAATCCAAGAGATTTTTGGGGGGTTTGGGGGGGCGTGGCCACTAGCCACACCCACAGCACAACCCACACACCAATATAACATTGCATTGTCAATATTGCAAAATAAACATTATACACTTTCACTGGAAAGGGTTTACAACAAAGTTTACAGTGTGTGTTATTAACTGTTCCACAGAGTTCCACAAAGTAACAGACTCTGACTGCATTACAAGGATTAAAAACAGAGTCAACAGTAACAAAATTAACATTACAATATTAGGACTGTGAGAATCAAGGAATGATGAGTACAATTTCATCAATTTTTTTTACATGTCTACTTTTTTTTAACCCATTTTGGGCGGGAACCACTATTTGTAACTATACCTTTCAAGACGGGAACCCCTTTTGGGGTTCTTGTTGCTATTTACAGTATATAGTAACACATGTTTTTTCAGAAAACTTTAGATGGCGTTTTTAGAATCGGCCTCAGGTCTAAATGGGTTAAATATGTCAATAATTTCTTTGTATATTTCAGTTATTTGGCATATCCGCCCGTGCAATTTTTTATTACAAAGCATAAAAGGCTCAACTAAATCGTTAATCTTAATTATTCGAGTGACAATTACATGATTTGTAATCGTGACAGCCCTATTTGAGAACCAGATCTGCAAATTCCCGAAACAGCTGCAGCCTCTCATTTCTGTACTTATTACACGAGAACAGGACATGTAGCAGCTGTCTCCAACTGTCCACAGTGACAGGATCCGTATAGGATGTTTGCTCATGACATTCAAGGAACTGGCTAGACCAGTGGTTCTCAAACGTTTTATTTACAAGGACCCCCATAACTCTTGAGAGTGTTCCAATGGAACCAAATGGACCCGTTATTTTGTCCCCCTACAATGAACCCTGAGTGTCCCTGGACACCACTTTGAGAACCACAGGGCTAGACCACAATGTACCATTGTCCCAGTCTCAGCCTGGTTAACCCATTAACTCTTTGACTGCCAGAGTATTTTCATAAAGTACTCCCCCAGTGCCAGCGATTTTCGTTTTTTTTATTTTTTATTTTATTTTGTTATTTAATTTTCATATAGTTTGTCTAGCTGCGGTTTTGAACACATACGATGGTTCCACCAGCAGAGAGCAGCAAATAGACACCTCAATCGCCCCACTCACTCACCCCCCCAAACAGGCCCAAACAGTGTCTACGTCAAACCGGATGTGACGTGTTCTCAGATTTTCCGATCGGCCAAAATTACGATGTGATACACGACGGCGATGACTGTTCGTCACCCAGACTATAGATTATAGAAGTGGACCTCTCCGTTCGTTTTTTATACCGTGTGAAAAAACGTGTGTTTCCCTATTCTGGCCGAAAATGACCGGGGGAAAAAAAAGAAAACCGGAAACGGAATCTGCGTCATAAAACCGGATGCAGGTGTGGGTGAAGTAAGTGGAACTCGAAACCTAGAATGAAAAATAATCAGAATAGCCCGATCAGAGATTAAACAATGAACGCGCGTCTAACGCGTCGACGGCCAACTGGACAAACTAGCAATTGACACGTTATCGAGTCAACCGCAGTCAAAGAGTTAAGACCGGGAACACATCTGTGTCATTTTTAGATTTCTTTGGCTATTCAAAAGTAGCAGATATACAAGCTCATAGCTCATATGAGCTCATAGATCTACAGTTTGTGACCATTTGTGCAAATCTTTGAATATATATATATATATATATATATATATATATATATATATATATATATATACACACACACACACATACACACCATTTTTTTGTCAGCAATTTATTGGTTATCCATGAACAGCATAAACTATGCTGGCCTGATCGTATATCTTATAGTGAGCTTGGCGAAACACTAACGGGATGGACAAATCACTGGCATCCTTCAGAACAACTGATGCGTTGTTATCGTGAATGGTTACTCTGGCAGCCTCGGTGGTGTAGATCATATTCAAGTTCCACTTCACACGTCCAATCTCTGTGATTTCCGTGGACGTCATGTCCATGGCGACCAGGAGGGTGGTGAAGCGATCGCTCCAAATCCATTCGGTCAACCTGTAGTCAACATTGTATGTCGAAGGGCGTGTGATGGAAGGAAAGTCCATGGTGGGGACCATCTGCAAGCTCCCATCCATCTGGAAGGAGCCAATGGTCCAGGGGAGGGCATTGGTCGTCATCGAGTTGAGTTGATCTAGGATGGGAAGGTTACCTTGTTGATATTTAGAGGTCATAATGACTACTCTGTCGGCGTTATAAGTAGCAAAGGTCTCACCGCCTTGTTCCAGGAACTGCATCCACCCCACATGAATGTTAGCTCCCGGGAAATGCACAGTTTTGTTGAATATTATGTATGCAGCTGCCCTGAAGCCAGGCTCTGATAGTTGAAACTTTGACTGTACTTGAATCCAATCAACTCCTTCTGCGACTCGTACATTCGTGATTTCTAGGTGTAGGATGCTTGCTTTAATTATTTCAGCAATGGACAACATGTTGACAGTTCTTACAACAACCTTTTTACCAGCTTCTTCAACCCGGAAGCCAAGCACCGAATATATATCTCTGCAAATGCTAAAGAATTAACAAGAAACAAAAACCGGTGTGTCCTCTGGATGCCTTCTTAGTTTAGGCAGTGGGTGCTCAGCTATGTATACAACTCAAATCAAAATCACCTAAGTGGAAAAAGCTGCACTCCAAAATAAATACTGCAAGACAGTGGCTCAGATGTAGTTTCTCATTTTATTGCGAGAACGCTAGCGCGTTTCGGCCGCAGCCTTCCTCAGAGCATATTAGATTAAAAAGTGATACTTGGGGGTGCATGCCCCTCTTTTAAACATCATCCCCCATCATCCCCACCTGTGTGGGGGGAGGTACTTGCTTGACAATCAATCAATTACACAATATCTCTGTCACAGTCAGAACAGCAGTTCACAACAATATTAGTGCAAATATCACAGATCATGAAGGAATCACAGAAATCAATTAAATGTATTTTTTTAAGACTCTCACTATGAATAATGAGATCATCCAAATAGCACAGAAAGGCCACAACAGGGACTCACAGGCACATACGCACAGGCAATATCGAATATGCCATGGCTAAACACTACCTTGAGGCAAAGCATGGTTCACCCTCATCTTTGCGCTTTGTAGGGATTGAACAAGTGGTTACTACCCCTCGAGGGGGTAACCTCCCCAAATTGCTATCTCAGAGAGAAATGTTTTGGATTTATCAACTCAACACCATGCAACCAAATTACGCCTAAATGATGATTTCTCTTACAAACCCTTTTTATAGACAAACAATTTGTACTGTCAACCTTATTATAATCTGAATATATATATATTTTTTTCCCTCCCTGATGTGTGAGTCCCTGTTGTGGCCTTTCTGTGCCATTTGGATGATCTAAATGGGTTAAACAAACTTGCATACCTATACACATGCTCACCTGGAAGCCAACAGAAAAATCCTCTTCAGGCTCAGCGAGAAAACAGAAATGAACAGGAGACCAAAACAAAGTTTGCTTAAACAAATACACCGGTCTATGTGTGAACATTCTTTCCATTATCATACACAGAACAGATGTTAATGCTATCGGTCGATAAGATGATGGACAAGATGGGTCTTTTCCTGGTTTCAAAATTGGGATCACTACTGCATGCTTCCATTTGACTGGTAATTTACCTACCTCCCAGATATAGTCACTATTGAAGGATGCACAATCATCATTAAAAGTGTAGTGATTATCATCATTGACTACACTCCCCCATTATTGTAGCCTATGTGATATTGCACACTAGCTTAGTGTAAATATGGACTTGCTGTCGGCAGCCTGTCTATTTTGTCATGTTCTGTATTTCATGCTCAGATTGTTTTGTATCATACTGTATCTGTTGGTATAAGTTCATCTTTTCACAGTGGTCTATGTTGGCTACTGCATTGTATTTTTACTACCTCGATTGATGCCAGTGGTGTGAATTGTCAATCGAAAAACACTAAATTATCTTTTTTAAAGTAAAAGTAGCAATAATACAATAAATAAAAGGTCTGTTTTCAAGATTTTGCTTGAGTAAAAATACAAAATTATTGGCTTCAAAATACACTTAAAGACCCCATGACATGGCCAGAAATCATCATAGTTGATTCTACATATCACGTGATTCCAGAGGAAAACAGTCAACTAGTAATAGTTATAATAATGGGAAAAAAAGCTGCGGGAGTCCATCAAGGCATTTCTCTCCATTTCTCCCCCGTGCCTGTCTGTTCTCAGCTGGTGCCCAGCGACCAGCGAGACAGGCCTGTGTCCGCTCTTTGCCTGGCCAGAATGCTGTGTATTACTCGCTCACACCTTAGCAGCCCCAGAGCTGCAAAATGACAATAGCATATTTTATCATCTTAATAGATAAGAAGAAAGAAACTGCTTCACATGAACAAAGTTCATACAGTATGGACACAGGAAAAAAAAGAAAGAAATCAACAGCAATGCAATAAAAAATGTCATTGGACCCCAATTTAAGTGTTCAAGATGTATTTCTTTTCATGGTTTACAATGACAGCTACCAAAAAGAAGTGAAAAACTAAACTGCATGTCAAGTGAAGCACAAGAAATAAGTGATAAACAAACATTGATGATGTCATAACATATTTAAAGTACCAAAAGTTAAAGTTCTCAAATATTTCTCAAAATAGAAGATCTGCAAGCTGTGAGCTTGTAGATTGTCCATTTTTGAATAAACAATGTATACAAAAGGGCTTAGTTCGTTAATGTATGTTTTGTAATAATGAGCTATGTCTAGAACAACTAATAACTGAAGTTTTCTAATAATTATAGTAGAGTAAAAAGTAAGTTTTACCTCTGAGATGTAGTGGAGTAGAAGTATGAAGTGTTGAACATTTTCAATACTTGAGTAAAGTAAAAGTACCTCAAAAATGTAATGCCCATTATTGTTCCTCTCTTCCAGGTTTTCTACCCTTTAAGTTTCCTAATGTGGAATTCACAGAAGACTCCAATACCCATCATGCTGTGGGGTTCAACTTCACACCACCACCTCTGTGTCTAAACTCTGGTGAGACATCTGGTTTGTACTGTGTGCGACAAAGTATAAAACGTGTGTGTGTGTGTGTGTGTGTGTGTGTGTGTGTGTGTGTGTGTGTGTGTGTGTGTGTGTGTGTGTGTGTGTGTGTGTGTGTGTGTGTGTGTGTGTGTGTGTGTGTGTGTGTGTGTGTGTGTGTGTGCGTGCGTGCGTGCGTGCGTGCGTGCGTGCGTGCGTGCGTGCAGTTTGGAAACGTAACTTTGGTCGACTATTTCTCCTCTTCAATTATACCAATTGGTATTGTATTTTATATTGTTATCGTTAGTTACCTTTACAATGAGGTATAACTTGTAAGGATCATGCAATCATGGAGTGAGCAGCACAGTTAAACGTGTGGGTAGCGCCCCTGAAAATTTGTGTGAGGGCAGGTGTGTGACTGGCAGCTGAGCATGGGTCCTGCAACTTTGACAGAGATCTGTCTGTGGTACCGTTGTGCAAATTGTGCCTGTAAATCTCTGGAAGAAAGCCTATGATTCCTCAATGAAGCCTCCTGGGACGGCCACTTTGCAGTCTGTCTTTGAGTTCACCAGTCTCACAGAACTTGGTCCTGAGTTTGTAAACCAAATAATGCTGCCACTCTGCATAACGGAACACCAGCTTCCAATTGCCCTATTGCACGGGCCTTATCCTGAACGGACAAAGGTGGTATATTTTGGGACAAAGGTAGCATCTTTCCATGGGACGGTGTTGCTGCTTGGAGCATAGACAAACTCAACATAGTTGCAGGACCCATGCTCAGGTACCAGTCACACACCTACCAGAAGGTGTGTGCTGGCAGGTCGCTCAAAACGAGAGCGATTACCAACAGAAGCATGTTGGGGGATTTTGGCAAATCTTTGGGGGCACTACCCACACATTTAGCTGTGTTGCTCATTCCACGATTGCACAATCTTAACAAGTTGTACCTCATTGTAAAGGTAATACATAATAACGATATAAAATACAATACCAATTGGTATTATTGAAGGAGAGGAATAGTCAGTCGAAGTTAAAAGTAGGGTAAGTGATTTTCTTTGGTTAAAATAAGTGTTAAATAGCTCTATATTCTGATAGTACTCATTGCTATAGAGTGTTTGTTCAGTACAAGGAGTCTCCTTGTCTCTCCAGCTCTTTATAAAACAGAAAAAGCATTTTTGTTTCAGTTTCAGTTTCATTTCCAATTTTATCCAATCAGGATAGATAACTCAATCAGGATACAGATTAAACAAGTGAAATGGGAAGTGATGACAGTAAGAAATGAGCAGGCAAAATTGGAACTGGAACACTTTAAAAATGGGTTTGTTCTCCTGATTGGCTGAGATTTTGACACCTACCGGAAAATGTATTTTCTGTTTATTAAAGAGACGGGGAGACTCCTGTTACTGAACAAACACTCCATAGCAATGATTACTATCAGAATATAGTGCTTTAACCTTTTAACAAAATACTTTCTGTTTTAACCCAAAAATATCACTTACCCTACCTTTAAGTTTCCGAAGTGTGTGTGTGTGTGTGCGTGTGCGTGTGCGTGTGTGTTGAGCTGAGAAAATGTGAAAAACCATGTCGAACCTTTTGAAGTCCAGTTTTCAGAAACACTAAAACTGTTTGGTCAATCTAACCATGATGACTGAAACCTACTTGTGTAGCTATGATCCTCAACTTGCATATTAAAACATGTGTATATATGTTCAACTGCAGTAGGATGTATAAATGTTCTACTGCAGTCTATGAATTTAACACCCAAGCTAGATTTAGGTGGCATTAACAATAGTCAGTCCATCCAAAGTGGTTTGATTGATTTGAGGATAAAATCAAGTTGTAATCAAGTTGAGTAGATAAAGTCCTGATCATGGATTGTGACTGACAGGTGTACAAAAATATTCTAAGATTACACAGCTACAGTATAAAACAGAGGAAATACTGTATGGAAGAATGTAAAGTTAAGACATTTCTTGTATCTTTTTGCCTAGTCTTCCTGCACCTCCCTGTGTGTAAAGAGGCGGTTTCCCCTGAAATGCAGAAGTGGAGACCCAGTCTGGTCCAGGAGGAACCAGAACCTCCACGGATTAAAGAGGAACAGGAGGAGCAACTTCAGAGAGCAGAGGAGGCTGATGGGTCAACATCGACGTTACCAGCAGTGAAAAGTGAAGATGACGATAAAAACAGAGACACAGAGCCTGTAGCCAGCACCTCAACTGAACACATGAAAACACAAGCTTATGTAAAGAACTGGGTAGCATCACAAGCGACTAGTGACGAGCAGCTCCTCTCTTCACACTGTTCTGAATCTGACACTGAAGATCGTGATGATTGGGAGGAGACAAGGGAAGATCAGTCAGGGTCAAACACACTGAAATCCCACAAGACACAACATGCGGAATCACAACACATCTCTTTGAGCAACAAGCCGTCCCAGGACCTGAAATCATCAAAACCAACTCACTCCATGAGGAGTCACACAGAGAAGAAAAGTTACAGTTGTACATTTTGTGGGAAAACCTTCAAACGGAGGGGACATCTGAACAGGCACACAATGACTCATACAGGGGAGAAGCTGTTTAATTGTACGGTTTGTGGTAAAATGTTTAATCGAACGGGACATCTGAAGACGCACATGATGATTCATACGGGGGAAAGGCCCTTTACTTGTGCAGTGTGTGGCAAAGGCTGTGTTCACATGGGTCATCTCAAACAACATATGAGGACTCATACAGGGGAAAAGCCCTTTAGTTGTTCAGTGTGTGGCCAAGGTTGTGTTCACATGGGTCAACTAAATACACACATGAGAACTCATACAGGGGAAAAACCCTTTACGTGTACAGTTTGTAGCAAAGGCTTTGGTCAGATGGGTAATCTGAATACACATATGAAGACCCATAAAGGGGGAAAGAACATTTAGTTACATTATTGGTAAAGATGCACAATATAATTGGTCACATATCGGTATCGGCGGATTCTTAATAGAAATATTTAAAAAAAATCATTCATACACACACGCGCTCTCTCCCTTCACACAGACTAGGAAGGAGCGTTCCACTGTTGCACAAACTTAGATTGTAAACTGAAGTTCTTACTGATGTACATACAATGAACTAAACAATGGTTATTGTGTTTATGGTAAGCCATATCACACACCGTATGCACTGTACACAATGCATCTGTAACTTTCACCAGCAAAATAATTTAAATAATTAAATTAGCAATGAGCTCAATATAAATGCAATATAATCAGTATCGTCCGATTTGACCATGCATTAATCTGATACCAACATTTCATAATATTGCATCCCTCATTTTTGGCAAATGCTTTTGTCTTAACACATCGATTGCCAAGATCGCATCGATGCGTTCTTTCAAATCCATCGCTTGAGTGCCAGCAATTCAAAAGAACGCATTGATGCGTTCTTTTGAATTTTCATTGTTTAATCTGTGATCGCACGGCTCTGTTTATTTCTCATCAACACTTTCGTTTTCCACTTACGTCACACTCACCCGGTGCCATTTCCGGGTCACATTGTTTTTCTCCGGTCATTTTCGGCCAGAATAAGGAAAAACACGGTTTTTCACACGGTATAAGAAACGAACGGACAGCTCAACTTCTATTTTCTTTGGTCCGGGTGACTAACAGTCATCGTCGTAGTGTATCACATCGTTTTCAGGCCGATCAGCGGACGAGGGATTGTCGAAAACGTCACATCCGGTGAATGACAGGATATGACGTGGGCCTGTTTGGGAGGGGGCGAGCGAGGTGATCAATATGTGGATTTGCTGCTCTCTACTGGTGGAACTGTCGTACGTGCTTGACACCATAATCAGAGAATTTATTTGAATGAAAAATTACAAAACAAAAAAAAATTAAAACACGCAAATTGCTGGCACAGGGGTGAGTACATTATGAATAAACTCTGGCAGTCAATGTGTTAAGATATGAGGATTCATACTTTTAGTTGAAAATAAACATTATTTTTGTATTTTTTTCTCAAAGAAGACACCATACTTAATACATGATATCTCATTCATTAATTCTATTCATCTCCATTATCTTGTGTATGGAAATGTCTGTTTATATGTTATTGGTAGAACAAGATTATGAGCATCAGTGTCTGTCTAGATTTGTCAGGACTTAGACAATGCATATTCATTATTCTAGTCATGAATGTATGCATGCAATAAAGTGCTGATTAGCTTCTAGATTTGAGTAGATGTTTGCTGTGTATCATGGCACATATGTGTGTCGGTGAGACAGATGACATGATCATTTTGTTTGATTAACTAATTGCCATCAGGGCTCGCCACAGCAGATCACATGTGATTGCATATTTTATTTGCCGTTTGTGCGCTCCCCTAGCTAAGCCTGTGTCTTCCCAGAAAAAGAAGAGAAAGAAAAACATGTTTTGTTTTTTTTCTTTTTGGTTTCTGCCTGGAACACTTTTAACTCTAACACTAACAATTGCAATTGTTATAAACTCGCCCACATTCAGTCAGCAGCTTGGTACGCATTGTGTGTAAAAGCTATAGAAATGCTGGGTGCCAGTTAGTGTTGGACTCAAAACTCAAAATCTGTTGCACTATTTGATGTTGATGTGCCACTGAAATTGCAGTGATGTAGCTTTTAACAAGCTATTCGTTTAAAAAAAAAAGAAATGATCAAGCTACATTATTCTTAAAGTAGTAAACTGTGGAATATACAGTAGTTTAGCTAGGCTAGCTTCACAAAAGTGTTTTTGTTGTAAAGATATTCACTCATTATAAAACATGTTTTTTTAACATTGCAGATTCACACAACTGAAACTAATAATGTATGTCCGCGGTTAACTGGCTGATGGTCTACTCCATTCCCCTTAAAGGAATTGTGTATGTCAACTGTCCATATTCATGAAAGTTATGTGTGTATTCTGCATAACATCAAAGGGGAATACATAATTGAATTTACTGTTTGCAGGGTTGTTAGCATATTGCTGCCTCATTGCCAGGGGTAGTACTGCACGTGCCTTTTGCACAATGAACACCTGTTCAGTCAGAGACGTAAATGAAACCTTACTTGGTGGTCCTGCTATAATAACCTTGAATTTGTAATATGCTTACTTCCTGTTGTTGCTGAAATATTCTATTTTTCTATTAATACAAAATAAAAACACAAAATTAAATGAACAATTATTGAGTTGTTTTTGTTGGCTGTCAGTCAGTCACCATTCTTTGATTTACACCCTGTATTATATATCTATGGTCCTCCCCCACACTTCTGTCTTTTATTTTGTTTTCTTTATTGTGTTGGCATTTGAAGAAAAAAAAAATCACATAATGTGATCATGGTTAACCAAATTGAGGATGAACCTCGAGTATATGCCTGTCTGTCTGTCTGGTCTCATTAAGTGACAGTTACATACCTCCTCCACCAGGGGGCGAAAGCCAACAGCGTTAACATTTCAATCAATAAACATGACATCATGTGCCAGATTTAGCTGTAAGCAAATTGCCCATGTATACAAATACACCACAGCAACAACATGACAAAGACAGAGAGAACTTACAACTGCCTAAAAAACAATTTTAAGAATACCACACCTCCATCGATGTCGACGATGACGTTGCTCCGAACAGAATTTATGGGTTGATTATTTTAGGCGGGGAAGGCAGCAGTGGTTGTCGGTGGTGCTGCGGCACGTTGGTGCCTCTGTGCACGCCGCTGTACTCTTCTCTGTGTGCTTCTCCTGAGGATGAGTGATTCCCTGATGACAGGTAGAGCTCCAGGTGTGGCGATCAACAGCCAGGGACTCTAGTGCTAGTGGTTTAATGTCACACTTCTTCAGGAGGGTTTTAATGTGGTCCTTGTACCGCTTTCTCTGGCCCCAAGCAGACCTTTGACCATCTAGAAGCTGGCCATAATGTATCTTTCTCAGGTGTTTTTGGCCAAGGAGCGCTGTAATGCTTGGTCCGGTCATGAATTTCAATTTAGGGCACCCTGTCTTCCCAAGTCAAACCCAGAATCCTTTGAAGGCAGCGGATGTGGAAGGCCTCTAGACTGTGGATGTGCCTCTGTTGTCCAGGTTTCCAAGCCATAGAGCAGCTTGGAGAGGCAGACTGCCTTGGTGGAGATGGTGAGGTTCCTGTTCTGGAAAACCCTGGACCTAAGCCTTCCAAAGGCAGCAGAAGCCAGGCCAATGCGAGCCTGGACGTCATCGTCTATGGTGCAGGATGATGACAGAGTGCTACCGAAGTAGGTGAAGTGAGGGACTGTGGCTAATGGATGCCCATCAAGGATGAAGATAGGCGTGTTTGGCTGGGGCCTGCACTAGTATTTGTGTTTTTTTATGTTGAGCTGTAGACTAATGGCACTGTATATGGAGGCAACCACATTTAGTGGGCGCTGAAGGGATTCTGGTGAGTCGGCAAGTAGAGCACAGTCATCAGCACACTGTAGCTCCAGGATATGCTGGGTGGTGAGTTTGGTAGTGGCTTGGAGGCGACGGATGTTAAAAAGGTTACCATCCAGCCTATACTTTATCCGAATCCCATCTCTGGGGTCCAAGGTATTTATGGGACAGGAAGGTGACAGTGGAGATGAACATTAAATATGGTTGGGGATAGTACACACCCTTGCTTGACCCCCACATCCACACTGAAACATGGGGATTGTTGGCCGCCATTGCTCACGTATGCTTGCATCCCGTCATGTAGCTGCCGCAGGAGGTTACGGGTACATTTGCTGGTACACCCAGCTTCCCAAGGACTTCCTACAGCAAGTCCCGGTTTACTGTGTCGAAGGCCTTGGACAGATTGATGAATGCCAGGTACAGGTCTTTGCGGTGTTCTCTGCATTTTTCCTGCATCTAGCAACAAAGATCATCTCCGCAGTGCTGCGGTCAAGTCTAAAGCCACACTGGGGGGGCACGGTGGCGCAGTCGGTAGCGCTGTCGCCTCACAGCTAGAAGGTCTTGGGTTCGATTCCCGCCAGGGACGCTGTGGGTGCTGGGGGCGTGTCTTCTCCTCCGCGTCACCAGCGCCCATACCCTGGGTGGGGTTGGTGAAAGGGCCTACTCTGTGTGGAGTTTGCATGTTCTCAAGATTTCAAGAGATTTATTGTAACAAGGATGTACAAGTACACACTGTTAAAAACGTATGTTGTGGAGGTGCTCCAAAAAACACAGAAATAAAACAGTTCAGAAATAGCAATACTACGCTTAAATAGATAATAATAATTAAAAACAGTAAAAGACTAAGATCAGCATACAATGCAAAGTAACACCACAGAATTTAACGCATAGACTCATTTTGTAGTCTAATAGCCTGTGGGAGGAAACTGTCTTTCAGTCTGCTTGTGCTGGCCTTTATACTATGGTACCTCTTCCCAGAGGGCAGCAGATGGAACAGTCTGTTGTGGGGATGTGTGGGGTCCTTAATAATCCTTAGGGACTTCTTGAGGCAGCGCTGGGTGTACAGCTCCTCCAGACTGGGCAGCTGACAACCAGTGATGCGCTCGGCTGTGCGCACCACCCTTCTGAGGGCCTTCTGGTCCCTGTCTGTACAGCTCCCATACCAGCTGGTGAAGCTGCTAGTCAACAGGCTTTCAATCATCCCCCGGTAGAAGGCCTTGATGATGCGTGGACTCAGGCCGAACTTCTTGAGGCGTCTGAGTCCATACAGACGCTGCTGTGCCTTTGCCACCACCACCGTTGTATGTGCCTGCCATTTAAGTTTTTCGTGGATGTTCACCCCCGAGTACTTGTTTCCACCCTCTCCACCACGTCGCCGTTGATGGAGACAGGAGGTTGTGGGTCCCTTCCCCGCCTATAGTCCACAATGACCTCCTTGGTCTTGGAGACATTCATCAGGAGGTGATTCTCTCCACACCACTGCTCCAGGTTGGACACTTCCTCTCTGTACGCCGTCTCATCATCTCTGGTGATCAGCCCCACCACCACCGTGTCGTCTGCAAACTTGACGATGGTGTTTGAGGGGTGTGAGGCCACACAGTCGTGGGTGTAGAGGGAGTACAGGAGTGGACTGAGGACACAGCCCTGAGGTGCTCCTGTGCTGAGAGTCAGTGGAGAGGAGGTGCAGTCGCTCACTCTCACCACCTGGGGGCGGCCCGTCAGAAAGTCCAGGATCCAGTCACATAGAGCTGTATGCAGACCCAGATCCCGGAGCTTACTGACGAGCCTAGTTGGTATAATGGTGTTGAACGCTGAGCTGTAATCAACAAAGAGCATTCTCACATAGGTGTTCTTCCCCTCCAGGTGGGAGAGGGCAGTATGGAGGACGTGTGTTATGGCGGGTGTTATTTGTGGGGTTTGATTTGTTTTCCCCTTATAGTCACTGATAGCCTGGAGTCCACACCATAGGTGCCTCGGGTTGGTAGTAATGAGGTTGGACTCCATTCTCTGACCATACTCCCTCTTTGCCCGTCTGATGGTTTCCCTGAGTGCATATTGTGCCATTTTATACTCCTCTTGGGAACCAGATTGGTGTGCTGAAAGCCGAGTGTGGAGAGCTGTCCGTACATCAGCGTTCAGCCATGGTTTCTGGTTTGGCATGATTTTAATTTTCCTCATGGGGACAACATCCTCTGTGCACTTTCTTATGTAGCTGGTGACAGTGTCTGTGTAGTCGTTCAGATTTCCTGCAGCCTTGAACGTATCCCAGTCAGTGTGATCAAAACTATCCTGAAGAATGCCTTCTGATTGGTCTGACCAGCAATGCACCGTCCTATAGACAGGAGCTTCCCGTTTCAGTCTCTGCCTATAGTCGGGGAGGAGTAAGATGGAACAGTGATCGGATTTGCCAAAAGCAGGACGGGGGATGGCTCTGTAACCATTGCGGAAGGGAGTGTAGCAGTGGTCCAGCGCGTTTACCCCGCGAGTTCCGAACTGGATGTGTTGATGGAGTTTCGGCAGAACCTTCTTGAGATTGGCCCGGTTGAAATGTCCAGCCACAACGAGCGCTGTGTCCGGCTGATGCATCTCCTACCTGCTGATCGCGGCGTGGAGCTTTTCAATCGCCGTGTCTGTTTTGGCGTGTGGTGGAATATACACAGCGGCGATGGTAACCGATGTAAATTCCCTTGGAAGCCACCCAGGACGACACTGCAGCATGATGTACTCGATGTCGCGGCTGTTCCGACTGTCACGATGTTCCCCTGGTCACACCAGGCTCGGTTGACCATGATACAAACACCTCCTCCCGTCTGCTTCCCGGAGAGAACCCTGTCTCGGTCCACTCGATGGACGGAGAAGCCCAGGATATCGATGGCATGTTCCGGTACTCCAGCTGACATCCAGGTCTCCATAAGGCAAATGACATTACATCTCTTGATGTCAGGCTGGAAATATATCCGCGATCGCCGTTCATGCAGTTTATTCTCCAAGGACCGCACGTTAGCCAGGAGTATGCTAGGAAGTGGAGCGCGGTGTGCACGCCGCCTCAACCGAATCAGGACACCGGCTCGCCTGCCTCTCTTTCTCCGCCGTAGTTCGGGGATCAGGGAGATGGGATCCGTATGCCTCCCGCGGTGAGTTTGGCTCTCTTCTCTGATGTTTAGCAGCATGTTCCTGCTGTAGGTGATTCTCCTCATTGTATAGCTGTTAAGGTCCCTAAACTGTACTAAACTGATATGGCTAAACATCAGTTGTAATCTAGGTCCTATAACCCAAACTAGATATTGCTAAATATCAGTTTGTCGCTATATAAACAACTGTTCCCAGACAATTGTTTGTGGAGCTCCCAACATGTCGCCCTCTCCCTCCACACGGCGCCACCGCCTCCCTGTGTCTCCTAGGGTAGTTAATACCCTCACAAAAACATGTAGTAATCCTGGTCACTATACCGCCTCCCCCATGACAGCCGGGGCGCCTGATGGAGGGGAAGGGAACTGGTTGGAATAACGTGTTCCTTCCACGCGCTACGTCCACCCAGGGAAACTCCCCCCTGTCAGGTGACAAGAAGGTCAGTTGACTTTCATGCATTGAAAGAGGCATTAGCTCGGCCCTGGGCTCCCTAGGCTGGTGGGGGGAGTGTAGTGCCCATGATCACTTATAAAATTGGCACCGGGTGAAAAAAAGGGTTACAAAGGGTTAGGGATAGAAATTTAAAAAATAAAACAAAGCCACACTGGGATTCGGGCAGGATGTTTCCAGTTACATGGGTTGTTACTCGATGTAACATGATCATTGCTAGCACCTTGCCAGCCGCGGATAGAAGGGAGATACCTCTACTGGTGCTGCAGTCTGCTTTGTCACCGTTACGCTTGTAGATTGTTATGATGTTGGCATCCTTCCAATCTTGTTGGATGACTTCTGATGACCAGATGGCAGTGATCAGCTGGTGCATTCTGCGGAACTGAAGATATCCACGTGCTTTAGGATTTATCCCGGGATCTCGTCAAGGCCTGGGCTCTTGTTGTTTTTTAGTCCCATGGTGGCCTTGCATACCTATAAGAAGCTGGGGGAGGAGTCCCGCATGTCTACATGGGGGCAGGCATGGGAATTTGGAGAGTATATCCATCTGTACAGGGTTTCAGGTGTTCAGCAGTGTCTTAAAGTGCTCAGCCCATCTGTCCAGGATCTGCTGTTTGTCCTGGTAGAGGGTGGTGCCATCTGCTGACCTGACCAGGGTGATGTTTTTCCTCTGTGGGCCATAGATGGACTTGATGGAATCATAGAAAGCATGCGAGTTGTTAGTGTTAGTGATGGGCCTTCTTGGTCCACCAGTCATTCGCCATGGCTCTGAGGGTGTGCTGGGTTTCAATTCTGAGGTGGTTGAGGTGAGCCTTCAGTACGTTGGATTGGGGGTTTGATAGATGCAAGGGCCTTGTGTTTTGCGTGAAGCAGATCATACATTCCCGGTGCACTGTTGTCGAACCTGGTGTCACTGTTTTGGTGTCTCCTTCTGGTGTACCTCCTCTCCTGGACTGGAACCTTGACGTGGTGGAGAGGCTTGCGTACTCCAGTGAACCTGAGAGCTATGCCGGAGGGGGCTTATACGAGATGGACACAGTCGGGGGAGGTCAAATTGGCCAGTGGGCAGTCCATTATCTATTCTGGACATGAAGAGGAGGGAGCGATTCATACAGAGGGAGTGGCCATCATGATGACGAAGGACGCTAGAAAGGCTCTAACTGCATGGAAACCCATCAATTCTCGCATCATCTCCGCAACCTTCAACACCAACAACAGGAGAGTGAGAGCCCACATAATCCAGTGTTATGCACCCACCAACGATGCAGATGACGAGGTCAAGGCCAGGTTTTATGACAGCGTAAACCACCTACTCAATAGTATAGGAGCCAGAGACCTCGTTATCCTGATGGGGGACTTTAACGCCAAGATTGGAGGCCAGAACGAGGGATACGAGGCAGTGATGGGAAAACATGGAGTGGGGAGAATGAATGAGAATGGCGAGATGTTTGCGGAGACCTGTGTCAACAATAATCTAGTCATTGGGGGTAGTGTATTCCCCCATAAGACAATCCACAAAACAACTTGGGTGTCACCAGATCATGTCACAGAAAACCAAATTGACCACATCTGTGTCAGCAAAAAGTTCAGAAGAGCCATGGAAGATGTTAGGACAAGAAGGGGGGCAGATGCAGCCTCAGATCACCATCTCCTGGTAGGGAAATTTAAGCTAAGGTTGAAGAGACATCACCGGGCCAAAAGTCAAAGAGCGAAATACAACACTGAATATCTCAGTAATGCTCAGGTGACGAAGCAGTTCAAGGATATCCTCGCAGGGAAAAACACAGAGCTACAGTTAGGAAAGATGGTAGGATGGACAATAAATGAAGAGTGGGAGCACTTAAAAGCTGCTTGGAGCTCAACATGTGACGAGGCCTTGGGGAGAAGATCCCAAAAACACAAGGAATGGATAACACCAGAAACCCTCAACATAATCCAACAGAGGAGAGAGTTGAAAGATAAATTGAACAACTCAAGAACAAGAGCAGAAAAAGCCTTGGCACAAAAGGAGTACAGCAGGTGCCATAAAGAAGTGCGACAGAACATCAGGAGGGACAAGAGAACACAGGTAGAGAGGCTAGCCAAGGAGGCAGAACTTGCGGCAGCTCAAAGGAACATGAAGGAATTGTATAACATCACAAGAAAGCTGTCTGGGACGTATCGAAATAGCAACAAACCAATCGCAGACAAGAATGGCCAACTGCTTTCAACCCCGGAAGAACAGCTCGAAAGATGGGTAGAGCACTTCAAAGAGGTTCTGAACAGGCCAACACCAGCAGAACAGCCATATATTCCTAAGGCCAGGATACCACTAAAAATCAAGTGTGACAGACCAACAAAAACTGAAATAAAAGCTGCAATCAAGCAACAGAAAACCGGCAAGGCTGCTGGCCCTGACAATATTCCACCTGAAGCCCTTAAAGTGGACATAAACACATCCACAGACATGCTCTACAGCCTCTTTAGGAGAATTTGGGATGAGGAAAAGACACCCACAGAATGGGCAGAGGGACACATAGTGAAACTGCCAAAGAAAGGTGACCTAAGGAAATGCAACAACTACCGAGGGATCACCTTACTTTCTGTGCCCAGTAAGATCTTCAATCGGGTCATCCTTAACCGTCTCCAGGAAGCTGTAGACAAGAGGCTCCGGGACCAGCAAGCAGGTTTCAGGAAAGATCGCTCATGCACAGACCACATAGCAACACTACGCATCATCATTGAACAGTCTATTGAATGGAACACGTCCTTGTACATCAACTTCATTGACTTTGAGAAAGCTTTTGATAGTTTAGAGAGGGCAACACTATGGCAACTAATGGACAACTACGGAATCCCCACCAAGATCATAAACCTCATTAAGAATTCATACGACGGAACCTCATGCAAAGTCATGCATGCAGGCCAGCTTTCCCAGAGCTTCGATGTCAAGACGGGCGTCAAGCAGGGATGCCTACTTTCACCATTCCTGTTCCTCCTGGCAATTGACTGGATCATGAGGGAAACAACTGAGGGGCGGAGAAATGGAATTCAGTGGACAATGTGGGAGCAGCTGGATGATCTTGATTTTGCGGATGACATAGTTCTCCTTTCACATACACAAGCACAAATGCAAGAGAAAACAGACAGACTCTCACAAACTGCAATAAAACTCGGTCTCACTCCCAATATAGCAAAGACACAGGTGATCAAGATCCACGCAAAAACCATCAACCCTATCCTTATGAACGGCACTGCCCTAGAGGAGGTAGAAGCTTTCACCTACCTCGGCAGTGTTGTGGACACCACCGGAGGGACAGATGCTGACATAAGAAGCAGAATAAAGAAGGCTAGAGTGGTGTTTAACATGCTCAGGAAGATCTGGAGCTCAAAGAACATCTCCATCAACACCAAAATGCGCATCTTTAACTCCAGTGTGAAACAGGTGATGCTGTATGGATCTGAGACTTGGAGAACAACAAAAAACACAACACACAGGCTACAAACATTCATTAACACCTGTCTCAGGAGAATCCTACACATCTGGTGGAGGGATAAAGTAAGCAATGTGGACCTGTGGAAAAGAACAAGTCAGGATCCCATCGAATTACAAATCCGAAAGAGAAAGTGGAGTTGGATTGGCCACACCCTCAGAAAACCTGCTACAAACATCACCCGACAAGCCCTGAAGTGGAACCCCCAGGGGAAAAGGAAACGAGGTCGCCCCAGGAACAGTTGGAGAAGAAGTGTTGAGGCAGAAATATCAGAGAGTGGGCTCAACTGGGGAGATCTAGAAAGAACCGCTAAAAACCGAGTGAAATGGAGGACATTTGTCAACGGCCTATGCACCCTGGAGGAGCAAAGGGCTTAAGTCAAGTAAGTCAAGTCTGGTGTACCCTACACAGCCGCTTGGTGGAGGGAAGTGCGTAGGGTGCTCCAGGAAGATCCAATGTCTAGGTCTGCTAGTGTTTCAGGACCCTTGGACAGCTGGTCTGCTACCTTTTTCCTGAGCTGGTTGACAGAGTGCTTGGACTTCAGCACATCACAATTGAGCCTCTGTTGAGGGCGGATTTCTAGGTCAATCTTTGTTCTGATCAGGCGGTGGTCAGTCCAACAGTCAGCTTCACCCATGGCCCTGGTGATACGCATCTCCTTCCTGTCCGCTTGGCGATATTTGGAGCAGGCCTGCGCAAGGAGTTGATAATAGTGAAGGAAGTGGTGCGCAGTCGATACCCTCAATACCTTGGCTCCATCCTACGTCTTCCAGTGGCATGAATAGCTCATGACGACCTTCTGTAGAGAGGAGTTGCAGACGACTGCCAGCACACCGGTCTGTTGATGACTCGATGTGGGTCTTCACGACAGATTTGTCATTAGGGGTTCCCTGTCGTAGCCAAACATGCGCAGTGCACGCAGTGGGCAATGAGGCACCTTTAACCTTCATCTGCCTTTACTGCCTGTTATGACCCTGGGGTCATATGTATTTTCCTGTGTGTTGCCCTGTCTTTCTTCCGTGTGTGTGTGTGTGTGTGTGTGTGTGTGTGTGTGTGTGTGTGTGTGTGTGTGTGTGTGTGTGTGTGTGTGTGTGTGTGTGTGTGTGTGTGTGTGTGCTCACTTCCGGATTCTCGTTCAGCCTGCTGTTCCCAGCAGATGTCGCTATTACACCTTCTACCGGTCGCAATTACATTATAATCTGAATCTGAAACTGAATGAGGTTTTGGGCGGACTTTACCTTAGTTACTAGATTGTATTACCTTAGTAAACCTTTTCATAAATAATGTATGTTTTCAATCGCTAGTTTAAAGTCTTTTTTTAAATCATCATGATATGCGTTTAGTAAAGTATGGTCCCATTAATTTAAAAAATAATGATAAAGTAGGGTATGTTTCCAGGGTTTCTACTGGTTCTACAGAGTTAAGACACGCCCTCGCTGCGGTTGCAGCCAATAGCATTAATTTCCGTTAGCATTTCGGACCGGATATAGAAAGATGGTGGATTTGAAACCAAGATTTATTTGTGCGCTATGCGGTGAGTCCCGCACCGTAAATAGCAGACCTACAAGCTCAAAAAGTGTCATGTCTGCGACGCGTTGTGATCTTGTAGATCTGTCCGTCATGCAACAAAATATAACATAGGTTGACAAAACTGTAAATAATCGCCCCGGCGTATAAATTAGTTTGCACGGACCCAAAT
Organism: Gymnoscopelus braueri; assembly: GCF_963280865.1. Classification (NCBI taxonomy): domain Eukaryota; kingdom Metazoa; phylum Chordata; class Actinopteri; order Myctophiformes; family Myctophidae; genus Gymnoscopelus; species Gymnoscopelus braueri. The sequence continues at coordinate 49,718,590 of NC_137611.1, forward strand.
TATTATTATTAGGTAGTATTAGGTAGGCGGTGGCTATATGCGGTAGGGCTACTATTTATAATTCAAAATGCTTTATTGGCTCAATAAAATGATGTTTTACATTGCCAAAGCATACACAATGAATGTTATGACATCAAACAAGTCATAACATTACGTATACAGAGACAACAGGTGAATGCCATACATCAGGCGTGGGCAACTTTGATGATGGAGAGGGCCACTATTTCCACACTCACTCCAGAGGGCAACATTGCATAATACTGTTGGGCCATTCTATGTCGCACAAAAGTAGCAAAGATAGCCGATCTACAAGCTCAAAATGCGCCGCAGTGCGATGCGTTTTGACCTTGTAGATCTGCTATTTTTTGTATTTTTGAATTGAAATCCTGAAATGTAACATTTTTATTTAATTTCAAATGCATTTAGTCATACTTATGTTAACTTTATGAACTTAAATACAAATACTTTGGACATAAAAAAGACAATAGAGTTTTAATACTAGTCATTAAGCTACTAATATAGACTGAAGTAATTAAAGCGGATCATGTTTACAATTGCAGCTGAAATCAATAATATATCAGTATTCTGATATTAACCTGCGGGCCGCATTAAGTGAAGTTGCCCATATGACATACATCCCAACGATATTGAATAACAAGCAATATAGAAATAATGAAGACAAGTGAATAACAAACAATGAGACTATAACAGTGCAGCTGATAACAGTGATATGCAGCAGTTTGTGACTTTGTTTATGTGCTTGGCCCTTCTGTCCACTGGCTGTCCCTCAGTTGATGACAACTCCACATATATTGTGCAGCCAAAAAGGTACATTTAGACCGTTCTCCTAGAACAAACATGGGCAACGGGTGGCCCGGGGGCCACATGCGGCCCCCACCTTCACTTAATGCGGCCCGCAGGTAAATATCAGAATACTGATTTATTATTGATTTCAGCTGTTACAATTCCAAACATGCAAACATGACCCGCTTTAATTACTTCAGTCTAGTAGCTTAATGACTAGTATTAAAATGTTATTGTCTTTTTCACGTCCTGTGTAGCCTATTTGTATTTAAGTTCATAAGGTTAAAATAAGTATAACTAAATGCATTTGATTTTTTTTTTTAAGAATGCTTTTCAGGATTCCAATTCAAAAATAGCAAAAATAGCAGATCTACAAGCTCAAAACGCATCGCATACTGAGAGACCGTATATGCAATGTGGCCCTCTGGAGTGAGTGTGGAAATATAAAGGCCCTCTCCATCATCAAAGTTGCCCACCCCTGTCCTAGAACATATTGAAGTGATGAGTCTCTCTCTCTCTCTCTCTCTCTCTCTCTCTCTCTCTCTCTCTCTCTCTCTCTCTCTCTCTCTCTCTCTCTCTCTCTCTCTCTAATCATTTATTCAGTGACAGTTACACACCTCCTCCACCAGGTGGCGAAAGGCATTAACGCAACAGTCCCTGGGTCCTTTAATGCGCATGCGTCTAACTTGTTAAACCGGTCGCGGAAGTAAGAGTGTTTTCTTCATAGCTCCGTTCCATGAGCAGAAATGGTGCTGTAGGACAAAGGTGGCGGGGAGAAATGTCTTATAAAGGATAAAATATATCATAAAGGAGGTAAAACGTCTCATAAAGGAGATAAAATGTGTCAAATGGAGTCTGTACAGCTGTCGATAAATGAACACATGACGTCGGTGGGAGAGGAGATATTGTGTGTTTTGGAGAAACAGCGTGGTGTTGATGTTTTTAGTGTGAAGCTTAATGTCCGAGTGTTTGTGTTGGAGCGCCTCAGTGCGGCTGCAGAGTTCATGTGCAACCTCTTCCAGAGAGAGATAGAGACACTAGAAACTCTGCTGGAGAAACAAAACAAATTGCTGGACATCCATCCTAACACAGCAGGTTGGTACACACAACATGGTTACTGTGTGTGTGTGTGTGTGTGTGTGTGTGTGTGTGTGTGTGTGTGTGTGTGTGTGTGTGTGTGTGTGTGTGTGTGTGTGTGTGTGTGTGTGTGTGTGTGTGTGTGTGTGTGTGTGTGTGTGTGTGTGTGTGTGTGGTACTTTAGACATGAAACAGTACATGGAAGTTAGACATGAAACAGTACATGGAAGTACAATTCACAATACAAGCTCTACGCTTGTTGTCTCCGCCAGGCCGAAAGGAATGGCGAGAGTATGTTTTGCACCCTGTCTGTCCGTCCGTCCGTCTGTCCGTGTGTCTGTCTGTGAACAGCTGTGTCCATCCGTGTGTCTGTCTGTGAACAGCTAAGCTAATCACCCGCACTTGGCCCGGCCGCTGCGAAACTTTGCACACACATAGTTCTAGCTCCGTGTTTGTACAGTTATTTAACAGGTTAATGTTTTGTGGTCATAATGTTTTGTGGACCCTCACGGATCCATTTGGTTCCATTTGTACACTCTCAGAATTAGGATTTTATAGTATAGATTGCGGTCCCAGAGATAGAAAATGTTGTCAATGGGCGTCCGTGGTCTAATGCGTATCAAACTGGGGGTCCTTGAAATTAAAAGGTTTGAGAACCACTGTGACAGGGGATACTGTGTGTTCAGATTTGCTTACAAGCTTGTAGATCGGCTATTTTCAACCAGACCGATGAAGTGTTTAAAGTCACTAAAATGATTTTGATGTTGTATACAAAACTGCTCAGTGGATTATAGGCTAAATGCTGCAGCAGAGGAAATGTTGAGAAATCAAATGAGTTATTGACTGTTTTAGGCAATTTGCATTGCAGATATGCTGATTCTAACCAAATTACTGTGTCTGAGATATGTATTTAGAGTTAGGATTTTAAAGTATAGATTGCTGTCCCAGAGGTAGAACATGTTCAAATAAGGGTCGTTGAAATGAAAAGGTTTAAGAACCACTGTGATAGGGGATACTATGCGTTCATATTATTGTCTGCGCCAGGCCGAAAGGCATGGCGAGAGAGTATCAGCATGTCATCAGCATGTCAGCATCAGCATGATCGCAGCGAAACTGTGCACACACTCCCTGGATGCCAATTCAGAACCTCTACCCCACATTTTCACATGGGCCTGTTTTAGCGCCACCAGGAGGCCTCTTTTTGCAAAACCCATTTTTTGACTGTACTCCTACAGATTTTGTCCAAACGTCACGTAAATCAGTACACAGTATCTCACAAAACTTGTCTTTCAGATTTTTCATATTCCATCCTGATTGGCTAAGATTGACATCTAAAGTTTGCAGGAGTGGCCCGTTTTGAACAAAATGCCGCAAATCGTGAACGCAGCGTCCGATTGCGGTGAAACTGAAATTGCCCTACTATAGTGCCACCAGGAGGCCGAATTTTGCAAAACAATATTACTCCTACAAATGTTTCCCACACATCATGCAAATCGGTACATATGATCTCTTTAGTCAAGTGATCAAGACGGATCCGTCCGATTTTTCACATTCCAGCCTGATTAGCGAATTCCGAACATTGCTGGCCCACACTAACCTACCTGACCTGGCGGAGACCTGTGCTCCGAGTTTTTTTTTCCGAGGTGCTTTTCTAGTATAAAAATGAGATCCCCACGCACACAAATCATGATGACATATAAGAGACAGACAGATATACACTACTATACAGAACGTCATACAATCAGCTTACAAGTTACTGGTATGAAAAATAAGAAATATGTACAAGAAAAAAAAAGTTTGGGGGGGGGGAGGGGGGTTAGGTTAGACTTTGAGAGGGGCCAGTTTGGAATTGCAGCCTCCTGAAGGTGTTTCTTTAGGGCAGTTTTGAAAGTGAGTGGGGTTTTACACTCCTTTACTCCTTTTGTTGCATAGCATGAGAACGAGTTCACTCCCTTTGTTGTGCCTAATCTGGGTTGAACATGATCTGTGTGTGTGTGTGTGTGTGTGTGTGTGTGTGTGTGTGTGTGTGTGTGTGTGTGTGTGTGTGTGTGTGTGTGTGTGTGTGTGTGTGTGTGTGTGTGTGTGTGTGTGTGTGTGTGTGTGTGTGTGTGTGTGCGCGTGCGCGTGCGTGCAAGGGTGCGTGAGGGTGCGGTCGGAGCTAGGCAGAGACGACTCATGAGTTTAGCCTGCAACTGTTTTAAATATTCAGAATCAATATACAGCCTATTGAGAAATTGCCAACACAGTTGATTAACTGGTCAAAAATGTATTTTGGCATGCCTTGATGGCACCGTAATGGCTGATTGTACACTTGGTTGCATGCTGAAAATAGTGCGTTGTGTGCTATTTTCAGCGCGCAACACCCGAGCGCAGCCACACATAAAATGACTTGTCTTTTAGTTCCATTGTATCTCTTCTCCACTCGTCCCTCCCTTACATTTTAGTCTAGTTTTTAGTTTTTGACGAAATTGTCAATACATTTAGTCTTAGTAATTAGTCCTCATAGCTTAGTTTTTATTTAGTTTTTGTCAGTGAAAAAAAGGTAGTCGACGAACATTTCTCGTCATAGTTTCGGTCGACGAAATTAACAAAGAACAGGTGCCTCAAACTTCAAACCTCAGGATTCAGAAAATCCTGTGCCTCCTCCTCAGGCCCGTTATTGTGGGCTCGCTGCAGCAGCAGCAAGCCCACTATTGATGTTCTCACTATTTCTTTATTCTCTTCTTTATTATTGTAATTTTTGAAATATTTCACTTTAAGCACCCAATGCATTTCCAATGGGTTTTGCTAGTGTGGAGAGAGGACACAGAACAAATGCCCCGTGTTTTCGTAAAGTCACTTTTAGGTTTAGGTTAAGACTTTGACAGGGGCCAGTTTGGAATTGCAGCCTCCTGAAGGTGTTTCTTTAGGGCAGTTTTTGAAAGTGAGTAGGGTTTATTGTTGCATAGCATGAGAACGAGTTCATTCCCTTTTGTGTGTGTGTGTGTGTGTGTGTGTGTGTGTGTGTGTGTGTGTGTGTGTGTGTGTGTGTGTGTGTGTGTGTGTGTGTGTGTGTGTGTGTGTGTGTGTGTGTGTGTGTGTGTGTGTGTGTGTGTGTGTGTGTGTGTGTGTGTGTGTGTGTGTGTGTGTGGTCGGCAGAGACGACTCATGAGTTTAGCTTGCAACTGTTTTAAATATTCAATATACAGTCTATTGAGAAATACACTAGAAACCAGACTGATGCACACATTACAAGTGAGTATAAGCAATATGGCCAATGGAATGACATACACCATATTACAATATTTACATTACTATTATTGTTACAAAGTCCAAGAGACATCAGGCACACTCTCAATCATTAGTGACTCTGTGAAGACGAGCTGTTTTCCCGCAACGGACCCTTTCTGTGTTTACACTCCTTCAGTGTTGTAAAGTAACTAAGTAAATTTACTCAAGAACTCTACTTAAGTACAACTTTGAGGTACTTTTACTTTACTGGAGTATTTCCAATTGTCTATACTTTTACTTCTACTCCACTACATCTCAGAGGCAAATATTGTACTTTTACTCCGCTACAATTATTTGAAAACTTTAGTTACTTTGCAGATATAAATTATTACATTATAAAACATACATTAACCACTTTAGCCCTATTTTATACCTAGGCTATTTGAAAATAGCAGATCTACAAGCTCACAACGTGACACGTGAGCTTGTAGATCTGCTATTTTCAAACAATTTAGTACTTTTACTTTTGGTACTTTAAGTACATTTTGATACCAATACTTTTGTACTTTTACTCAAGTAAATTTTTAATTCCGGACTTTTGCTTGTAACAGAGTACTTCTACATTGCAGTATGGATACTTTTACTTAAGTAAAACATTTGAGTACTTTTTCCACCACTGCACTCCTTTCTACCATTATTTTCCTGTGTGCGTCATTGAACAACTGTAAGTTGTACTTAGTGTTTGCTATGTGTTACACCGTCATTATTGTTGCTATATTCAGCTTAGGGTAATTTTGTGCCATCGTTTGAGGTGCCACTCTATCTCTGTGGACTGATGCTTTTTAGGTTAGGTTGATTGCTAGGTTTATTTATGTTTATAATTTATGTTATTATAATTGTATCTACATCTACCTAATCTACCTACATGCATAATTTGCTTGTGTCTGTATTTGTTACTTATACTTATTTGAGCTCAATATCCACGAATGTTCTGTATTAGTTAATCACTCTGCATTAGTTAAACCCTAATTGCCAACACCTGGCTGCAGTGGCCTCCTCGTTGTCATTTGGCAAGCCCGTGTGTGTCGGTTATCAGTGTCCCCTGACTTTGGTTATCACCATTGTTCCGTTATACAACACAACAAGAACATGTCAAATTTCAGTTCAACACTGCCCACAACGTGCTTGATTTATTTAGTCATTGTTTCGTCTACATCTCATTGCTCACTATACATTTGCCTCTTTGGAGCATATTTATTTTCCTTCTTACTATGTCTTCGTAGCCACCCTGCTCATGTCCATATTCCCACCCCAGCCACAAAAGCACTGACAAAACAAAACAATACAATACATAGGAATATAAATCTCATCCAATGAGAAAAAACACTTTGAGTTGCTGTGCTGATGCTACCTCTTCTCTCATTCTGTGTCTGTGTGTAAAGAGGTTTCATCTGGACATGAGGAGAGGAGCCCCAGTCTGGTCCAGGAGGAACCACAACCACCACAACATGAGGAGAGGAGCCCCAGTCTGGTCCAGGAGGAACCAAAACCTCTAAAGATTAAAGAGGAACAGGAAGAGGAGGCCGATGTGTCAACATTGACGTTACCACATAGGAAGACCAGCTGTGACACTTCCTCAGGTAAAAAAAAAAAGAACGAAAACTATAGAAATTATACATACTAAATGTAATGCCTCAACTTCTACAATTCCAAGTGATTGTCAAGGTCCCCCGGTTGGGGGGTCACAGCCTGAAAAGGTTGAGAACCACTTTTCAGGCCGTGACCCCCCAAAATTATCATATTTGAACTGGGGACCCCCCACCGTGACAAGTACTTGTAGGAGTTGAGGCATTACATTGATTCGGTATGACAGGTAAACATTGTGCAAATGTTTGCCTCTTTCTTATATTATTTGACAATTTCTTTTATATTAATTTGATTTGACTTTGGGTACTAAGAAATATGCAACCAGGTCTATGAAAACAAGCCCAAAAGAAGGGGCCACATGAGCACTTCAAACCTATATGTCGGCTATTTGAAAATAGCCGACATATATAGCTTTGAAAATAGCCGATCTACAAGCTCACCACCGCAACACGCAACTGCCATTATTTACAAGCAACTTCACAGAAAAACAAGGCCAACATCGCTTATAATAAGCAGACCTGGCAACACTGATTGGGATGTATTCTGTTAGCTGCTGGTGCTAACAGCGCTAGCGACCACGTGTCTGTTGTCCAGGTTACGCTCCCCCAGGCAATGGGATGCAGGAACACGTATACTGTAACTGGATGTGCTCTGTTCACTTCTACCGAACCACAACAACGCATGGAAGTAGGACATCAGTTGCTTTTTCCATCGTGCTCAGTTAACTTTAACTCCACCTGAAACGGACTTAAGTGGGTCCAGGACGCAAGGCGCGCGTGTGTGTGTGTGTGTGTGTGTGTGTGTGTGTGTGTGTTTGTGTGTGTGTTGGAACTGTTAATGTGTGGGCCAATTTTGCCCCTCCCTCACACACACACCAGTGTTGCCAAGTCCGCTTATTAGCGACTTTGGGCTTGTTTTTCTTTAAAGTTGGTTGTAAATATTGGTAGTTATGTAGCGCTATATTGGATGACTCCAATATTGATATTCCTTCGCACAGCAGAGTGGAGGCACCGAGGTAGATTAACGGATTAATCCCTGTGTACGGGGGCGACTGCCCGTAATCCGTGCATGGCCCACCTTTCATTCTCTTACTTCTCTCGGCGTTGGAGCATCGGTAAGGTAGACTTGAGCTTTACCTAAAGGTAGGCTCTGTGTGCAGAAGTATACTCGCAGCTATTCAAATAGCTTGGCGGGCGGAGGCACGGTGGCGCAGTCGGTAGCGCTGTCGCCTCACAGCTAGAAGGTCCTGGGTTCGATTCCCGCCAGGGACGCTGTGGGCGCTGGGGGCGTGTCTTCTCCTCCGCGTCATCAGCGCCCATACCCTAGGTGGGGTTGGCGAAAGGGCCTACTCTGTGTGGAGTTTGCATGTTCTCCCCGTGTCTCCTAGGGTAGTTAATACCCTCACAAAAACATGTAGTAATCCTGGTCGCTATACCGCCTCCCCCATGACAGCCGGGGCGCCTGATGGAGGGGAAGGGAACTGGTTGGAATAACGTGTTCCTTCCACGCGCTACGTCCAACCAGGGAAACTCCCCCTTGTCAGGTGACAAGAAGGTCAGTTGGCTCTCATGAATTGAAGGAAGCATGAGCTCGGCCCTGGCCTCCCTACTGTGGGGGACTGGTGTAGTGCTGGTGTAGGGCTGGTGTAGCGCCCAGGATCACTTAGGAAATTGGCACCGGGTGAAAAAAATGGGTTACAAAAATCTCGGGATAAAAATTTTTGAAAAAAAACAAATAGCTTGGCGGAGCTTGCTCCACCTAAGAGTGCTTGTGTCCTTTTTCACCCGCTCGATTTGGCTTGTGCCATCTCGTTCAGGGTTGTGTCTTAATTTGCAGGTTATTTCAACGTGTACATACAGGCAACACACGGTCCGGTCAAGATCTGTGTTGTAGCACAGGTTTTTTCCCTTGTCCTTTATCCGAAAAACCCTCCTGTTTTGTCTTGGTGCGGAGAATGCGCTGTCCCTGTAACGACTTCTGGGGAGCTGTGTTAGCCTAGCAAGCGGCTAGCGGCTTCCCCCGAGGAAGAACACACGTGAGTAACAAACACGTTTTTTCTCCTCGACGCGGCGGTGCTGCTTGTTATGAAATAACGAGTGGCTAGCGGCTTCTCCCGAGTGAGAACGCACGTGAATAACAAACAACACGGTAGCGTGTGTTTTTTCTCCTCGATGTGGCGGTGCCGCTTGTTATGAAATGACAACCTCGCGGATTTGGTTGTGAGTTCCCTCCAATCTTGGCGAGTGAATTTGACCAGTACCTGTGTGTGTTGGCTGTGTGCGTTTTTTCACGTGAACGGGTCTGAGTCTTCTCGACCCAGTGATAATGTGCACTGTTAGCCTTCGCCTTGTGTGTTCAAGAGAGGTCTGAGTCCTCTCGACCTAGCGGTGGCGTGCATTTGGCTGTGAGACACACGATTTTCTCCCGCTCTACTGCCACTTTGGTCGTGGCCTCGCGGCGCCAACTTTGGTTGTCCCAGTCTGCGCTGCCGTCACAGCTCCAAAATCCGCTCATGGAGCTGCCCCTTACGCAAGGTATTACCTTTGGGCCGAGTATGGCAGCCATGCTGCAGCAGGCCAAGGAACTGGGTGAGTTCATGGAGACTTTCCAGCAGTTCCTGCCTCCACGTGCGGGGTCTGTTCCTCGGGGACCCAGGCGGCTGTGTGCTACCCAGGTAGCACACATAGTGATTGCTCGCTGCCCCAGTCGGTTCTCAACAGCAGTGCTGTCGGTTCTTCCCCCGTCTTCCCTGGTCCCAACCACGTCAGGTGGTTGCGGTCTGTCATCTCGGGGTCACAGTGGCGCCTGCCGCTGTGATCCGTTCTGTTTCCACGGGCCCGGGGGACCCTGCAGCTTCCAGACTTACGCCGCCTTCAGTCGTGGGCCTGGCCCCTGGCCCTGAGAGGCGTAGGTTGTCCGATCTGGGGCTCCTGGATGGTGGATGGTGTCGAGGTGCCATTCCCCCCCCTCTGACACACAAGTGGAGGCACGCATTGCTGCTTGTCTGGCTGACATCTCGGAGTGGATGTCGACGAACCACCTGAAGCTCAACCTGGACAAGACCGAGCTGATGTTCCTCCCGGGGAAGGGCTGTCCGCACCGAGACATGGCCATCACCATTGATAATGCTGTGTACCCCCATACACAGGGATTAATCTGTTAATCTTCCTCGGTGCCTCCGCTCTGCCACGAGGAGGAATATCAATATTAGAGTGTATTTGTCCCCAGACCCCCATCTGAAAATATGTTGTGCCAGGGACCCCATACAAAATGTGTGTATTTAAAATGTTTCAAATAATTATCCACATTGTAGTTCGGCTATTTTCAAATATCTGTCTGTGCGCGTTCTCATGCGGCCTAGTCTCTTGGGCCCGTTTTTTGTAGACCTGACCCGCTTGTTTCTCTTGCAAAATCTGGCAACACTGACACACGTTCCCGAGGATGGACGGACGGACAGACAGACAGAACAGCGCTGTCACATCGTATAGTCCACTGGTTCTTAAACTTTTTCAATGACCCTAGTTGGATTAGCCCCATTTGGAACCCCTTCCTCCACTATATAGCAATATATATAGCTATACAGATGAGGTCCCACAGCGTAGGGTGCTGGCAGCTTGCGACACCGGACAATATTGGCCAATATTGTTCATTCTTACCTTTTTTCCGCACGTCGTATCCCAAAAGTAAAGGTATTCCCTCCTGCTCTCAGATGTTTAAATTTTTGGCGGTCAAGACAGCGTAACCGACGGGTTAAAACAAGCGTTTAACGCGCTTTCTTAGCCAGCCTGTCATTGCATTGGGAAAACATGGCACAGGCTGACTAAAAAAGCGATTTAAACGATTGTTTCAACCCGTCGCTTAGATTTTCATCCTAGAGCAGGTGGAACGACCTTTACTTTATGGCGACGCTGTGCGGAAAAAGGTAAGAATCAACAATATTGGCCAGGAATTTCATGGCGGCCACGACGGCCGTGGCCCTCGTTGCCCCTCTCTTTGGCCGTGAGCCCCTCGAAAAATGACATGCCCCGCGGCCACGGTGGCTTTCTTGCCCCCCCGCCTTCACTGCCCCAGCTGAATTCACCGTTTCTCCTCAGCGCTCTCTTCCTGTCAATACGGTAGACACCATAGATATAGAAACCTAGATACCTCATTGGCCTCTGCAGTTCATTGGAGCAACCTGTATCGCAATACAAGGCTCTGGCGGCCGCCATATTGACTCAAAGTGACTACTGGCCAATTGCAGCGCGTTGACTTCTGGCCAATCACAGCGCGTCTAATTGACTTTTGCTGCGCGGCTGCCTCTTACAAAAAGACCCGCCCCCACCTGCCTCTGATTGGCCTACCGAACGTCCCCTTCTGTGACGCACGCGGATGCTTGCCTTCTCTAAAATGGCGCCCGAAATACAGCTGCCTCAGAGCCGGAAGAGGCTGAACCCTCAGTTATTAGCAACCATCAGGGGATCGATCATACTGGAGATAAATATTCTGTGACTACTTGAAAAGGTTATAAAACACAAAAATCGCTGGCAGTGGGTGAGTTTATTAATGTATATACTGGCAGTTAAAGAGTTAAAATAGTTTAAATAGCTGATCTAAAAGCTCACAACGAGTCGATGTAGATCAGCTAGTTGAACTATTTAAAAATGCGTTTCAAAATAGTAAAATATGGCTAATATAAGTTTAGGCATAAGGGGTAAGGTGGCGCACAAGATAGGGCCCTGTCTCTTAAATCAATTTAATGTTTTTGCCTTACTAATGATCTCCATTTCTCTTATGTAGAATATATTGAGCGCTATGGAAGAAACCACAAAGGAGGCACCCCTCCACAGACGACGCGCAACGATTGCATTGTAAGAAGACATTGTTTTGATTCAACATATGTGTTTTATAATAGCAGAACATGACACAGAGTAATCAATTCTCCTGTCATATTGTTTAGATGGGAGGCAAAATCTGTGAGAATCCATGTCCACTTTGCATGGATCCAAGCATCATCATCCACGCTCAGGTCTGTTAATATCACAATTATTGCAATCCTTGTTACTGTCATTGTTTTTAACCACATTAACCTTGGTGTCCCTAATTTTTAAAAAGTTTTTTTGGACCGCTGGCGCTAGCGGTCCAAGCACCTAGGCTCCAAACACAGTAACTTGACAGCGCGTCGCGGGTTCGAGTCCCGATCCCGACGGCCTTTGCTGCATGTCACTCCCCATCTCTCTCCCCATTTCCTGTCAGACTACTATCCTATCAATAAAGGCATAAAAGCCAAAAAAAGAAATAATCTAATAATTTAAATTATTATCACATAAAAAAAATCACATTTGTATTTGAGCTATTTTTTAAAAAGACCACTTTGCTAGAGGTTTAGGTTGTGTAGTTACCTTGCCATGATGTGACTCCAAATGTGGACAAGAAATCAAAAATAATTGCTCCATTGATTAGAAATTGATAATTCAAAATATGCTCCTCATTGACATCCATTGTACAGTGAAGAGCCTCAGGAGGAGCTTGTTTAGCCTGTAAACGAACGCAAACAAAGCTGGTCCTGACAATGTAGAACATCACCAAACCCAGTACTATTGTTATTTTTTTAAATAAAAATATCAACTACCTGCACATGTTCTACTTTCATTAGGAAGAAAACCCGAACTGGATCCCGTGGATCCGGATCTTCCAATAGTAAAATCAACAGGAATTTGACATTTGTATAGAAGAAGAAAAAGTTCTGGGTTTGGTGATGTTATATCAGATGTCAGAATCCACTTTGTTTGCGTTCGTCTATGGGCTAAAAGACCTCCTCCTGAGCCTCTTAACTGTACAATGATGTCAATGGGGAGCATATTTTGATTTAGACATTTCTAGTCAATGGAGCTTTTCTTTCTTTTCTTTTTTTTTCCTTGCCCACCACAACCCAAACCTCTACTAAAGTGGTCTAGCCCTTTACTAGCTAGGCAGATAACGGGCGAAAAACAGGCGAATCGTTCACTTCTGGATACAAGCACCAAAATTGGTACACATACTCCTTATGTAGTGCTCTTTTGATAAAACCCGTTAGCCACTTAAAAATTCAAGATGGCGGCCATGTTTTTCAAGATGGCCACCACCTTAGTGCAGCATATAGTGATATAATCTTTCAGGTTGTGATACAAGCATGAAATTTGACAGATATACTCTGTAAGGGCTACTCTTATGGAAAATGCCGCTGGTCACTCAAAAATCCAAGATGGCGACCCATTTTTTTCAAGATGGCCACCACCTTAGTTGAGCAGTTGGTGATTTAATCTTTCAGGTTGTGATACAAGGATGACATTTGGCACACATACTCTAAGGGCCACTGTTATGGAAAAAGGCACTGGCCACTCCAAAATCCAAGATGGCAACCATTTGTTTCAAGATGGCCGCCACCTTAGCAGAGCAGATAGTGATATAATCTTTCAGGTCGTGATACAAGCATGGAAATTGGGAGGAGCAGTCTCCAAAAGTCATTTGACAATAAAACAATCACAAACACATGAAATGTGAAGATGGTGACCATTTTCCAAGATAGTGCCCAAATAGTTTTACTCACATTTACAACTGCACAGTGCTGTGCAGACAAAACCCAATTTGAAGCATTTGCACCTTCCACTGCACCCTTTTTGGCAGCCACATTTGGTGAGTTCTTGACAACTCTCTGCAAGTGGTGAATTGGCTGTCCAGAAGACCTGCCATTCTTCACCAAATTTCTTCCATCCCCATTCAGCTGGACTTTCTGATTCTGGCTGACGCTGGGTGTACTGACCCCATATGCAGCCTGCCTGACAGTTTTGTCAATAGTTTGCCATCATTTAGTGTCTGGGCACATTCATGTAGTCTGTTGTTCAGGTTCATTGTCATTACCTGTCTTAGGTCAGATTCAGGGGATATTTTATCACAAAATATGCAAGCCAGACTATCATGACTGGTTCTACGGCGGTTTGTGTGGCCTTCATCTATTTCACTACTTTGAGCATCTGACTGTCGCTTCCTCACACGATCTAATTTGGTGTTGTTGAACATTAGTCGACAACTTGTGTGATACTTGGCCTGGTTTCTTCTCAAAGTAGCTTCTATGCACCACCTTCATCCAGCCTTGCTGGGTTCAGGATCATTGGCATTTGATTGATCTCACGAAAGAGTGGAACATTGGTGGCAAGCATGGTGTAGCCATCATGTTGAGGAACATGATGGGTTGGTGGTGATACTAGGGCATTAGTTTTGTCTATCTGACAAAGACAACATTTCTTCCAATCAGTTTGCCTGTTGGCTAACATTGGATTTGCGTTTGCCATTTTTTGGTGGATTGATTTCTGATTAAGGCCGAGGGGCTATCCTTTTACCAACTTAATCAAAGTGATACCACACATTCAGGTATGGGATACAACTAGGTTCGGGTGACCTACACCTAGCCCGATCATTCATCCAGTGCCATTTAAGTGTGATCTGTACACCTTCCGGGTAAGTATACATGCACAAGTCATGAATAGCCCGCTTACCCTTGGCTCGGCTCTCCCGCGCTGGCACACCCTGTCAATTCAGGCACGGCTATCTAACTACATCTACTAACTATTACTAGGTAATTGACCGGGGCTGCTAGACAGCATTTGGGACACTGATAAGATGTACTATTACTACAGTATTAGTATAACTAGATCAGCTGACACTGAACCCCATGCTGAGTTACACAGCAGTGATGCCACCATTGTGCCCTGGTTGTGCAATGACATTCACTCTATTATAATAAGCTATATAAGACATAATGGTACAACTCCTGGAAGTCATCTTGGAAAATGGCAGCCATTTTGAATTGTTTGGGTGGCCAGCTCCCCTTTTCACAAGAGTGGACCTTGAAGAGTATTTGTGTCAAATATCATCCTTGTATCACAACCTGAAAGATTGTATCACCATCTGCTCCACTTAGGTGGTGGCCATCTTGAAAAAAATTGTCGCCATCTTGGATTTTTACGTAACGGGTTTTATCAAAAGAGCAATACCCAAAGAGTGTGTGTGCCAATTTTGGTGCATATCTATTTTATTGTGAAATTATTGCGAATTACTGTATATTCAATGGTGGCCATCTTGAAAAATGGCCACCATCTTAAAATCTTTGGGTGGCTAACATGTTTTTATCAAAAGAGCAATACCCAAGGAGTATGTTTGCAGTAGTCTCCCTGCTCTTCTATTGAGACATTTAGATCGTTTCAAAGGTCCTGTCTCACCTAGACACAGGATCTGACACGACTTTTGACCTGATGGTCAATATTCAATTTATGTCCCGAGCAAGCAGGTCGGCTCTATTAGCTCAATGGTAAAACATTTCAGCACTTGAGCAGGAAACCGGGTTCAAATCAGGGGTAGAAGAGGAAAGTTACATAGTGCTGCTTTAACTGTAAAATGTACATCAAAACAGTACATAGTGCTTCATCCTAGTATGAACAAGAGGAACATGCAGTGCAATGAGTCTGTGTACACTTCATGGTTTCCCTTCCCGTTCACATTTTTGGCTTTTAACCTAAATCATATTGCTCATCCCACAGAATGTGAAGTTGTTGGAACAGTTCATTAATCCAGACACTGGGACGGTGTATGACCACACTCAAACAGGTACGCCAACATTCTTAATACATTTTAACTCAAACATTAACAAATGGCTTAAAATGTCATGAGAGCAAGGTGAATAGATTGATTAAGAACAATCAACCATTTTCCCTTTATCTTTTAGGTGTGTGCATGCAACACCAGAAGAGACTAAATAAGGGAATTAACAAAGCACAAGACTATGGTATGTCATGGTGCATACTACACCTACAGCGTCCGCCATTAAGGTTTTTCCTACTTGCCCTACTGGGCAAGAACTTCTCCAAATGACTTGCCCCATCCCAATTTCTATTTCCCCTGCTTAGGTTGTACCGTCACCAGCGGTGCAGCAGATTTAATTGAATTGGAATAATTTTTTCTTGTGTGCAGCAGTGACTCTATTTTAATGACATGACTCGTTTCTTGAGTTGTTTTTTTTAAAGAAAAGGATAGTTATTTAAGCACGTTTCATCAACCTACACATGTTGTTAGAAAGGCCCTGGATTATAATTTATTCAGGGCAGTTGAAGGACTTGTAATACCTCCCCAGGCCACTAAGTGGCGACTTGGACACTAAGGACAGTATACCTCCCCAGGCCACTAGGTGGCGACTTGGACACTGATTGATTGATTGATTGATGTACTTTTATTTAGTAAGACATGAGAATCACAGTACATGGAAGTACAAAATTCACAATACAAGGTCTACTAAACTGGAAGACTCAGTTAAGCACGCAGCTTGTTTAACTGATTCACTGCCAATCACGTAGATCTACGCGAACCTATTTAAAGCCGCCACGTGCCAATCGCGTAGATCTACGTGAAGTGATTTTTTTTTTGGATTTTTTTTTGAAAAAAAAACTCTGGCACTGGCTAAAAAAATATGAAAATACCTCTGGCAGTTAATGGGTTAAGATGAGAACCCCATGCACACAAATCATGATGACATATGAGACAGACAGATATACACTCTACTATACAGAATGTCATACAATCAGCTTTCAGGTTACTGGTATGAAGAGAGAAAAAAATATATATACAAAAGAGGAAAATGAAAGAGGGGGGGGGGGGGGGTAGGTTAAGACTTAGACAGGGTCCATTTTCGAATTGCAGCCTCCTGAAGGTGTATCTTTAGGGCAGTTTTGAAAGTGAGTAGGGTTTTACACTCCTTTACTCCTTTTGGTAGGGCATTCCACATTTTTGATGAATAGCATGAGAACGAGTTCATTCCCTTAGTTGAGCCAAATCTGGGTTGAACATGATTTGTGGAGCTGCCTCTGGTGTTATGATCATGGACTTCATTAACATTTTGGAAGTATTTTGACAAATACAGGGGGATCCCAATGTTGTGGTGTATCTTGAAGACCAGGCCCATAGCAAGTTGCTGTACTCTGTCCTCAACCCTAAGCCATCCAATCCTAGCAAAATGAGCAGGGGTTAGATGGGTTTTGTGATTGAGGCCAAGAAGTAGCCTTACAAGTTTGTTTTGGGATGTTTGGAGCCTTGTTTTTAAGGCCTTGGAGGTGTTGTGATACCATGAAGTGCATGCATAATCATAATGACCTTGAATGAGGGCCCCTGCAAGAATCTTCAGAGTATTCTTACTGACTAGACGATCAATCCTCGTCTAGTCAGTCTTACTAGACGATCAATCCTCCACAAATAGCGTGTTGTTCAAACCGTTCAAATAGAGAAGGCATGTGTCAGTGGAGTGG
Organism: Gymnoscopelus braueri; assembly: GCF_963280865.1. NCBI lineage: Eukaryota > Metazoa > Chordata > Actinopteri > Myctophiformes > Myctophidae > Gymnoscopelus > Gymnoscopelus braueri. The sequence continues at coordinate 49,735,638 of NC_137611.1, forward strand.
TTTGTTCTGAAACCAGATTGGAATTTGTAGATTAGATTTTTCTCTGCAAGATACTTATCGACCTGTTCATAGACTATTTTTTCCATGACTTTCGAGATGGAGCTAAGAATATAAATAGGGCGGTAGTTGCCAGGGTCTAATTTGTTTAATTTTTTGTACAGAGGGGTCACCCTTGCGCTTTTTTTAAATCGTTAGGGACCCGTCCCTGTATGATGGAGAGGTTCATTATGTGGGTAATGATTGGAGCAATGGAGGCGGCTGAGTCTTTTAGAAATTTGGCGGGGATATTGTCGAGGCCTGTGGCTCTGTGTTGATGAAGAGCACTCAATTTTTAAACACCTCTTCTGTTTTCACAGGGGAGAGTTTAAAATCATCTTTGCGTACACCCTGTTTTTCGTAAAATGAGTCAACATACTCTTCACCATAGCACCCAGAGTGAGGGGGTAGTTTTTCAACCAAATCTGAGGTTATGGTCGTGAAGAATATGTTGAGGATTTTACTCACTTCATGTTTGGATGTGGTGAGAGTCATTCACCTTGAGGCTTATGTTTGTAAACCTGGTTTTCAATTTCTTGCTGCAGCCTAGTAGGTTGTTGAATAGCTTCCAAAGCTCTCGTGGTTTGCTTTGATTTTCCTCAATTTTGTCATCGAGGAAGCTTTTTTCTGCTAATAAGGAGCATGCCATTAACCTTGTTTCTTAGCTTGTTTTTTTCTTTTTCAAGTTTAGCTACGTGGGATTCGAGACCCTTGTTAAAACATTTGGCGAGTTTTTGATCCTACCTTTATGAAACTCGGAACACTTTTTGTTTCTGACTTTCATGGCAGTAAGGATGTCCGAATTCATCTATGGTACAGAGCAGGTTTTGACCCTGATGGTTTTCATGGGAGCCACACTGTCCAAAATTTGAATGAATTTGGTTTTGAAACCAAGCCAAGATTCGTCTACCTGTGTGCTGTTTAGTACGTCGGACCAGTCCTGTTCCTCTAGCCTGTGATCTTAAGTCCTCACTCTTATAGTTTTTGAGGTCTCTGATCGTGACTGATTTGTGGTAACCGGTCTTAGGTTTACGTTTCTTTCTGGTGCAGAAGATCATGTTATGATCAGATATGCCACAGGTAGAAACACCACTATTGAGGATTTTGTCTTTGTCCGTTGTTAGAATGAGATCTATGGTAGTTTGAGTGGAAAAACACAGCCTTGTGGGCTGAGTGATCAGCTGGTGGAATGAGTGTCGATGACAAAACCCCTTGAATGACTTATACACTGACGCTTCCTTACGGAGCATGTCTGTGTTAAAGTCACCAAGAAGTATCGTCTCTGCATACTCCACCTTAGCTAAACACTCCTCAAGTCTTTCATAGAAATCAGTCTGGTTAGGAGGTCTGTATATGGTACCGACTAGCACAGGTTTGGCATGTTTAAAAATGATCTCGACCCACACAGCTTCAATGGCTGCATCCTTCAGGTCTTCGCGAAGGATGCAGTCATTGTCATTATGTACATACATGCATACACTAAGGACTAAGGACAGTATAGAGAAGAAGTGCTGTCAGCAGGGTCTGAGACTCAAGTGCCTAGCTTAGCCAGCTAGCCTCAGTAGCCTGAGTGCTGAGTAGAGTTCGTTTTTGCATCCATAACATGTTCATTGTTGTTCTGAAGGTTGAGTTCATGATTACAGTAAGTCTTAAGGATTGTATTTGAGTTGAATGTAAGCCTAAACTATGAAACATGATTACTGTGCCTTTAGTGTAGGCTATGTCTCTTATTTGATGTTTATTGTGGTTTATTCCAATTATCACTTTGGACTGCTGTAGCCAAGTCATTCTGCTAGTTACTATTAGCACCATATCAGCAGATGTCACTCTGCTATCCTAAATATATGCTATATTTGCTATGTTTGTTATGTGTTAAACAGTGTGTGAGTTGAGCAATGTGTTTGTTTCTATTAATAGTAGATTTGTGATTTGTTCATATGATGGCCATATGTTAGTTTATAGACTACAGAGAGGTTCACTGATTACATTTTTATGTTTATTCTTCCTTAGAAACCAACAAATATAAAACAACAATGCAACCTCATTTACCTGGCTTTGCTAATAATAAAACACACCAAAGTGGATCTCGACTCCTGTACTTTTACGGGTACCCCTGAGGCGAAGCAAGCAGATTCTGAACCCAGCAGCAAACTAGATTGTACAGTCCTTTCCCACAAACCCTCAGTAATACATGTACACTTGCACTTAGGGGTGTCACGATATATCGTCCCACGATTTATCGCGATATTAAAACGTGACGATTAGGGATGTCACGATACGCCTAATCCACGATTTGATTCGATTTTCGATACGATATATATTTTTAAAACGTCCTTTTTTCAGCTTTGAGGGCTATATGATAATTAATTTAGGCTATTGTCTTGATTTGTAAAGAAAAACTCATGTTTCTCAATAAGTCCCTTTTATTTGAATAATATCAAATGAGAATGAGAATAACAAAAAGGGTTTTATGCCCTTACAACAACTGTCATTTTCAGATTCTTCTTTAAGATGAGTTAACAACAACATTCTTGTGAAGCTCTATAACTAAATAAAATCTAAATACAACAACAACATGTATCATGTATCAACATGTAAGAAAAAAGGATCCAAAGACAACTGTTATTTGGCTACATGTTCTTAAACTTCTTAAAGTATGTTCTGGCTACATGTTCTTAAACTTCTTAAAGTATGTTCACATTGTTTGAACAGGTAAGAGCTTTAACAAACAAGAAATGTGAATAATAGCTAAGCTCAACAGGGGGTCCGCCAAATCTTTGTGTGATATGATTTTTTTTTTACCTTAACCCCATCCCTTTTCTGAGGTGAACTTTAACCAAAAATAGCAGATCTACCAGCTCACAACGCCTCGCGAAGCGTTTTGAGCTTGTAGATCGGCTATTTCCAAGTAAACAAAAAAAGTTTCATCTGAAACACAATTTTATACAATATAGAGGGGGTCCCTGGTTCATCTCTCTCCCAACTAGGGGGTCCTTGGGCTGAAAACGTTGAAGACCCCTGAGCTAAGCCATATGTGTGTGAAGCATAATCGACAAACGGTAGCCGTTTTGTCAACAACGCGTCGGGTGCCCTCATAATTCACTGGGAAGCCAAAATATTGCCAGACTTTTGACTTAAAGGAAGCGGGAGGGTTTTCCAATTCTTCCGTTTGTGTATCATCATTACCATCGCTGGCTTCAGCAGTGGCCATGGTGAAATGTAAAGTAGTAGTAGTACGGACGCAACGCTACAGCTGTCTCTCTCTCTGTCTCCTCCAAACTCCTCTGTGGTGTGTGTGGGTTTGTCCTGTCGTCTTTTTTTTTTCTCCCCTGTTGTAAGCACGCATGCGCGATGCACGGAAAAACACAACAGCGGCTCGAGCATGGCTTCACCCGGACGTGCAATCGGCTGTACGCATGCGCGGGAGTATTTTTTTTTTTATTAACCCTTGAATCGCGATACGGCTTTTGATTTCGATACACTGTATCGAACGTAATTTTCGGTTTGATTTCGATACGTATCGAGTATCGTGACACCCTTAGTGTACCATAATCCCAGTAATCATTCATTACATCGTTCATCATATTCAAGGCCTTTTGGAGAGAAATCCTCCTATAATTTGAGTAACCTCTGTCTGTCTGTCTGTCTGTCTGTCTTGGGTCGAGTCTTGGTCTGTGCCCGATCAAACTGCGCATGCTTCGCATCCACAGAGGGTGGAACTGCGCATGCGTCGCATCCAATCCAGCCGCGACACACTGTTGCCCGTGTGTGTGTGTGTGTGTGTGCGCCCGCGCGCACACGCTCGCTCTGTGTGTGCGTGTGCGCGCACGAGACGACTCGCGCTAAACTGTGTGTGTGTGTGTGTGTGTGTGGCGAGACGATATTTCATCAAATCTCAGCTTCAGTGTGTGTGTGTGTGTGAGAGAGAGTGTGAATCGATATCCATTAATGTTCCTCTCTTCCAGGCTTTCTAGCCTTTAAGAATGTGGAATTAATTGAAGGCTCCAGTACCCATCATGCTGTGGGGTTCGCACCACCTCCCCCATGCCTGAACTCTGGTGAGACCTTTGGGTTTATACTTTGTGCAACAAAGTATAAAATAGTGGTTAAGTGGTTAATCGATTTGTTGGTATAATTATAAAAACGTATTAAACTTAAAAATGTGCTTCTTGATTATTCAATTAGTCAAGGATGATCATGGAGAAAATGCAGAAAAACGTAACATTTAGGTTTACATTTAGTTTTCAGAAATGCATATTTTAATAAAATGTATTTCCAGAACTGGTTGGTCAATCTAAGAAGTAATAGCTCACTTTGTAGCTATGATCCCCAACTCTCATATTAAATGAAAAAAAAAAAACTGTTCCTACAATTCATTCAATTAATAATGGGTGTGTTAGATTTAGGTGGCATTATCAATTGGAGATGAATAGTCTGTCTATCCAAAGTGGTCACCAAGGGGTGATATGAGGATAAAATCTAATTGTAATCAAGTTCAGTAGTTAAAGTCCTGATCATGTATTATGATTGACAGTTGTACACAAATATTAAAAATTACACATCTATAAAACATAGAAGAAATACTGCATGGAAAAATGTAAGGTTAAAAAATGTACTGGTTTTATTTTCTTTCTAGACTCCCTGCCCCTCCCTGTGTGTAAAGACGAGGTTTCCCCTGAACAACAGGAGAGGAGCCCCAGTTCAGTCCAGGAGGAACCAGAACCTCCACAGATTAAAGAGGGACAGGAGGACCTACTTCAAAGACTAGAGCAGGCTGATGGGTCAACAATGACAATACTGGCAGTGAAAAGTGAAGATGATGATGATGATGAAAACAGAGACACAGAGCCTGTAGCCAGCACCTCAATGGAACACATGAAAACACAAGCTTATGTAAAGAACTGGGTAACTTCACAACCAACTGGTGCGGAGCAGCACCTCTCTTCACACTGTTCTGAATCTGACACTGAATCTGATTCTGAATTTGATACTGAACACAGCGATGAGTGGGAGGAGACCAGTGAAGATCAGTCAGGTTTAAACACACTGGAATCCCACAAGACGCAAAATGTTGAAGGACACACAGAGACGAACGGTTTTAGTTGTGCAGAATGTGGCAAAATGTTTAATCGAAAGGCACATCTGAAGAGGCACGCAGCGGCTCATGCAGGGCACAAGCTGTTTACTTGTACAGTTTGTGGTAAAGCGTTTCAATCAAATGCCAATCTGAAGATACACATGATAATTCATACGGGGGAAAAGCCCTTTGCTTGTACAGTTTGTAGCAAAACGTTTAATCAGATGTCCCATCTGAGGAGGCACTCACAGATTCATACAGGGCTCACAGAGCTGTTTACTTGTACAGTTTGTGGTAAAACGTTTAATCGAAAGGCAAGCCTTAAGAGGCACACGATGACTCATACCGGAGAAAAGCTGTTTACTTGCACAGTTTGTGGTAAAATGTTGAATAGAGCGGATCATCTGAAGTCACACATGAAGATTCACAAAGGGGAAAAGCCCTTTAATTGTACATTGTGTGGCCATGGTTGTGTTCACATGCGCCATCTAAAGCTGTTCACTTGTACAGTTTGTGGTAAAATATTTAATCGAAAGGATCATCTGAAGACACACATGATGCTTCATACAGGGGAAAAGCCCTTTACTTGCACAGTTTGTGGCCATGGCTGTGTTCACAAGGGCCACCTAAATACACACATGAGAACTCATACAGGGGGGAAAAGCATTTAGTTGCATTTTTGGCAACTGCTTTTGTCTTTAGAGGCGTTTGTCTGTAGATATGAAGATTCATACATTGGAGAAGCGCTTTGTTGAGCGGCTATATCTATATCTTATACATCTCTGCTGTCCGGCAGGAACCACTCCAAACTCCAAAATGTTTATGTTTTCAGGAAATGAAAAAAAAAAGTGGCGTTAGGAGGTTTTGTTCATCATTGATAAGAACAGCTGAATGGAACTCTAAGCTCACAATGAGGTTGGAGGTCAAAAGGGGGTGGAGCCTGGAGTCAGCTAAACCAGCTAACTCCGGTGGAGTTAGCTGCTTTAGCAGAAAGTTTGAGGATCCAATGGCGTTAGCTGGTTTTGTCAGAAGCGCTTTTTAATGCTTTTCATAGGTTCAATATTTGTTTTACCAACACACAGGCGTAAAGGGTGTTCAATGGCCCTAATTTATGGAAAAAAATGCAAAAGTGTCAAAATAGTTAGCTGGTTTCTGCCGGACAGCAACGAATATATCTATATATAACCACACAGATAAATGAATGATGACTCATTCTAATATCCAGGATGACAATGACGAGCCATATCTATACTAAAAAATAGGAATCACAACCTGGCAATCTCAACACGACAACATAAAATAAACACAATTAGAAAATAAACACAATTAGTGTCTGTTCTTCATCTTGTGTATGGAAATGTTTTGTTTGTTTTTCATGTCATTACCTGCAGGTCATAGGTTACTGGTGAAACAATATGAACACCAGTGTCTGTTCACATTCTGTCTGGGTTTGAAAAAGTATATTCATTATTTTATTAATTAATATGTGCATTCTATGAATTAATATATGCACACAGTAACGTGCTGACTAGTTGCTAGATTTGTGTAGATGTTGGCTGTGTATCGTTACACATTTATAGACAGGTGTCAATGAGACGGGTGACATCATCATTTAATTTATTACCTGTTTAGAATATACATATTTTATGTCTATTTTTTATGTTTTTATTTTATTTTTACAAATTACTCTTATTCGTATTATAAGGTATATCTTCTATTGTACTGGGTCGGTGGGTGGGTGGGTGGGTGGGCGGGGGTTATACACGCTTCACAGCTGCATTTCCTCTATGTTTGCTGTATCTTTACAGTAAAGAACAGGGAAAACTGTTGCGCCCTTCTTTGTCCTTTGGTAACGGTTGACTGCAGGTGCGGTGGTCTAAAAAATATAGAGGAAAACTGGCAGAACAAGACTGCCTCACTGCAAAAAGAATTAAGGAAAACTCCTTGAGAAAATATAATTTATTTATTTTAAATGCTCATCAAGTGCTCTGTGCTCATAGTGAATTAAAAAGCAAACGTTTCGGTCCTGGGACCTTCGTCAGTGCTAAGTCACTTAGCACTGATGAAGGTCCCAGGACCGAAACGTTTGCTCTTAAATCAAAAGCCGTGGTGCTTCACTTTCTTTTAATACTGGACATTGTGTACTTACCCCTTAGTAACTACTGCTTAATTTTACAGCCTGCATACCTTGTACTTAAAGGCAGACTAGGTAACTCTGAGCCTACATTTAAAATATATGTGTATATATTTGCCAGACCCAAGGGGTCGGGCTTACATGAGGCTTTGTACCTGTTTCGTCCATACATGGGCAGGGGCCATTTGTCCTCCGGCCCCAGCCAAAAAAAGGTTTGTGACGTCCCCTTTCGTCACGAACTATTCATGACATCATGAACTTCAGTTATAAAGTGGTTTGTAGGTGTGTTACATACTAGGACTTCATTTTGGGTCTGGCAGAACCAGGTCTCCTGGTCTTGTTATTGTCTCCGCCGGAGGCGGAGAGTATGTTTTCGCTTCGTCCTGCTGTGTGTTCACCTCCCTCCTAGCCAAGCTAACATTGGTCAAGCTCCACGTGACACGTGTCAATATGTTGACACCAATGCCTTTGATTGGCTAGAGGGACGCATGACGAAATAAAATCCTATAAATAGGTGTCACTTCAAAAAGCCATTTATGTTTTTTGAAGTGAGGTAAGACAGGATCAATCAGTCTTGATTGGAACAGTACCTTCCAGTACAAATCATCCGTCCGTGCGTGTGTGTGTCCCTCTGAGAACACCTAACATTGGTCAAGTTTCATGTAATATAAATATATAAATAGCTTAGACAGGAACAGTACTATCCAGTACAAACAGAGATCACAGCTGAGATCACACAATGCAACTAACTCCCATTACGCAAACTGAAGAAGCAGTAAATCGGCGCAGAAGGCCAAAGCTAAGAAACAGAGACAAAGAACACTAAACAGAGACAAAGAATCCCTAAATGACAAAAAACGATAGCACAGGTCTGCTGGCGGAGACTTGTGCTCTAGTTTTGCATTTGTTTTCCTTCTATCAGCCACTATATAATTATGCTGGTGTGTTTTCCTGCAGAAAGACACATCCCTCTGGCTTTATTTTGGTTTTGTTCCACTGGAGCAATCAATCAATACATCAAAGACAGCAATCGCGTTGGTACCTGTCAGAGAGGGGAGGGGGGGGGGTGTGTGTATACACACACACAGTTCTGAAAAGCTACCTAGTCTGCCTTTAAACTATTACTACAGTGCTGATAGGAATGAGCACTGCTTAATTTGACAGTCTTTATGCATAGCCTATAACTATGTAGCTAGAGGGGAATAAGCAATGCTTCATTTTCTATAAGGGACACTAGTGTGTAAGGGTCTTCTTTGCGGGTTCATATGTTGTCTGTTATGAAGTTTTGCGTTGTTACATGGTTCCCAAAAGCATACTTAAAGGAGCATTTTACCCCTGGAAGAAACTGCAATCACTCAACATTAATAGTATTTGTAGTAGATAGCAGTAGCACAATTTAAAATTTGCACCCTATGGCCAGAAAAATTATGAAATGTGTGACGTTTGACTAGGGTTTGACTGGACTGCTGCAATACTACAATGACCATAATGCTTTGGTGCACTGCCCCTCCTTGTGGGGAGTGGAGGCTGCGTGTGGGTGTGATCTTCAACAACAACACACAACATGTGTACCAGTGTTCGACAGTGTTGCCATGTCTGCTTATAATAAGTGTCTTCTTTCTAAAATGTAGTTGATATTTGGGCTTGTATCCAAATGTTTTGATTGTTGTTTAAACCAGTGGTTCTCAAACATGTTCATGTAGTTTTCCACGGACCCCCATCTGATTATATTATTAATATTATATATTATAATTTGTGCCAGGGAGCCCCTACCAAATATGTGTTGTTAAAACGATTCAAAAATATTCCACATTTTGCACTTTTTTCCCCTCAAGATTTTTGGGAAAATAGCAGATCTACAAGCTCACAATGGGTAACATTGCGAAGCGTTGTGAGCTTGTAGATCGGCAATTTTCAAATATATAATATCCCATGTCTAGGTTTAAAGTGCTCTTGGCCTAGTTATCTTCTTTTGTGCTTGTTTTCATAGACCTGGTTGCTTATTTCTCTCACAATATCTGGCAACACTGGAAGTCAGAAGAGGCGAGGTACACGTTCATCTAGTTACATGTCCAAGGATTCGTTAGTGATGTCACATCACTGACAAATCTTTGGTATCTTTATGCCGTTCTACAACCGTGTAGCATAGCAGTGACATCACTGTTGAATCCTTGGTATTGTGATCCTAGCCTTTCAACAGTGTTTGTTTATTATTTCATGTCAACATTCAAGTACAACTATCAGAAGATGTAACTCAGGTAAAGTAATGCGTCACTCTGCAAGTTTAACTAAAGTTTTCCACCTGTACAAAGTCATTTCTTTTACAGACATCAAGGCTAATGCAGACATAATGATTTTTTTAATCATCCTTTCCTTGTTAATATCTCGCAATTTAGGGCAATGATATAACATTATGTAGAGATTTGATAACATAAATAGCAGCCACCAGCCAGTCATTGACTGACAGTCAACTGTCTTCTGAGTTTTGGTATTCGAATGATGAGCGACAGAATGTGAGTGTAGTGATTGATTGATTGAATACTGGGGGAAAAAAGCACAGGAAAGTACAGTTCAATGCAAGGTCTGCTAAGAGGATTTTAAACCCAAGAAAGCCTATGGCTTGTTTCCATTGGGGTCCTTTGTACTCAATTCATCGAAACATTTAATGACCGACATATATGCACTACTATGCAAAATATCATATAAACAGATTGAAAACTAAAACTAAAATATGTACAGTAAACAGTTCGGGGGGGGGGTAGGCTTTGACTTTTGGAGCTGGTGTACTTGGTCACAGCCTAGGTGCCCTCAGACACGGTCAGTGGTGGAAAGTAACTAAGTACATGTACTCAAGTAGGCCTACTGTACTTAGGTAAACTTTTGAGGTATTTGTACTTTACTTGAGTATTTCCAATACTTTTACTTCTACTCCACTACATCTCAGAGGTAAATATTGTACTTTTACTCCACTACAATTATTTGAAAACTTTAGTTACTAGTTACTTTACAGATATAAATTATTGCATTATAAAACATATTAACCACTTTAGTCCTATTTTACACTTAGGCTATTTGAAAATAGCCGATCTACAAGCTCACAACGCGTCGCTTGTGAGCTTGTAGATCTGCTATTTTCAAACATTTCAGTACTTTTACTTTTGGTACTTTAAGTACATTTTGATACCAATACTTTTGTTCTTTTCCTCAAGTAAATTTTGAACACCAGACTTTTATCTGTAACAGAGTACTTCTACATTGCAGTATTGATACTTTTACTTGTTGTAATCAGCCAGTTTGGAGGCTTCACCGGCGATGTGCTCAAAGATGTCGCCGACACCGGAGCACGGTGGCGCGGTCGGTAGCGCTGTCGCCTCACACAGCTAGAAGGTCCTGGGTTCGATTCCCCGCCGGGGATGCTGTGGGCGCTGGGGGGGCCGTGTTCTCTCCTCTGCGTCATCAGTGCCCATACCCTAGGTGGGGTTGGTGAAAGGGCCTACTCTGTGTGGAGTTTGCATGTTCTCCCTGTGTCTCCTAGGGTAGTTAATACCCTCACAAAAACATGCAGTAATCCTGGTCGATATACCGCCTCCCCCATGACAGCCTGGGCGCCTGATGGAGGGGAAAGGAACTGGTTGGAATAACGTGTTCCTTCCACTCGCTACGTCTAATCGGAGAAACTCCCCCCTGTCAGCTGATAAGAAGGTCAGTTGGCTCTCATGCATTGAAGGAGGCATGAGCTCGGCCCTGGGCTCCCTAGGCTGGTGGGGGGAGTGTAGCGCCCAGGATCACTTAGAAAATTGGCACTGGGTGGAAAAAAAGGGTTACAAAATCGTGGGATAAAAAATTTAAAGAAAAAACAAATGCAGTAATCCTGGTCTCTATACTGCCTCCCCCTGGTCAGCCAGGGCGCCTGATTGAGGGGAAAGGAGCTGGTTGGAATAACATTCATTCCACACGCTACGTCCTACCGGGGACCCCCCCCCCCCTGTCAGGTGATAAGAAGCGGCCTGCTCGCTCCTTATACATTGATGGAAGCATAAGTTCAGTTCGGGGCTCGGTGGCAGAGGGAGAGTAGCGCCCAGGATTACAAGCTTTAATAGGCACTGGGTGAAAAAAAGGTTACAAAATCGCAGTGGTGGAAAAAGTACTCTCTTTGCAGCCGTGCCTCTGCCTTTGATGTTTCGTCCGCTCAGCTGCGCTCTGTCCCAGTGATTGACAGGCTGAACTGCACTGTGTGAGAAGTAACAGAAGCCGTGCTACTTTATCGTGTTGCATAGATGCATCCAACATTATGTTATGAGAGGAAAATGTTGTACTTTTACTCCACTATTATATGAACATTTTAGTTAGTAATTACTTCGGCCATTTGAAAATAGCAGATCTACAAGCTCACAATGCGTTGCGACTATTTTCTAAAGATTGTTTATACATGTTGAACATGTGAAATGGGACATTCTGCACAATGAAACTTTTGGTACATACTTATACTTACTTTTACTCAAGTACATTTTAAATACGGGACTTCTACTTGTAACAGAGTATATCTGCATTGCGGTATTGATACTTTTACTCAAGTAACAAATGTGAGTACTTTTTCCACCACCGGTCATGATAGATAATCAGTAAGAACTAGAAAGTACTGTTCCTGAAGAAACAGTGTGGGATCGCTAAGAATGTTGCTGGTATTGAGTATTGATAGTGTTAGTAGTGTTAAAGGTTTAAAAGGTTTGAAAGGTTTGAAAGGTTTGAAACTGTTCGAAAGGTTCTAAAGGTTTGAAAGATGTGAAAGATGTGAAAGGTTTGAAATATTCTAAAGGTTCTAAAGGTTTGAAAGGTTCTAAAGGTTTGAAAGGTTTGAAAGGTTTGAAAGGTGTTAAAGTATTGTATTGTTAAAAGTGTTGACAGTGTTGAATAGTGTAATAAGTAGTTTTTAGGGTAAAACAGTGATTGCAGGGTCTAATAGGGGGTTGCTAAGGTCTATTATGCAGTTGATATGGTCTAATATGCGTTTGCTAGGGTAAAACTGATGGTTGCTAGGGCAAAACGGTGGTTGCTAGGGTCTAATAGGCGGTTGCTAGGGTATAATAGGTGGTTGCTATGGTCTAATATGGTGTTGCCAGGGTCTAATAAGCAGTTGCTAGGCTCCACTGTAGCTAAATGACATTTCCCCATTGAAATGAATGGGATTTTTAAGCAATTAAAAGTGAAATATCTCTAAAAGTACAAATTATTTAAACAATTCGAATGGTAACCAATATGTCCTAAGTAGGCTGAACGTTATAGAGTTGGAACGGAGTTTCTAGCTAAAAGTATGAATTTCCCCATTGTAATGAATGGGATTTTATTTAGCAGTAAAAAGTGAAATATCTCTAAAAGTAAAAAAAATTAAAAATTCAAATGGTAGCCGAGATGCCCTAAGTAGGCCGAACGTTGTAGAGTTGGAACGGAGTTTCTAGCTAAAAGTATGAAGGACTAGTTAGGGGCCAAAAAACGGTGGGAATATAGTATATAAATAATAAATAGTGGCAATAACATTAGTGTGATCGCTTTAGGATCCCACAATGATGGTGACTGTTATAAAACATTAAGTGGCCACCTCAGTCTACACTGCCCTCTGCTGGTGACTGAATAGCATGCATATACATTAAATCATGGTATGTTGGCTGTTAAAAATGTTTGTCACTGTCACAATGTGTCTGTATTGCATTTCATTTAAATTATAGTATAGCATGACCCTTCAAGGTTCTGTCTGCACTGCTAGGATGTTTATGTTTGAGCAAATGTATTAAGCTGAGCTCTACTCCATGGTCTCCTTTTCCCTCACCTTGATACGAGGCAATTAGCCTAAATAATATTCTCCTAAAGTTCACATTTAAATAAACATGGAATCAACTCTGTAGAGAAAGTGTGGGTGGCTCTTAAAATAGCCTTTGGCTTGCTGGTACATCAAGTCAGCATTATTAACCTCCGAAGCCATACGGCGTTGTGTGCTAATCCTAAATACAGTATTTACAGCAATTCAGCAAATCAGATGTACTGTAATAAGAAGAGGCTCCATGTAAAATGAATGAGAACCACTGGTACACAACTGCAATTCAAAGCTTTATTAATTCAAGCAATAAGCGATATGCATTTATCACTGTAAACAATGTGCACCAGGACAAATACACCCAGACATTTACATTGATCCTATTATTGATTGATGATGGTCCATTGCATAATTACAGATAGATTGGATTTTTTTTGTTTTCTTTAGTTTTGTTGCATGTAAAAAACTGTTCCTTTTTCATTATTATTTTTAAAACATTTCTAAATGGTGAAAAGAGCCGATCTACAAGCTCACAACGTGTCTCACTGCGACACGTTGTGAGCTTGTAGATCTGCTATTTTCACTGCTTTTGTGTGACACTCTTGCATGATGAAGTCGGGCATACATTTTTGACAAAATGTTGAAATATGACGTTACAATTGGGCTTCCCAAGTTGTCGAAACCCTCCTAGGCTGGATCACCAGAGGAAAGAAAGTTATTAGTCTTGCACTAATCTCTCAAGAACAGATTCTGCTCTCCGCTTGAATCTGTCGGGGGGGTTCGTGCCTTCAGATCAGGAAGCAGGCCGTGCTTTACCCAATCAAATGTAGTGGGCGGGATTTACGTGTGTACCGATCCTTCCCCACTAGAAACAAACCGAAGCAGACAAAACCACGGAAAGATATTCACATTTTAACTTGTTCTTTCATCATAGAAACAAGTGGGCTTATAACCAAAACGATCCATGTTCTCTGGGAGAAGTGGTGTTAGTGTTCTGTGTAGAAATATTGTTAGTGGGAATGGCTGAAGGCAGACCAAAACCCCGGTTTCCTTGCGCACGGGTGCTCCATTTAGCTCCCCCCAGAGCTAAGTGAAAGAGTAAAAAACAGCAGAGGGCGCTGTTTTTCCTTTTTTATTTGGGGATGGGTTCCCAGATTGGTCTTGCACTGCTGCTTAGTGTTAAAGCGCTCTCTAGTTGTTCTCATGGGCCTGGAAGTCCACCCATTGCTATACCGACAGCGGACGGACACCGCGGGAAGGCCGCCGGGCCTCTCTTCCCGCCCGGTAGCTGTTACGGGAGGGAGGGAGGGGCCGTCGTCACGTAGCGTCGGCTGTTGGTAGAGTCCACCGGTGAGAAATGCCTTCTTGTATGCAAGCTACATAGTCCACAGAAATTGTAAATGCATCCACTACACCTACTGTGAAGTCAACTTGGGAAATCCTCACTGGAACAAAAAGGGTTAAAAAGTCGGGCTGATTGACAGAGTGGCAGCTGTCTGAAATCATTCCCCAATCACTAATCAGCGTCGCTACACTATAAAGGACCACACCTGAAAGAAGCCTGTAAATGAAACCACAGAGGGAGAGAAGGGAGAAGGAGGAGAATCCTCCAAAATCCTCCATTATTACAGACAAACAAGCGTGCGTCCAGCAGCAGCAACGTCGCGCTGAAAACATCAAAGCAACACTGGTGCAGCCATAAAAAGCTGGAGAGGCAGCCGGTGAGAGAGAACTGTTTGTTTGTTTAAGAGTCATAAAACTTGCCGTTTGTAGCGCAGTTACAACATGCGTTCTAGTTCAATGCCATTTGTTTGTTTGATGTCCTCAAGTTAAAGCAACATGATTGTTGATTTAAAAACGAATGTGATTTGTTTATTGATGTATATAGATCGATAAAAATGGTTGGAATGCTGCTAAAATTCAGTCTATTATATTTGCATTTCATATGAGACTGCATATGTTAAAAAACTGTTTAAAAAAACCCAATTCATAAAAAGACACTAAGAAAGTAAAAAAATATTCACAAGTGTTAAAAAAATATAGGTATTTAAAGCATGGATAATTGCATTTATTTCATGTGCATTGTATTTACAGTAATTATTTCTTATTTTTCATTTAAGGTTTTTCACCTATACCTTAAAACCTTACAACTACACACTACCTGCATAAGCTGTACTGCAACAACAAAAACTAAAGTAAAGAAGAACTAAAAGGAAAAACAAAGTTGTGGTCATTGTATGAGTGAAACCCAGTTAAAACCTCCTATGGACTGTACCATCCCTTTCAAGTGGGTAAACTGCAAATATACTACATAGCTTGACACCTACTACATTGACGATGGTAGTTACAACGGGGCATTTTGTGTGTGACACACACACACACACACACACACACACACACACTCATATAGGCCTATTCCCGCTCTCTCTCTCTCTCTCTCTCTCTCTCTCTCTCTCTCTCTCTCTCTCTCTCTCTCTCTCTCTCTCTCTCTCTATGTATTGGCTAGGGGGCCCCTAGCCAACAAAATCGTGGGATACAAATGAAAACATCGCGAACCCTTTTGAAAGAGCCGTTGTGAAGACTGGCTCATTTATGGCTGATATGTATATGTATATGTATATGTATATGTGTGTATATATATATATATATATATATATATATATATATATATATATATATATATATATATATGTGCCAGCGATTTGCGTGTCTTTTTATGTTTTTATTTTGTAATTTTTTGCCATTTGCCAAGGACAAATAAATTGTCCGGTTTTAAACACATACGACAGATCTACCAGCAGAGAGCAGCAAATAGACACCTTAATCACTCGCTGACTCGCTCGCCCCCCCCCCCCCCCCCCCCCCCACCCTCCAAACAGGCTCAAACAGTCAATACGTCATAACCGGATGTGACGTTTTCGACAATCGCTGATCGGCCTTAAGTACGATGTGATACACGACGACGATGACCGTTCGTCACCCGGACTAAAGAAAATAGAAGTGGAGCTCTCCGTTCGTTTTTTATACCGTGTGAAAAAACTTGTGTTTCCCTATTCTAGCCGAAAATGACCGGGAAAAAAAAATTGTAACGGAAACGGAATCTGCGTCATGAAACCGGATACCGGTGTGTGTGAAGTAAGTGGAAAACGAAACCTATGATGAAAAATAAACAGAACAGCGCGATCACAGATTAAACAATGAAAATTCCAAAGAACAAATTAACTCGTTCTTCAGAATTGCGGCACGCAAGCGATGGATTTGAAAAACGAATTAATTCGATCTAGGCTATCAATGTGTTAATAAGGTTAAACTTTATCATGCATTTATTAACAGTTAACTATGCTTTTCTCAGCTACCGATTTGAGATGATCAAATGTAAATAAAATAATTACATACAGTATGAATACCATTATTCAGCAATAAGAAACAACTTTAAGACAGCTCTTTATTTATTATAATTTTTAGCGGTGCCAGCCGCTCTACATTTGACCGTGTGTGTGTGTGTCCGTCCGTCTGTTTGAGCACGGCAAAGAAGTAACACACACACACACACACACACACACACACACACACACACACACACACACACACACACAACACACTAAAACGATTTGTAATATTCTTTTTGGAAAATAAAAAAAATAAAAAATAAAATTAAGTAAAATAAATGAAAAAAGTAATCGGAAAAACGCGCCCCCTCACGCATTAGGAGGGCAGAATGAGTCACCAGAACCAAGGACAGGTGTTTTTGATTAATCTAACATGGTTAAAATGGAGTTTGAAGTTACAATGGGTTTGTATAGGAAGGGGGCGTGTCTGATAAAATGAATATCAAACATCTAAATAATGAATCAAGCAACTTAAAAACTGTCTGGGGGGTTCACAAAGGCCTGAGTAGATGATAAAATGACCAAAAGTGTTTTTGAAAGTGAAATTCCCTTGAACAACCTTTTGTTACCAGCCCCTGAGAGGTGCTACAAATGCTGTGTTTGTTTTAGGCTCAAATTTGTGAACCTGTTTGCTCAGTTATAGATTTTACAGCTGTTACAGGTACAGTGTTTTGTGTCTGTGCTTCATGTTTCTTCTTCTTGGTATGCAATCCTGGGTATAAATCTCATTTTCCCCTGGCTTGTAAATATGTTACAGCATCCATTTTAGGATTGTAACAATTTCTTTATCATTTTGATTCTGTTCTATCAGGATTACACATTAATTTTCATGAAAAATATTCTAGGGGTGTTTTCTCTCTAAACTCAACATTGTGCAAATTATGAGAAGTCCCACTGTGTAACGAGCTGGGCCACATGTGTCAACTTAATATTTCCTAAGATTTTAGTTGCATTCATTTCCTTTGATGAGGAAGAAGGTTCCCATAGCAACCCCCAGCATACCCAGGGTCAGCCCCACACCACAGAACACAGCTGGACCCACACTGGACTGATCCTGCCACATCTGGAGAGAAACACACGCACGCACGCACGCACGCACGCACGCACGCACGCACGCACACACACACACACACACACACACATTTAACATCTATATTTACATTCACATTTTAACAAGACATTCTTGAACACAAACAATAGTAGATGCACAAACTTGGGAAACTCAACAATAAGTATTTCAGGATACAGATCACGGGTACAGGAAGCATCGTCTACTCCATATATGGCGACTGCCAATTATCACTGACACTGAACATAATTTTGCCAATGCCTTAGCTCTTGGCCTGGGCATTCCTGCAATCTGCAGGCTTCTCACAACTGATTTATGGACATTACCGAGGCTTTCAAATATGAACACAAGCAGTTTACACCTGTAACCAAGCTGTCATCAACAACAACAACATCTGGTGTATTAGCTCTCTCACACACACACACACACACACACACACACACACACACACACACACACACACACACACACACACACACACACACACACACACACACGACCTTTTTAATTTCTTTCTTTCCTTACCTATAATGAGTGAATGAGTGAGTGAATAAATGAATGAATGAATTATGGATAGTGTTTACTAATCAGGACAGTGTTTTTCCTACCCCACATCATTGTGTCAGGTTCAGTCAGTGATTGGTGGTTGACTGTACAGCTATAGATGTCTCCCTGCTCTGGTGTGAACTTCAGACTGGAGAACTGGTAGAAGGTTCTGTCTTCTTTGATGTACAGGACGCTGGAAGTGATGTCAATGGTCAGGTTGAGGTTGTTCCTGGTCCATGTGATGTGAACTGGTGCAGGTTAGAAGCCAGTCACACGACAGATGAGAACGTTGTCCACTCCCAGTTCAACCTTGTGTTTGGAGATGGTGCTTATCTGAAGACCGATACAATTCACAATGACACACACACATTACATACATTATCCATCACACCCAGGGTCAACCACACACCACAGAACACACCAGAAACCAAACTGAGCTGGTCTTGGATCTGAACCACAACTGGAGAGTAACACACACGCACACGCACACGCACACGCACACGCAACACAACGCACACACACACATTGATGATTTGACATGCGTGATTGGCATCTGATAGTTTACCTTTTGTACTTTTTAAAAGCTTGTCTAACTTGATGTTGTTAGCACAGTCTGCACAGCTTGTTTCACTGCACATGTGACGTATGTATGTATGTATGTATGTATGTATGTATGTATGTATGTATGTATGTATGTATGTATATTTTATATAATAACTGGAGATATGTATAATGCATATTTTCTATGACAACAGTAGACATGTGCATATTTTATATAATAACATAAATGTGATTTACTTACAGCCTGGGATTGCTTTTACACAAAGTACAGAGGAGAGGATGAGGAGGGTGGCTGTAATCTTCATAATCACAGATGAAAACTGAACTGAAGTGAATTAGTCAGAATAAACAGATGATAATAAACAGGTGTTTACTTCAACAGAAGCTCTGGAGTCTGAAAGACAAGGACGCAGGGTTTGTTCTGTACTTTAGAGGAATCAGCCAATCAGATTAAAGATATGGTGTTACATCATCTGTGTCATGGAAGACGACAGTCTAGACTTTTGAAGGCAAACATAAAGAGAACAAGGAATACATTAAACGGTTCATTCATTCTTGTAACATAGACAGAAAGTGACAAGAAAGAAAGAAAGACGTTTTAGAAAAGTAAAATGTTAAAATGTTCTTATTACGAAGGTTCAGATGTATCCGAACAGAAGAATGACATCATCAGGTTTTAAGCCAATAGGCAAGAGACTATGACATTTGCAGGGTGCTTCATTCCAAGGATGTATATTATTTTTATGATTTATACATCATATTTATATGGGACAGACAGTGGCTGTGAGAATTCGTCAGCAGAGAGTCAAGAAAAATAATACAAAGAGATGTATTTACATTTTTATTTCAAACCTTTACTTATGCTCGAAAGGCACTGAAAGGCCCTCATTTGCATTGTTGTCTCCGCCGGAGGCGGAGAGTATGTTTTCGCTTCGTCCCGCTGTGTGTCCCCCCCCCCCCCCCCTAGCCAAGCTAACATTGGTCAAGCTCCACGTGACATGTGACAATATGTTGACACCAATGCTTTTGATTGGCTAGAGGGACGCATGATGAAATAAAATCCTATAAATAGGTGTGTCACTTCAAAAAGCCATTTATGTATTTGAAGTGAGGTAAGACAGGATCAATCAGTCTTGATTGGAACAGTACCTTCCAGTACAAATCACCCGTCCGTGCGTGTGTGTGTCCCTCTGAGAACAAACCAGTCAATTACGAGGACTCCCATATGACACATTGCTTCAAGAAGAACATTTTTTAGATGCAGACATTACATATTCAGTCGCCCCTGCAGAATACCAAAAACCACGCGCATTCTACCAAGACGACAAGTTTGAAGAGTTGGCAAACCCATCAAAGTACCCTTATGGCCGCGGTGGTTTAAAAACAGAAAGAGCAAAAAACATCACACACAGAAAATATTTTAACCAACGCCTTTTGCATTGTGATGGCCGTTTTGCTAAAGACATAGACTATCTCCTGGCAGCTCAGTACATGGTGGAAGCACAACAAGTTAAAGATCAAATTCAGATATCCCTACGGCAAAGCCGTTTGATTAAAATAGCACGGGTCTGCTGGCGGAGACTTGTGCTCCGAGGAGCAACAATGAAATCGTACAATGAAACGAACATTTTTTTGACAATAAATATTTCTTTAACATTCACCTTTTAACAAAGAACTTTTTGTTTAACTAAAAGATATATCTTTTACCCTACTGTATCTCATTAGTTATTGTTATGATAATATAATTGCTATGATATAGTAACATGTTCTATTTTAAGTAAGAATTAGAACATTCCTAGAGAACTATGGTTAAAGATAGGGTAAGTGATTTCATTTGATTAAAATAGCACGGGTCTGCTGGCGGAGACTTGTGCTCCGAGGAGCACATTTTCTAGTTTCATTATGTTTTACTTTATAATGCATATATACCTTTGTAATGCATGCATCACTTTATAATGCAATAATCACTTTATAATGTATATATATATATCTTTATAATGCAATAATCACTTTATAATGCATAGATAGCTTTATAATGCAATAATCACTTTATAATGCATTTTGTTGCTGTCTGCAAAAACTATTTCAACTTGTTATGTTTTTCTTTTCCTAAATGTATGCCTTACTTCATCATACAAAAGTGCAAAATATATAAAGTAAATATGTAAATACAATAGTGAAAATAGACGATCTACAAGCTTTTTAAAGCTTGAAGAGAGTTTTTATGCATGCATCACTTTACCATGCATGTATAACTTTATAATGCATATTTAACTCTATAATGCATAATTAACTTTATAATGCATATTTATCTTCATAATGTATATTTAACTTCATCCAGGTCATGAGATGAGACGACTCTAAGCTGAATGAATCAACCATTAACAACATCATATAAATACTATTAATTCAAGCAGAGGGCTGGGTGATGTTTATCAAATGATAGATTTTCTCTTGTCTCTTTCTTGTCTCTGTCTTCGGACTGCGGCCCGGGCCAGTGTAATAACAAACTGAATGGGGTTCACACTACAAATCCAGAACCTATGAACCTATTTCCTGTAGCAGACAGCAGTCCCAGACTGTAGTCATGAAATCACACCAGTAAACTACACATTAGTATATCATAACACCATGGCGTGATATATGTAGACTCAACAATGAAAACAAGATCACGGACATAGACAACTTTAAAGGTAGAGTAAGTGATTGTCTTTGGTTAAGATAAGTGTTCAATAACTCTATTTTCTGATAGTACTCATTGCTTTAGAGTGTTTGTTCAGTAACAGGAGTCTCCATGTCTCTCCAGCTATTAATAAACAGAAAATGCATTTTCAGACAAGTGTAGAAATTGGAAGTGATGACATAAAGAAATGAGCAGACAAAATTGGAACTGGAACACTATAAAAATGAAGCTGATAAATGGGTACTCTCTCCTGATTGGCTGAGATTGTGTCACCTGAAAATGTATTTTCTGTTTATTAAAGAGCTGGAGAAACGGGGAGACTCCTGTTACTGAACAAACACTCTAGCAATGATTACTATCACAATATAGTGCTTTAACCTTTTAACAACACAAGACCATTTACCCTACTGTGTTAGGTTCATTTATGACCCGTTTTCAAGTTTAAATAGGTAAAAAGTACCCTTTACATTTCTTTATTGGAACAAGGCTTCATGATATCCTCAGAAATAGCCATTTTAACGCAACAAAATTATTTATCATCATTTTAATTAATTCTGATGGTCTCTATAAAAAAAGTGACACTTGTGGTGTTAGGGTCCGAATTGACCCGGCAGAGAAGTGTGGCTCAATTCACCCCAAATTTTCAATATTCAATGTGTACGTGTTTGAGAGTGAGAGAGACTTGTCCTCAATTAGCATTTGCTATCAGGAGTAAAATAAAGTTTGAGTTTATGAAAAATAAATGACTTTTTACCTTCTATGGTATACAGGTCAAAAATTACCCTAACACCATTAGTGTCACTATTTTTAATAATATTAAAAAAATGTAAAGTTAAAAAATGAAAACAACATTTTTTTGGAAGTGTGTTCTAATTAGTATTCTTAATTATTCTAGTATAGCTAGATGACATCATTATCCATTGCCTTCATTATAGGACATTTAATGAGTGAATTTTAACATTTTTATAATAGAAAACGAGATATATTGAAAGATGAAACCCTAGCCCTAACCCAACATAATATTTTAAAAAGTGTTTACATGGATATGAATGCATTACAAGTCAGCTATGAGGTGGGAGAAAGTTTGTGTGAAAATAATTATTTGACCCGCTAACACCACAAGTGGATGCAGTTTTCTAACACAATGCAAGGGTTAACATAACACTGACAAGGCACTAAGGCAGGGTTTCCCTCATCAGCCTGCTTCTTCTGATGACTCAGCATTGTTCCAGTTGCAGAGAAAAGTATCTCTGCACAGCAGCCATGTTGGAAAGAAACTGGGCCTCTTCCTTATTTCCTTCATAGGTGTTACCAATTATACTAACTAGAGGTCCCAACCTCTAGTCCCAACCTCCCAACCTTCCAACCTCACGACCCACCTGCTGTCAAATAGAAAGCCTTTCCTCTCAGTGGTGGGACCTTCATTGGGCTGCCTGTACTGTGGGTAACCATGGCCATCATGAGGCAGTTGAGTGTTGTCACTGGGCTGCTGTCCTTGAAATATGTTCATTAGTACACCGTCACTCTTTGAGTTTGCCGTAATTGTGATAAAGAGGTCAAACTTCCTGTATCTGGTTGCTATGGCAACCTGCCAGATCAGGCTGAGGGTCTGATAGGCAAATCAGAGAATCAATCAAGCCGAGAGTCTGATCACGATCGAGGCGGGGTAAGAAGCCTAAATATTAGCCAGAGCACTGATCACCAGTCTGTGGCAAGTTTGGAGGCAAGTGGAGCGATCGTACGTACTTTTACCCCGGACAAACTTTTGGAGGTCATTTCAATTATAGTAGTAGGATGAAGGCTCTGGATAAGAGCAAGATATCGCTCTTATTTTCAGCAAATCTAGAAGAAGACTAGTTGAAGCAAAAACGAACAAAAGGAGTGATGGCGGCGGCAAAAAATTAGGAAAGTGGAAGATGATCTGGAGGAGATCAAAGAGTCCCTAAACTCTGTCTTTAGATATTGAGAAGGTGGCCACGCAACAAGGAATGTTAATGAACCTGATGGACCAAATCAAAGAGCTACAGAATCTGGTTAAAGAGAAAGATCAGAAAATCGACTTCTTGGAGAGAAGAGTGGACGACTTGGAACAGTATACTCGAATGGAGGATTTGATCATAACCGGGCTGGCAACTACACATCGGAGCTATGCGAGAGCAATAGTGACAGATGAACACTTATTCTCAATGAATCAGGATACAGAGTATAGACTGCACGATTTTGAATCTAATGTTGATCCAGAAAGTAATGTGTTTAATTCCATCAATGCTACTTGTGATTATTATACTGAGGAACAAGTTAGGGACAATGTTGATTTAGGTAGCACATTTTCGTTAATACATTTCAATTGCAGAAGCCTTTATAAAAGTTTTACACTGATTAGTGATTATCTGAACACTCTTAAAGGCAAGTTTAAGCTGATAGCCTTATCAGAGACATGGATAAATGAGGAAAGGAAGTGATTTCGGTAGCGTGTCATTGTTCCGACAGCTCATTATTCCGACCCATTATTAACCCTATCTCTAACCGCACGCGGAAGTAGCCACGTAGTCGGAGTAATGGGATGTCGGACTTATGGGCAGTTCCCGTGATTTCTACATTGATGGTGATGGGTATGAATTATATCACATAAATAGATCAAATGAGAAGGCAGGAGGTGTGGCACTTTTTGTGGATAGTGATTTGAAATGTAAATCAGTTGAATATGACAGTGGCAATTGATGACTTAATGGAGTGTGTAACGGTGGAAATTGAAATGGAATTGTATATATAGGAAACCTGGGTCAACGGTAGAAACATTTACAGACACATTAGAAGATATATTGAGTAAGGTAAATGAAAACAAAACAAAACATTTTTTCTTTGTGGTGACTGCAATATTGATCTTTTAAGAATCTCCAGTCATAAGGCATCATCAGAGTTTTTGGAGTTATTATATGGAAGGGGGTTTACCCGTTGATCACTAAGCCCAGTAGAATAGCCGAAACCTCTGCTACATTAATTGATCATATTTTTACAAACAGCTTAGAAAACAACATCATAAGTGGACTAGTGATAAATGATATAAGTGACCATTTACCTGTTTTTGTAACTTTTAACTGCCAAATGAAGAGAAAGAAGGAGGAAAATGTGGAAATCAGAATAAGCAAGGATGATGAAGTAAACATGTTCAGGGATTATCTATTGAATGAAGAATGGAAGGGGGTCTATGTGAATGAGGTAAATGCTGCAAATCAGGGTTTTTTTTTTACATTTTATGGCTTTGTATGAAAAACACTGTCCATTGGTATTATATAGTCAAAAAATAAATAGCAATAGAAAACCTTGGATATCAAAGGGTCTAGAGAATGCATGTAAGAAGAATAACAAACTGTACAGAGATTTTATAAAATGTAGAACAAAGATTGCTGAAACTAAATATAAAGTTTACAAGAATAAGTTAGTATTAATTATGAGACAGGCCAAGAAATAATATTATAATAAATTGTTGGACGAAAATAAAAATAACATCAGGAACCTGGAACATTTTAAATAAAGTAATGGTTAATAAATCTGCATCCACAAACCTGCCTAGTCCTTTCATTAATAATAATAATAATAATAATGTTATAAAAGATATGAATGAGGTGGTAAACAAATTCAACAATTTTTTTGTAAATATTGGACCAAAGCTGGCAGATTGTTATTAAAAGACATGATGAACCAATAGAGCATCGCAGTTCCCGCCCCTTCCGGGTTCCACTGCAAAATACTCAATGCATTTTTCCCATTGACATTTCCAAAAATATTTATATCAAACGTAATTATTAATTAATTACGTTTGATTCTGTGAAAAAACTAACTAAAAACTAAAAATATTTTTGGAAATGTCAATGGGAAAAATGCATTGAGTTTTTTGAAGTGGAACCAGGAAGTGGGCGGGAACTGCGATGCTCTATACAGGGTGGATGGAGAGGAGATAGCAAAGTGTTGCAGTCTTTGTTCTTGGGAAATGTTAGTGAAAAAGAAATAATATCCATTGTAACAAAGTCTAAAAATAAGACATCCACTGATTGTGATGGGTTAGACATGGTTATAGTGAGAGAGAAAAAAACTATTGATTGTATAATCAAACCCCTCTGTTATATTTTTAATCTCTCTTTTCTTACAGGTATTTTTCCAGATAGAATGAAGGTTGCAAAAGTTATTCCACTTTTTAAAACAGGAGATAAACATAGCTTCAATAACTACAGACCAGTGTCATTGCTTTCACAATTCTGCAAAGTGCTGGAAAAGCTCTTTGCACAAAAAATGTATAGCTTTATTGAAAAGCATCAATTGTTGAGTGAGAACCAATATGGCTTTCGGCAAAATAGGCCCACAGCAACAGCTCTAATGAACATTATTGAAGAAATAACAACATCAACACATAATAAATATACAATAGGGTTTTTTTATCGATTTAAAGAAGGCTTTTGATACTCTGGATCACTCTATTTTGATGTCTAAGCTATATGGTGTCAGAGGAATAGTGCTCGACTGGATGAGAAGTTATATAAATAAAAGACAACAGTATGTGCAGTGTGCTGGTAACACATCTGAGTGTATGAATATTGAATTTGGGGTCCCCCAAGGTTCCGTTTTAGGACCTAAACATTTTAATTTTTAAGTGTCAAAATTATTACAATTTGTTTTGTTTGCAGATGATACAAATTTCCATTGCTCTGGATATGATTTAAAAGAGTTAGCTGAAAGCGTTGTACATGAAATGACAAAACAAAAAAATGGTTTGATGAAAACAAGCGTTAACTCTGGAAAGTGTATGATTTTTGGTAATCGGGAAAAGGATGACGAGGTGGTATCATCTATAGATGGAGTGGCAATTGAAAGAGAATCAGAATTAAGATTTTTGTGAGTAATAATGGATGACAAATTAACATGGAAACCCCATATAGCACATGTTAAAAAAGAGATTTATACTTCTAAATTGTACATAAGTACAGCACAGTCATGATTTGACAGCTGATAAAAAGCCGTCCATGTCATCAGCATACTGTTCAAAAAGTTATTAACTATTCTAACATTTTTAAGTGCTCTGCCCTGCCAGAAAACACGCTCTAATGAGAAATGATTCTTAAAATGTATTTAACACTGTAAATTATTATTCTCTTTTTTCTCACAAGTAATTTCAGCTATCTTATTTGTTAGTTTCAATATGTATTGTGTGTTGAGTAATGACATCTAATAATTTTGTATTTGGAAATGTATTCATTTGTTTGTATGTTTTTTTATGTGGACCCCAGGAAGAATAGCTGGTTGCTATGGCACCAGCTAATGGGGATCTTTAATAAAAAATCTAATCAAATATTAAAATAGGTTTTGCATGGTGAAGTGGTCCTTTAAGTATAGTACTTGAACTTCCTCCACCACTGGTAGCATGCAGGCTCCCTCTTTAGAAGGGCTCCACTCTGGAACAAAGGGGCATCTGAACTCCATTGATTATGCTTGATTGACGATTGATTGATTGTTGTACTTTTATTTAGTAAGACATGAGAATAATAGTACATGGAAGTACAAATTCACAATACAAGCCAGGTCTACTAAACTGGAAGACTCATTAAGCACTTAGCTTGTTTAAGATGAGAACCCCATGCACACAAATCATGATGACATATAAGAGACAGACAGATATACACACTACTATACAGAATGTCATACAATCAGCTTCAGGTTACTGGTACAAGTAAGACGCGCGAACGCGGGAAGCGAACGCCAAAACATTTAAATAATAATGAAAAAATATTATTAAAAAAAAGTAACCAATAAAAAAAATATATATATATACAAATTCACCAAAAAAAAACAATTCAACAAAGTGTTTGAAGTGCCTGTTTCACCCACTTCCGGGGGGCGGAGCCAAAGTCCGAGCCCGAAGTATTTGTTTGTAGACCCCCACTTAGGGGGGGTAGAAAAGGTTTCGGAGCGATTCGGGCACTTTTCATTTAACATGGGGTTTCAATGGGGAGTTTTTAGGAGCCTTCTCCGGGGCGTGGCTTTTTGGGGGAAGGGGCGGGCTTAAACGCAACCTTGACAGGTGTGTTCAGTTTTCAAAGACCATTTGATGTATGGTACGTCTATATTGGACATTTACTTGGCTGCACACAGGCAGTGCACACAATACTGCACACAGAGACGCGGACACACAAGCCGAGCACGGTGTCATAGTAAGCTCCACTTGCGCGGAGGCGCGCCTTCGGCGCGCCTCCTTCCGCTGCGTTCGCAATGAAGAGTGAAAAAAATATATACAAAAGAAGAAAATGAAAGAGGGGGGGGGGGGGTAGGGGGGGGTAGGTTAAGACTTAGACAGGGGCCATTTTCGAATTGCAGCCTCCTGAAGGTGTATCTTTAGGGCAGTTTTGAAAGTGAGTAGGGTTTTACACTCCTTTACTCCTTTTGGTAGGGCATTCCACATTTTTGATGAATAGCATGAGAACGAGTTCATTCCCTTAAGTTGAGCCAAATCTGGGTTGAACATGATTTGTGGAGCTGCCTCTGGTGTTATGATCATGGACTTCATTAACATTTTGGAAGTATTTTGACAAATACAGGGGGATCCCAATGTTGTGGTGTATCTTGAAGACCAGGCCCATAGCAAGTTGCTGTACTCTGTCCTCAACCCTAAGCCATCCAATCCTAGCAAAATGAGCAGGGGTTAGATGGGTTTTGTGTTTGTGGCCAAGAAGTAGCCTTACAAGTTTGTTTTGGGATGTTTGGAGCCTTGTTTTTAAGGCCTTGGAGGTGTTGTGATACCATGAAGTGCATGCATAATCATAATGACCTTGAATGAGGGCCCCTGCAAGAATCTTCAGAGTATTCTTACTGACTAGACGATCAATCCTCCACAAATAGCGTGTTGTTTGGTTGACATTTTTGATCACTTTTTCGGCGTTTTTGTTACCAGAGAGGTTTGCCTCCAAGATGGAGCCCTGGTAGGTAATTTCATCCTTTCTTTTGAACGATGTCAGCAGAGGACAGTCAGTCTTTGATTTGCATGATCAAATTAATACAGGTCCTGGGGTAACTACTTGTAAATGGATTGTTTGTAGCCTATCACTGGTTCTCAAAGTGGAGTAGCTAAGTTAATTAATATAGGATCAAAATCAGTTTAAGCACTTCAGACCTCTTTTATTTATTGTCTGTTTTTTTTTTATGTCTTAGAATGTTTTTGAAAATGTATTACAAAGAAATAAATATAAATATAATTTAAATCTTGTATTTTGGGGGTCCCTGGCACAACATTTGTTGGGGTCATCTCTATGTTCCCCGGGTTCTATGTTCCCCACTAAGGTTAGGGTTAGGGTTAGGTTTAGGTTAGGTCCTATGTTCCCCGCTCTCCCTAGGAAAGCGGGGAACATAGGACCCGGGGAACATAGGTGTGGTCTACAGCCAAATGCATGTGCATTTGGGGGTCCTTGACATGAAAAGGTTTAATAACTACATTGTGCATTCGTAATCCACTTTAAAAAGGGGTTTTCCTGCTCTGTATCCTTGAATTTGATTTGATTGAATTGCTATAAACCATCAATCACTACACGTGAACACAATCAAGGTTCAACTAAACACAATAAGTCAGAGACTTGTTTCCATTGGGATCCTCTCACATAAAACAGAACATAGACATTGTACAGAAATAATATATTCAACGGAAATGTAAAAAGATTAAAAGTAATTATACCAATTAATATCAAATAAGGTACAATGGAACATTGTAACATTGGAAGTGATTAATTACCTTTGTGGGATTCTCTCTCCTGATTTAATTGAATTGGTAGCAATTTAATCGATTCATCTGACGATGATGCTGTTATTTTCAAATTGGGCTTAACTGGTTAACGTATGATTTGTAATAAAACAATCTGCAACCGTAACTAGTGACTACAGTTGACAAATAATTGCAGTGGAGTAAAAAGTCAAATACTATCTCTGAGATTTGGTGGATAAAAGGGAAATACTACATTTTCACCACATGCTACTCTCTAATTAATTGTCTCCGCCAGGCCGAAAGGCATGGCGAGAGAGTATGTTTTACCCCCTGTCCGTCCGTCCGTCCGTGTGTCCGTCCGTCCGTGTGTCATTCTGTCATTTTGTGTACAGCTAATATCTGGCACCGTTGCCTTGATCGCAGCGAAACTGTGCACACACAGTCCCTGGATGCCAGAGCAGAACCTCTGCTCCACATTTTTCCAAACATTTTTGGGCCTTTTATAGCGCCACCAGGAGGCCAAATATAATAACCTACTCCGAGGAGCACTTTTTCTAGTTAACATACTGTACATACATCCATGTTTAGCAAATAACTATGATTTTTCATGAATGTTTCAAAATGGATAACCAGGACATCAATCATGTCTTGATGAGTTGATACTCAAAATAATATTAAAGTACAACAATACATGGCAAATTCAGGTACTGTTCTATAATATTTCAACTTGAAATTTCACAAAAAAAAAGAAAAAACGATATCATGGGGGGGACCCTATAAAAAAGCAGCAAAATCTGTGGAAAATGTGGATATTATAAAAACAATATTCCTAAAAAAAAAGAAATAATGGAGCCGGGAACTTTTCCTTTGGTCCACCCATTCCTTGGACATGCAAGCCATGTCCAGTGAAGGCACAGTCTAATTGCATTAGCTGACCATTGTGGCAGTATGGGATTTTTTTGTACCCTCAGTGAAATTCGCCTCGGGAGACCTGCCTGTAGAAAAAACAGGGATGGGGGCAGGGAAACAAACCTACCTTCTACGTCAGTGAGCATCCTGAAGGTACCCAAGGACCCGCCCACCTCAGACATCAGCAACATTATGAAAATCACATAATAGACCATATTCACACGGTGGCCATTTTGGAATTTTACATTGAAAGTGCCACCCGGTGGCATTTCATTAACTTAATAGCAATATGGCCGCTGTGTGAATGTTGTCTATTACAATTGTTCAGGTGAAATTCACCCAACGTTAGTGTTCTAGGTTTTACAAAAGTAGTCATTGTGCAGAAGGTCCCATTTCACAATATGTTTTTGCAAACAGCTTTACAAATGTGTCAAAATATTTTGAAAATAGTCAATCTACAAGCTCACATTACATGACAGTTTGTGAGCTTGTAGTGTGGCTATTTTCAAGCAGACTAAGTATACAATTGTTAAGACTATTTCTATTATATTCAGGTGGTTAGGTCCACAACTCGGCCGTTGTGAAATAGTAGAAACAATGGAAACATGTTTGATTCTCTTTTTTGGCTCTCTTTCTTTCGTTGTTTGCCATATTAACACAGTTTGAATATTGAAGAAGGTTTTTATTCCAACAGAGCCGTTTAGAGTCATTACATGTTTACAATTAGATTGAAAACATGGCTTGGTTTGTAGAGAGTCTCTGTGCGTATTTTGGGGGTTGAACATTCATGTTCGACATTTGCATAGTGGTTTCGATTGCTCATAGCTAGTCATTGTTCTCCAGTTTCACCCACCCAAGCACCGCCCATAAGTACCAACGTTGAAGATGTTACCATGACTCTCTGTTGTTGAAAAAGACAGTCAGCTGGACGGCATGAGTCAGAAAATAAGAGAGGAAGAGGGAGAACTGTAGAACACCACCAAAGAGATGGAGGAGAGCAATAGACAGCAACTGAACCAGGGCCAGCAGGGCAATAGACAGCAACTGAACCAGGGCCAGCAGGGCCAGCAGGGCCACCTGGAGCGCAAAGACGAAGTGCTGGGGAAGAAATGGAAGGATCTTGGTAAGATTCTATTGATCACTTTTTACATTGACACATTTATTTTATACAAAGTGATTCACGAAGAGCAGAATAAACACTGTGTGCTCACTGGCGGCATACATATTCATATTTCCACTATTATAAGTGTGCTCGCTGGGAATGAATTAGCTTGCAGGTGAAAAACAAACAAAACATGACCTGTAAACAGTTCAACATTAAGCAGAACGTAACCTTTTTAACAACTACTTAACATATTATGACTTATTTTTTAAGTTTTTGGGAGGGGTCCGTTTTGCACAAAGTGCCACAAAAGTCCTATTGGCTTGAAACTTTGCATGCACACTCCCAGTAGGCCAAGGAAGCTCTGCCACCGCAAACGTTTCAAATCGGTCTCATGGTGGTGCTTGACTGTCCTGAGTAGGCAGCCCGGCATCTGCGCTCTGAGGAGGGCACTTTTCTAGTTCATAATGATTTGACTCTGTTTCTGATAAAATGTTGAAATTAAGTTTCAGAAGCGTGATTATCGTTTTGTATTAACACACTTTGTCCTATTTCGTTTTGCAACACAAATAGGATTATCTTTTAAAGGATTGAATTAACAAGCAATAAACAACCTAAGATTACATTTTTTGATTAATTTCAGTTTTTTTCTTGTCTCTTTTTCAGGATCTGGTTCTGGAAGAGGCAGCTTCTACACCTCGCTCATGGTGCTGGCACTGCTTGGGGTGTGTAGATCTGCGGACTACCTTGACTCAGTTGTGTACCATCGAGTCCTCGGTGAGTACATAATGGTATAGATACATTAACATGTGAATACTCTAACCCCATCTAGCCAGGGTCTTGTTCAACTAGTTGGGCCTTATCTACATCTGCGATGAAAGAAAATAGGCTAATCAAAAGCTTTGCTAAAAAGTCATTGTGACCGCAGTTCCAAAGAGGTCTACTTCGTAGCTCCTTTTTTATTTGTATAATAATGTTGTTAACCTCTACTCCAAATCTCTAAAGAAAATAGCAGATCTACAACCTCACATTGCATCACATTGTGAGTCTGACACACTTTTAGATCTGCTATTTTCAGTGAATGTTGGCCTATTACTACACCACATGCCCAGAATAGGAAACTGGAATATTTATGAATTGTGCCTTCCTTGTATCTTGTGTTGTTGTGACTCCGTTTTGTTTTGTTTTACTCTAGGAATATCATCTATAGATACTGTGTGTGCTGGCTGTACTGGTGATGCATATTCAGATGGTACAAAACTTTTCAACCACAAACAGAGTAAGTGTTATTTACAGAGCAGCCAAGTCCAACCTTCATCATACAAATTCACAAAATGAATATGAACCAATTAAAATGATGTATTCTGTTATTCCAGCTTTTAATCCATTGGACTTCATCTAATGAAACCAGGAAATTGTTCATGGGATTCTACATGTAGAGAGATTTCATCTTCAAGAAAAATCGCTGATGTTCTTTGTGGTGGTGGTGTTTTTGTTGTTGTGTTTCTGTTACTGTTGCCACTAGTTGTGTTTTTTTGTGCTGGTTGTGATTTTATTGTTAAGAATTGTGTTGGTGGTATACCTTACGCTGAGTTTGTCCATGTTTGTCGTCTTTTTCATAGTTGTGTCGGTTATTTGCTTAGTCGCTGTCTTGCTGTAGGCCTTGACAAATGCCATTTTGACGGCGGTGTACCTGATGTTGTTTTTGTTGGTGTATGTAGTGTTGTTGTTGGTGGTGGTGTTGTTGGTGTTGCTGGTGTTGGTCATGGTGTTGCTGGTGGTGGTGTTGTTGGTGGTGTTGGTTTTGTTGTTCTTGGAGGTGTTTTGGTATGGCATGCTGATGAGGAAAGACGACTTGAGACTGTTTATCTGTGGGCGTTATATGTTGTCGTCGGCGGTGTGGTTGCTGGTTTTGGTGTTATCGGTGACGTTGTTGTCGGCGGTATTGTTATTGTTGGTGGCAGTGTTGTTGGTGGTGGTGGTTGTTTTCTGTGGGATTGTGATGACGATAATAGAAGTAGATTTAGCGTTGTTTTTCTGTGGGGCTTATATGCTGTTGGTGTCGGTGTTGGAGTTATTGGTGATGTTGTCGGCGGTGGTTATGTCGTCGGTGTTTTCTTAACGTTTTATTATGATTATGATAGATATAGATTTCATTTTGCTTTCGCGTGGGGGTTATATGTTGTTGGCATTGTTGCTGGTGTTATTGGTGATCTTGTTGTTGGTTTTTTTGTGGTCATTGTTGTTGGTGCTGTTTTAGTATGGTATTACGGTGGTGGTGGTGATGATGATAGAAGTAGCTTCCATGCTGTTCTTGTTTTGTCAGGGTTATATGTTGTTGTTGGTGGTGTTGCTGTTGGCGTTGGTTTTATTGGTGACCTTGTTGCTGGTAGTTTTGTTGTAGGTGGCGGTGTCTTAGTGTGGTCTTATGCTAATGATGGTAGATGTAGAATTCATGTTGTTTTTATGTCGGGGTTATATGTTTCTGGTGTTGTTGTTGTTAGTGTTGTTGGTATTCATTTTGGTGTTGTTTTGGGTGTTGTTTTCACTTACATGTCCCTCGTAGGATTTGTTTGTGTGAAACAATCAAATTAAGGATTACTCATGGCTTGTTAGGCATGGTAAAACAATTGAGCACACACTTTCACCCTGACATCCCTATTTTGGGCATGTCATTATAGGCAAAACATTAAATATGTCAAGGAAAAAAGGGGTGAAGGGTTCCTTTTAAGCAACTATGAACTATAAAGAAGTTTCTGTTGTTTTAGTTGTTGTTAATGATGATGATAGGGGCCTCGGCATAGGGGCACCACAGGGCTGTGTCCTCAGCCCTCTCCTGTACTCCCTGTACACCTATGACTGCGTGGCGACACAGACATCAAATCATGTCGTGAAGTTTGCCGACGAAACGGCAGTGGTGGGTCTGATTTCTGGCGGCAACTAGTTGGCCTACAGGGAGGAGGTGGCCACCTTGGAGCAGTGGTGTATGGACAACCACCTCTCTCTTAATGTAAAAAAAACAACAAAGGATATTGGACTACAGGAAGAAGAAGGATGAGCTCCAACCAGTTACCATCAATGGCTCAGTGGTGGAGAGGGTGGACACCTTCAAATACCTGGGGGTGAACATCGAGAAGGACCTGAATTGGGACTGCCATGTCACTGCAGTCATGAAAAAGGCACAACAGCGCCTGTACGGACTCAGGCGCCTGGAGAAATTCGGCCTGAGGCCCAACACCATCAGGCACTTCTACAGAGGCACAATAGAGAGCCTCCTGACAAGCAGCTTCACATCCTGGTATGGCAGCTGTACGGACAGAAACCGCAAGGCGCTGAGGAGGGTCGTTCGCACTGCCGAGAACATCACTGGGTGTGAGCTGCCCAGTCTGGAGGACCTCTACACCCAGCGCTGCCTCAACAAATCCCTGAGGACCATAAAAGACCCCAATCACCCCCATAAAAAAAACTATTTTCCCCAGTCAAAGTCCAAAAGGGATACAAGATCCTCTCAGCACGCACTAGCAGGCTGAGGAACAGTTTTTTTCCCACAGGTATCAACGTATCCCAGAAGAGAAAATACAGGCAGTATATGAATAGAAAAGGTGGATTCAACAGACCACTGGACTTCATTGCTTGAACGGAGGAATGAGTCGCATAATACTTCAGAAATAAACCTTTGATTGCTTCTCCTCATGAAAGTGTTTGGTTTTGTTTAAAGTGTTTGGTTTTGTAGACTGTTAGGGCAAAGTGATGTGCAATAACTCTTGTACTCTGCACTATGCACCTTCTCTGACTGATATTATTGCCCTGTGTTTACTTTTATTGAGTTGTTAAGTCGTTTTATCGTTGTTTTTACGTTTTTATTGTATTGGAGCTTCCGAGCATACGTTTTTCACATGTATGTACCTAAACAGTGCATCGAAGTGACAATAAAGTGAATCTGGATCTGATCTGCATCTGATGATATTTCTGTTGATGTTGTTGCTGACAATTGTGAGAAAATAATGTATTAAAGGGGTTATGACATCCAACAAAAAAACATTGTTTACATTTTTGTACCCCTTCCTTAATTCTCCTGCTTCACTGTACATATATGCAATATCTGCCCCCAAAGTGACCAAGTGTCATTTTCTTTTTTTGTTAGTTGTCATTGAAATTCACATTTTCACAGGCAGCTGCAAAGATACAGGCTACCATTAATTTCCAATGGAAGCCAGTGACATGAAAATAAAAAGCTACAGGCTACCATTCATTTTCAATGGAAGCCAGTGACATGAAGATGCTACAAAACCTACAAGTTTGGTGTGGATCTGCACTATCGTATAAACACTATCGTATCTATGGCAGCCTTACCCGCTGAACATTATGCCGACTCTCCTATTTACGCCTGGAGGTGTGGCTGATGGGTGTGTAGTTCCTCTATCCGTGAAATTGCTATCATGCCCACACGCATAGGCCTATGGGAAAGTGCACTGCGTGTCTTCAGACCAGTCTCTTCATTAAGTGTATTTCACGTATCTTACTCTATGCTTAATGGTCTGTTGTACGTGCTAAGCGGGGAAAAAAAGGAATTAATAAACAAACTCCCCCTGGACAGACCCCCAACCCTACCTCGACCCCCTACCTCGTAGGGGAGGGGGGGGGGGGGCAACATATATTGTATGGGGCGGCCATAGCTGAGTGGTTAGTGAGCCCGCCTAGGGAGCCAGAGGCCCTGGTTGCCCCAGGTACGATTCCAGGCCACGCCAGCATATGTGTCGATGAAATGAAATTTGTCCCTGAGCAAGACTCTTAACCCCTAATTGCTCACAGGCCCTCATTGGAAACAAGCCCGCAAGGACTTTCATGAACGTCCTGTTAAAAAGGAATTATATATTATGTATACAATTGTGTTTCATAAACATACATGTTATTGTGCATCAATACTAAGCTATTAAAAAGAATAGACAGATTAATACATTCATGCTTTTATTTTAAACACACGTACAGGGTACAGTGAGTAGGGTGGCCGCACTGCCATTTATAAACATACCTTATTAACTGAGAACAACAATCTGTCAATTGCACAATAATCATGTATACAAGCTATTCAAAATAGACAGAATCATTTATAGATATCATCATTTATTTAATACATACATAAAAAATGTTTAAAAAATATATGAAGACAAATGGACATTTAAAAAAAAATATATATATATACAAATATTTGTATGTACATATATATATATATACATATACATATACATATATATGTTACAGGGAGATTGAAGAACCAGGGCGATTGAAGAAAGCGCGCTCGTTTTTACCACCCAACCAGCAATTCTGTAGAAAAAGCACTAGAGGGAGCCACAAGCCAGGCTTTCCAACTAAAGTGCACACACACACACACACAGTCCACACACGCACGCGCAAGCCAGGATTTTTTCTTCAATTTGGTTTATTGAAAGCATGACTGTTAAGATACTTTTATTGTGTTCTGGCTTTTGTTTTAGTTTCTCCCTGACACACACACACACACACACACACACACACACACACACACACACACACACACACACACACACACACACACACGCATCCATGAAAATAACTATTCTGTCCCTATCGGTTCACAACTCGGACGGCGCTGATTCGACTCATCAGAGCATCGGCCGGTCAGCGCGGGCACTCTGCCTCAAGCTCTGCTGAGTCGGCGCGCCTCCGTCATGGACAATAACTATTATCACTTGCGAGTGAACGCGTGTTCAGCGTTCCCCTAGCGTAGCTTCCTGGTTGCTACGTGGGGGGGAACAACAACAGACAGGTCCGTGTCGCATCAAAGCCCCGCCTCGCCCCGAAGCCCCGTGCCTAAAAACGAGCGCTCGGTCTTCAATCGCCCTGGTTCTTCGATCTCCCCTGTTGAAGACTTGCACTAGGCCATTATGAGCACTTAAACCTTTACTGTATACATTGAAAATAGCCGATCTACAAGCTGACTGGCTTGCTGTTTGTTATTGGGGATGCGTGGTCTTGGGGAGTGGAAAGGCAGTGGAGCCACCCAGCTGTTTGTATCATCCTGATAGATCTCCTTCTCCATAATCTGCAGGACTGTTTGTTCTTCTATGGAGTTAACAGGTTTTTCATCTGCACTTGTGCCTTGGAAGACTGCTTCTCCCATGACATCAACCTCAGTCAGCCGGTTCGGTTGACCAAGAACGGGAGAGTTAATCATATGTTGACCTTGGCCGCTGAAACTTTCTTTTACCTGGAAGTTGTTTTGGCATGGAAGGAAGTAGCTCGGTCGCTCATTCTCCAAGATGTTTGTCTTGAGAACATTCACATGGCCAGGTTTGTGAGCCCCTTCAAAACAGATGTCACCCACAATAACCCATCCCAGAGCTAACCTCTGTGCGAATGGAGCATTTGGAGGCCTGTTCCGCAGCTCGAGCACTTGGGGTGGTTGAGAAGCACACTCATAGCCCTGGGGTGGTTGAGAGGCATGCTTGTAGACCTGGGGTGGCTGAGAGGCACGCTCGTAGCCCTGGGGTGGTTGAGAGGCACGCTCGTAGCCCTGGGGTGGTTGAGACGCACGCTCGTAGGCCTGGGGTGGCTGAGGAACACGCTCCCCGCCCTGGGATTGCTGGGGGATTTCCTTGTAGCCCTGATATGGCAGAGAGACCTCCTTGTAGCCCTGAGATGGATGGAGAATTCCCTTGTTCCCATTGTTGTGGTGATTAACTGAGATATCGGCTCTATCTCTAGATTCAGACATGTCAACTTCCTGTTTGAGTTGATGAAATGTGGTACCTGGTGGCACCTCATTAGGCTTCACATGTTCATCTGGCATTAACTTGTCATGTTGTAAGGATTGGTCTTTCACATACTCACTGGTGCGTTGTAAGGGTTTCAATTTCTGAGAGAGGTAGTCACTCTTGCGCTTTAGTTGCTGTAGACGTCTCTGTCTTTTTACTGTTCTGCCCTCACTGCTTTGACAGGCGCAGTTAGGCAGAAAGATAACTCCGGACAAGGGTATCAGGTGTTAAGGGTATCAGGTGTTAACTCTCTTTTACTCATAATCCAGGAGTAAAACTGCAATATAATTACAACAAAACATCATCAATTGGATTCAAATATGCATCATCAATTGGACATTAATTCGATATACGTAATCATAAACATACAAATAATACTCACAGACGATGCTTTGTCACACAAGAAAACAGAGGACATCTGTCTGCCTTCAAACACCAAACTGAAACTGGTATGCTGCCCTGCTAATCAGAAATCTAGCACACCTTGAGCAGGAACTTAATTACAAATCTCAAACACCTGTCCTAAAATAAAGGCACCCTCCCAGTAACTTCAGAAAACAGCACCACCCACTGGCGGACATTAGTCACAGCCAGCACACAATTTTTGAAAACTTTAGTTACTAGTTACTTTGCAGATATAAATTATTACGTTATGAAACATTAAC
Organism: Gymnoscopelus braueri; assembly: GCF_963280865.1. Taxonomy (NCBI): domain Eukaryota; kingdom Metazoa; phylum Chordata; class Actinopteri; order Myctophiformes; family Myctophidae; genus Gymnoscopelus; species Gymnoscopelus braueri. Next base: position 49,774,153 of record NC_137611.1, read on the forward strand.
CACTGTAGCCCTATTTTATACTTAGGCTATTCGAAAATAGCCGATCTACAAGCTTTTTGGTACTTTTACTTTTGGTACTCTAAGTATATTTTGATACCAATACTTTTGTACATTTGCTCAAGTAAACTTTTGATTCCGGACTTTTACTTGTAAGGGCGTGGTCCCACCACACTTTTATTTTACGTCGGGGGCGGAATCTGCCAATGCTTTGTCAATGCAAATGCGTGGATTCATGGTCTTGAGCATTTTTCCATGAATTCAAAATAAATGTATAAATATCTTTTGAAAATAGCAGATCTACAAGCTCGCAACGCATTGTGAGCTTGTAGATCTGCTATTTTCAAATGGCCAAAATGTATAGTGCTGAAATGGTTACGGTATGTTTTGTAATAATAATCAAAATCTTAAAAGTAACTAAACAACACTAATCAATAGTAATTGTATTGATAGATATCGTAGATCAGCTATTTTTGAATAGACAAAAAAATGTAATATATCTCAACTGTCCCTCATTTGGCTGGGGACAGCAAGTGACATACAGAGGGGACGAGGGACGAAATGCAAGTGAGTCAAAAAATTACAGCAGAAAGTGATGGAGGGAGAGAGTCACAGAATGGAGGCAATAATACATCTCAACAATTTTTTTTAATTAACTTAACTTTTTTTATTCACATTTCAGGCCTTGCTGACAGGTGTCTGTCTGTCTGTCTGTACATTCAACTCTGAATCTCTCCTCGTCTCAACACAAATATATATCAACATAATAATAATAATAATAATAATAATAAAAACAAAAGCAGCATTTTCTCTCAATTTTTTCCCCTACAAAAAAGTCATATCTCCCATCATCATAATCATGATCGTCACAATCATCATCATCATCATCATCACCTCAGTATAACTTTACCTGAATGTAACCTTCATCAATATAAAATAAACAAACCAGATTGACCACTTAAACCCCTCTACGGTTTTTCCGTTATTGTGGGGAAAGCTTTGGCTGAAAACAGCCGATCGACAAGCTCACAACGCATCGCACTGCGACGTGTTGTGAGCTTGTCGATCGGCTATTTTCTGCCAAAGCTTTCCCCACAATAAGGATGCTTAAGGGTTTAAGTGGATAAACAAGAAAAACATTTCTTCATCTTGGTAACATCGTCCTCGTCATCATCACCGTATGTATCAGACGGTACACAATAAAATAATAAAGTATACAAATGAAAACAAAGGTGACTCAAGCATTTTAAACGGAATAGATAGGTGGTGTGCGTGTGTGTGTGTGTGTGTCTGTAACGGTGGATCTCAACCTGTGGGCCGGGGCCCTATTGCAAGTGGGCCCCCAAATAATTGGCAAAACACTAAGATTTTAATGATAACATTAAATTAAAGCTGCACTATATAACTTTCCTCTTCTACCCCGGATTTGAACCCGGTTTCCTTTGCTGAATTTTTTTACCATTGAGCTAATAGAGCCTGCCTGCTTGTGTAGGGATAAATTGAATCTCGACCATCAGTTCAAAATTTGTGTCAGATCATTGTATTAACATACTCTACCATACAGATTGGACTGGAAATTTATATTTTATCCATTAAAAAGTTACATAGTGAGGCTTTAATAAATACAAAATATATACAAATAATAATGTCATGGACTCTCTTTTTTCTGTAAAACCTTTAAACATAGGAACTTGTGTTAGTTCTATTGATCCAAGCCAGAACACAATCAATTGATTGATTGATCAAGCGATTTGATTGCTCATTAAAACAAACTATGCTCTGAGAATGCACAAGGCCCACCCACCTGACCACTTAACACGGGGCAGCCAGCCCTGATCCGGAAAAAGGTTGAGAACCACCGGCGTAAAACAGTGCTCCATACCGTAGGCTGGACTTATAAGTGGAAAATAGCAGACGTACAAGATCACAGCATGACTCAGTGTGATCAAGCTATTTTCAGCACGACACAGTATAAATGTAAAGGTGCGTTCCCACTGAAAGATAAAATATCTTTCTAGTCGCTCCGTTCACCCTGCCCCGGTCGCACCGCTCCATACAGCATCGCCCCAAGTCGCGCCTTTGCATTGACTTTGTAAGTTATCGCTCCTTGCAAACTTTCAACGGTCAACGCACCTTTATACTTTATTCTGAACATATCTGCCATTATGCCAGTAATAATATTCTTAGACACTGTAGAAACATTGTTGTGATGGTGTGTATCTTTCCAGAGAGCTACAGTATTGTGCTACAGCAAGACAGACTCCAAGTACCGAACCCCCAAAACAGCATTAGCTAACATTAGCATTATTAGCGTGTTTGCGCCACCAATAGCTCACACCGCACACGAAGCAGAACACAACATCGATGAGTGGACTCACTTATAACACTGCATACTGTACATGTTGGTATGTACAGTTGAGCATAGTCTAGTAGGTAATGTGACTGACACTAGAAATGCATTGGTTCTAGCGTTTCATTCCTAGAATATGGATGCTTGGGTTCAAGTGATTAAAATCCTTATACAACAGAGTAAAACAACCGGAGCTTTATTGCCGTGAAATTGGAAAATGTTGTCTTAGTGACGGTACCTCCCCCTCGCATGGTGAAGACTGTGATATACAGTGAGGTTTGTTTTCCCCCCTTTGAACATAATGAAAGGCTGACAATAAAACCTGCATACTGCAATGTGTCTGAATATAATAACGTTTTGGAATTTTGGAAATAATTGTTTTAGCCTAGATTTATAAACTGTAAACCAAACCGGAACCGTGACCCCAAAAACAAAGGTTAACTGAACCGTTGCTTCCTAATTGACACCAATATGCATACATCTGTGTACTGTCAGTGTACACCCCCAACTATAATTAGACGGTATTGAATTATGTATTACATGTACTGTATATCCTGTTCATTTCCAAACTAGAAAACGTAGATTTAAAAAACAGGGACTTGATGCAGCAGGAGTTTTAACTTATTTGTTTTGGAAAGTATAATACTTTTGCATATAAAGTGATTTTTGAAGACGTTGTGGCACTGGCGTATGCGGGTGAGCTTTTGGTTGGGTGGCAATACCATAGTGTTTGTTTGACATCGTCCCCCTTACAACACATTTTAATGAATATTCTGCTACATCTGCTAAATGCCTAAATTGTAAATTGTATATCTGCCATTTGGTTAACGCATTCAAACCGGGGACGCATCTCTGTCATTTTTTTATTTCTTTGGCCTATTTTTTGGGGAAATCGTGGGTCTTTGAATATATGTATATTTTTTAAAAACATTTGTAACTCAAATCTTTGCTTCTGGGGATTCTACATGTCTTCTAAATCACCTAACTCATCAACATAACTAATGTTGCTATAATATCAGTGGTTCTCAAAAAGTATATGTATTTGACCGTGGACCCCCCATCTCAAAATATTTTGTTTCAGGGACCCCCAGAAGTTGTAACAGAGTTAAAAATGTTTGCTTCCAACAATATATATATTCAAAGATTTGCACACATTTTCAAGATTAAAAAAACAATTACGAGCTACAAGCTCATAGCGCGGCACTCGGTGCCACGCTATGAGCTTGCATATCTGCTATTTTTTTTATAGCCAAATAAATCTTAAAGTGACACACCGATGCGTTCCCGGTCTTAAAGGGTTAAACCTGGAAACATGGGCTCTATGGGATTATTACCATTACAAAAAAAATGTTTTGGAAACAGGCTTAAGCCGCCTGTACCAGAGGAGACATATGGAGTACAGAGAATAGTGTGTCCTTTAGCAGTGATATGGTTATTTATGTCACGAAGGCCTCCGGTTATAAGGAACGGTGTGCTTTCTCCCAGCAGTTCTCTTTCCCGCCAGCAGGGGGTGGGGGGTGGGTGTTGGTCTTCTAATGCTACTCCTCGGACCACCTCTTACCTCCAACGCAGTAGTTCTAAAAAATTGTTTTTACTTCGACCATCTTCAACCTATCTTCATGTAATTTGGTACTCACTTAAACACTCGTGATAATATGGTATCATTTTAGGTCTACTCGGTCTGTGTCTCAGAGGAGGGCTGTGAGTGGACAGTTCAGACACCCGCCTACCAGTGACATCATTGGTAGGTTTGGTCATTTCATTTTTTTTTTTAATTAATGCTAGAAAAATGTGTTCTATTCAGTGGTGGGAAAAGTACTCAAATGTTTTACTTAAGTAAAAGTATCAATACGGCAATGTAGAAGCACTCTGTTACAAGTAAAAGTCTGGAATTAAAAATGTACTTAAAGGAGAGATCCGGACATTTTAAGTGTTATCTTTGATGTGTCGCTAATCACTCACCATCATTGAAATGGACGTTGAGTTATTCCAGAGAGTCCCCTGTCCTGCAAAGTTAGTTTTTTCTCTACTACTGTTCATTGAGGAGTCTCATGATACTAAACATGCACTGAAAGTCGCGCACGAGCTATCGTTCGTGCAGAACGAGACGACGCTGAATGCTTGTTTCTCTCACAGAACCTGGCGTCTGTGGAAGAAACAAGCATTCAGCGTCGTCTCGTTCTGCACGAACGATAGCTCGTGCGCGACTTTCAGTGCATGTTTGAGTATCATGAGACTCCACAATGAGCAGTAGTAGAGAAAAAACTAACTTTGCATCGGTTATAATAGACGATTTTCACTCTTACACGGGCTCCCATTATGCCACGGAGGGGGTCGCCAGACTGCACGACAGGGGACTCTTTGGAATAACTCAACGTCCATTTCAGTACAAAAATGTTTGAAAATATCAGATCTACAAGCTCACAACGGGTCGCGATGCGACGCGTTGTGAGCTTGTAGATCGGTTATTTTCAAATAGCCTAGGTATAACATAGGTCTAAAGTGGTTAATGTATGTTTTATAACGTAATAATTAATATCTGCAAAGTAACTAGTATCTAAAGTTTTCAAATAATTGTAGTGGAGTAAAAGTACAATATTGGCCTCTGAGATGTAGTGGAGTAGAAGTAAAAGTATAGACGATTGGAAATACTCCACTAAAGTAAAAGTCCCTCAAAATTACAGTACTAGAGTAAATGTACTTAGTTACTTTACACCAACTGGCTCCATTACGGCATGCAAACTTTCCAGGAAAAGAAAGCCTGCAGCAGTTTCTATTAGCTTGGATACCCCATCGATGATGTCACTGGTAGGCAGGGTTTCTGAACTTGTTCACAGCCCTCCTTCTGAGACACAGACAGAGTAGACGAAAATGCTATTATGATGACCATTAGTGAGGACCAATTATATGAAGATAGGTGGGAAATGGGTGAGGTCGTCCTTTAATTTGAAAGACCCCCCCGTAACTCTGAGAGCGTACAAATGGAACCATATGGACCCGTAAGGGTCCATATGGTTCCATTTGTACGCTCTCATAATTACTGACCTAAAAAGGGTCAATTTTGAACCCCCTCTCAAGGAAACACAAAAAAGGCGTCTGGTGTGCTTTTTCTCGCAGCAGTTCTCTTTCCCACCAGAAGGTGGGGTCGTTAGTCTTCTAATACTACCACTCACTCTCCCTCTGATGGAAGCACTCCATTAGAGAAGGCTGGCCTCTCTCTCGGGTCGAGTGAGCTTTACAGTAACACTGTCGCCGTTTTCAATAATTTATCCACAAAAAAGTCTGAAAATGGGTCACCAAAAAGCAACCCCCTAAAAAAAAAAGAAAAACAACTCAAGTATGCCTTTAATAGCCTGCGTTTTGAAAACATGGACCAAAGGGTTCAGTTTATTTTCATCCACCGTTTTCGTGTCCGGCGTTCCTTTTTATTTATTTTTGCCAGTCGTGCGTCATTGGCGTGCCGCCATCTCCACGCCCCAAAAAAGACGCCGGCTTCCCATTGGCTGTCCTCCCCCTCCCTCTGCATCCTCGAACCCTTTCATTCGCTGGTCGCTCTCGGTGGGTCCGCCTGGTCCCAGGTGCATCTGCAAAGGTGGAAAAGTAAACCGAGTAAATACATTTACCAACTATTGCACTTCAGTACAGTTTTGAGGTACTTTTTACTTTACTTGAGTACGTACATTTTTTGGACGCTTTACGCTTTATACTTATACTTTATACTACTCTATATCTCACAGTGAAATATTATATTAGGTAAACATTTTAAGTACAAACTCTGTATACTTGAGTGGTGGCTTGTACAGACAGACTTGGGGGCCTAAGGGAGACCTTACCCCTTACGCCTAAACTTTTTAGGCATGTTTTACCATTTTGAAAAACGTTTAGAAATAGTTCGAATAGCCGATCTACAAGCTCACAACGTGTTGATGTAAATTTTCACAATTTTTCTAAATAGTAAAAAAGGCCTAAAGAGTTTAGGCAAAAAGGATAAGGCGGCAAGATAGCGCACGCAAACACGCAAAGTCAGACATAGAAGCGGCTGACACATTACATTACAGTCATTTAGCAGACGCTTTTATCCAAAGCGACTTACATTCAACATAGGTAGGGAAGGAAACTACTATTCACCAGAAGTATTAAGTGCATTCTCTTCTAAAACAAACAAGCAACTAAGAGTATACCTAGCGCTAAGGTAAAAGTGCAATATATCAGCTACCTACTTTCTAAAACAGATGAGACAAATAGGAAAGACAAATAACCCTAACCCTAACAAATAAGTGTATCGAATAAACAAGATCCAATAAAACAAGAGCTCGTACAAGTCATTGACAACACCACTTAAAATTCAGCATACTTGTTCTAGCAGTGTGGTTGCGTGCAGTGTTGCCAGATTCTGTGAAAGAAACAAGCAACCAGGTCTAGGAAAACCAGCCCAAAAGAAGCAACTATGGGCCACATGAGCACTTTAACATATACATCAGCTATTTGAAAATAGCAGATCGGCTATTTTCAAATAAAATATTGCGGGGAAATTATACTAAGCAGATCTGGCAACCCTGGTTGCATGGTGGTTGGTGGGGACGTCAGCGTCATTGGTAAATAAAAGTATAAAAAAAAGATGTGCGTACTTGTCTCCAGCAGTGTGATTGCATGGTGTCCGGTGCAGGGCATCAGGGTCATTGGTACTGCAGGTAGTTCTTGAGGGACTGGGGCAGAGGCAGACGCTGGATCTCCTGGAGGCGCTCCCGACCCAACGCCACGCGGGCAGCGCGCCTACACAGGTCCATGAGGGGTAGAGGCTCCGCTGGAGAGAGAGACACACACAGAGAGAGAGAGAGAGAGAGAGAGAGAGAGAGAGAGAGAGGTGTTATTAGGTGATACCAGACAGTGGTGGAAAAAGTGCTCACATTTTATACTTAAGTAGAAGTATCAATACTGCAATGTAGAAGTTACAAGTAAAAGTCCGGAATTCAAAATTGACTTAGTGAAAAGTACAAAAGTATTGGTATCAAGATGTACTTAAAGTACCAAAAGTAGAAAGTACTCATTATGCAGAATGACCGAAGTTCTTTTGAAAATCTTTTGAAAATCAGCAGATCTACAATCTCACAATGCGGTGCGATGCGACGCATTGTGAGATTTACTGTACTTAAGTACAGTACTTGAGTAAATGTACTTAGTTACTTTAGACCATTGGTTATGTGATAGCAGATAACCTCTGCAACACAAATATTCCAGTCCCCTCTAACAAGGGGGTCCCGACACACAGGTGAGAACGACTGGCCTTATAACAGCAGTGCTCAAAGTGGGGTCGGAGGACCGCCAGGGTCTAATTTCAGAGAATCTCAAACGATCTTTTAACAACACAAATCTTGCAAAGGGGTCCCCTGGCACAACACATTTTCAGTTAGGGGTCCGCGGCCAGATGCGGGTCCTTGACATGAAAACGATATGTGCGACAGGCTTGATATGTGCGTGTGTTTGTTTGTGCGTGCGTGCATTGGTGTGTGTAGTCTTGAATGCAATTATGCTTCAGTACATGTTCAATACTTGGCGCTTGAAGGAGTGAGCGAGAGAGAGAGAGGAGAGAGAGAGAGAGAGAGAGAGAGAGAGAGAGAGAGAGAGAGAGAGAGAGAGAGAGAGAGAGAGAGAGAGAGAGAGAGAGAGAGAGAGAGAGAATACGGTAATGTAGCTCTTCCCTCGCCCCTGTGCAGACCGGTGTACAACCCTTAAATATTTCAGTTCACCTTTACTGCCTGCTGACACACATGTGCACCGCTCGCAACACGCACATGAGCGCACACACGCATATTCGTATGAATGCACGCACACACACACACACACACACACACACACACACACACACACACACACACGTGACACTACTGCCTGCCTTCTGCCAATTCCCTGTTCTAAATGAGAGAGAGAGAGAGAGAGAGAGAGAGAGAGAGAGAGAGAGAGAGAGAGAGAGAGAGAGAGAGAGAGAGAGAAGAGAGAGAGAGAGAGAGAGAGAGAGAGTCTAAGAGTCAGAGAGAGACGGCAAGAGAGAAACGTACTCCAGTAAAAAAAATGACAGAGCAACTTTCACTTATATTTGACCAGGAGTATCTTTACTGGAGTTGAGTACTTCGTCTACTAGCCTACTGAACCCCAGGGCACAAGATTAAGGACAAAGACATCAGGAGTCTGTTAGATACAAAGCTTTCCTCACATCTGTGCTGCATAGAATGTAATGTTTGCTGGTCTTGAAGTCTTTGCTGATGGAGGTAGTTCATCTAATGAGCGGTCGTGATGACTGTTGCACTTTTCAGTCTCTGATCAATACAAAGCCACTATGTATTTGACTCTGCAACGTGCTTTGATTTCATCGTCGACTAAATGTTCATAAAGTATCCCTAGGGACATGTAAGTACAAGCAAGCAGTGCGGACATTCACAATGTAAAGTAGGGTACAGGAAGTGATATTGTGTTGTTGTCAAAAGCTCTATATTGTGATAGTGAGCATTGCTATGAGCAGGGGTGGGCAGCATTTATTTCCAGAGGGCCATACTGACTTCGATAAAGTGAGTGAAGGGCCAATAAGTGCTGAATTATGTTAAAACTTCATGAATTTGGTAGACATGCCAGACTACTTTACAATAAGGTCCTTGCTTTCACAACAAGAATTCTCAGTTACAAAATGTTGATCTTTTTTTTTTTTTTTTTACAGCTGTACTGTACTGTATATCTCTGGTGCACTCTAAGGTTATGAACATATTACTTACATAAAAAAAAACATGTCAATGCTGTATCAACTTTTAAATGAGCCTTTACATGTTGTATACAGTATCTTATCTGATATGCACACTCCACAGGTCACTGATCAAACACATTGCATTAGGTTATAAATATGGACTCAAGGCTGACTGTTTCACATTATAAACATAACACATTTGAGTACATACGGATGGAAGGCAGGTATATTGTACTCAAATGGTAAATATGAATTACTGTTAATTGGAGTCGAGTTACATTTATTTGATCAAAAACCATTAACATACGGCAGCCTTTTAGAATGTAGATTTTGTGGGAAGGTATTTCGTTTTTCTTTGAGGACTTGGCGGGCCGGATTGAGATGGTCAAAGGGCCAATGTGCTACAGAGTGTTTGTTCAGTAACAGGAGTCTCCCTATCTCTCCAGCTCTTTAATAAACAGAAAACACATTTTCAGGTGGGTGGCCACATTTCAGCCAATCAGGAGAGAGTACCCATTTATCAGCTTCATTTTTATGTGTTCCAGTTCCAATTGTGTCTGCTCATTTATTTGTGTCATCACTTCCTATTTCACTTGTTTAATCCTCTATCCTGAAAGAGTTCTCTCTTCTGATTGGATCAACCTGCATCTCTCTCAGCTAAGGGGGTTCTTGGCCTGAAAAATGTTGAAAAAGTTTAACGCATACATTTGTACCAATGCCAGATAACCTGGAAATCCTTCAACTCGGTGACCCTCCCACCCAGGCACGCACGCACACACGCAGAACCTATAAAGCAGTGGTTCTCAACCAGTGGTCCGGGAACCACCAGTGGTCCTTGAGGGGGTTCCAGGGGGTCCCCAGCCAAATGAATAGTTAGAAACCAAATTGACCCTTGTGTGTCTGTAACTCTGAGAGTGTACAAATGGAACCAAATGGACCCTAACGGGTCCATTTGGTTCCATTTGTACACTCTAGAGTTAAATGAACACTAATGATGATGATTACAGTGTAGATTAAGACCCCCAAGAAATCAAAATGGTTGAGTCCCTGGCATATCTTTTCAAATGGGGGTCCGTGGGCTAATATGGGTCAATTTGGGGGTCCTTGACGCGAAATAGGTTGAAAACCACTGCTATAAAGTCATTGAGTGTCAGTAGCATGGGTAAGCATCCATTACGACATCAAACAGATGCTGCCTGCATGCAGTCCCCATCCCCAACCCTAACCCTATACTGCATCCATATGCAGCAAATGGACTGAAAATACCATAACCACTCATCCATGTGCAGAGAGAGAGAGAGAGAGAGAGAGAGAGAGAGAGAGAGAGAGAGAGAGAGAGAGAGGTATGCATTATGCGTGCACCTGCACTGTCTGCACCGAGTGATCTCTGTACATAATCATACGCTATGGCATATACAGTACATACAAACAGAACAGTAAGTTTGTAAGCTAACCTTACCTACGTTCACATAACTATTTCTGACAGCAAACGCACCATTCTTTTTGTAAGCTATAGTGTTCTTAATGTTGCAATGTAACAGACCTCTGTTTACACATGTATTTATTCCCGTTTAATTGTACATACATTGTTTTGATAGTTTTATTCCACTTTTGCTTCAGCAATGTAAATGCATGTTTTCTCATCTCAATAAAGATCCTTATGAAGATCACTCATGCTTTTCATGGCTGGTCAAGCTATGACCAGAAAGAAGCAGGTTAAGGTTGGACATTTAGAGGTTAGATTTAGGGGATTATAAAAATACCCGATTTGCACTTGGTTGTGGGCTGGTGTCGTGCACCAAAAAATCTCTATCAGATCTCAGATCTACAAGCTCACAATGCATCACAGCGCGATGCATTCTGAGCTTGTAGATCTTCTATTTCTTTCAGCTTATGGTTGAAAAAGGCAATAAAAAATGAATATTCTTATGTTGACGTAATACAAAAAAAAAGATTGTGTGTGTGTGTGAGCTGTTGACACACGAGAGGCTGACTGTACCTGCTGTTCATCTGTCTCTGTACCTGCTGCTACCGCTGAGCTCAAGGTTAAACTCCACAGCACGCAAACGCGCGCACACACACACACACACACACACACACACGCACACACGCGCACCTTTGTATCACTATGCTCGCGAGGACATTGTCGTTTTAGGCCGGTGGATGTTCTGAATGCCATTTCTTTTGTAATGTTTATTTGCACGCACACACGCACACACACAAACACACACAAACACACAAGCAAACATGCTGTAACAAAACAGAGGCGCGCAATTACGCTTGCATTGCACAGACAGCGGCTATAACACCCACGCTAAACAAATGTGTGAACAACGTGCACATCCGTGTGTGTGTGCGTGCGTGACACACACACACACACACACACACACAGGAAAGCACATAAGCAGGCATATTGCCGTATCAAATCGTCTCTGTCAGAGATGGAAACCTCATATGTCCAAAACCGTTACTTTTCAGGATTCAAATTCAAAAGCATCAAAAGTAGCAGATCTACAAGCTCTATAGAGCTTGTAGGTCTGCTACCTTTGATGTTTTCGTGTGACGTTGTGGTATGACCAAGTAGGGCGCTAATTTATGACAAAAGCAACGTTAGAACGTGGAGATATGAGGTTTCTGCCCGACAGA
>NC_137611.1:49788994-49961494 GCF_963280865.1 Gymnoscopelus braueri
GGTCAGATGACTAATGATATCCAATGAAATCCGACAGGAAGTGGAAAACACACAGCCAAGAAACAGGTGAATAGGAACAGTCCAAGGCGTGTCTTTTTTTTTGTAAAAAAAAAAAAAAAGAGAAAAAAAAAATCCCCCCATAAAAAGACACTTTAGAGAAGCACCAGGGGGCGCTACAGCGTAGAAAGTTTGGGTGGGCTGCAGAACACGGAACTACGCTTTACTTTGGTTCCACCTGTTAGATTGGCGTCCACTAAGGGGGCCCCGGTTTGGCGTGGGAGGCCCCTCAACACAGCATCTTTTGCAGTCTCGACTTAGAAGAAATCCAGGCTGTTCTTGGCCGACCCATGGGGATATAGATGGATTTGTACCACCAGGTCCCCAGGCAAAAATTGGCTTATATCCCCCTGTCCCCGGCCGACTTGCACCCGCGGCTATGGGTCCAGACTCCGGGGAGGGTGCTTAAGAGTGGGTCCCCGGGTTCGGATGGAGAGCCAGGTAGAGGGCTTAGCTGGGCTCTGGCTGGGCACGCCGGTGGGGGCCGGGCAAAACCCCATCTTTGGCCGTTTTGACTTCTGGACATAGTCATGACATTTTCACAGAAGTTGACTTCTGGACATGGAAGATTTCACAGATTTTCCAGAATCCAAGCCATAGAGGCTGCATTGATCGATCGATCGAACACTTGACCCCGCCCCCCGGCCCCGCCCCCGGACCCTCCCCCACCCGCTCTGTGGGCGTGGCCTGTCTTCTAGGGGGGCGTGGTTTGAAGCCGGGGGCGTGGCCTATCGGCGAGGGGGAGTTGTTTGTAGCTGTGGGCGTGGCCTATCGCCCGGGGGGGGGGGGTGGGGGTTTGGAGCTGTGGGCGTGGCCTCTCGCCCAGGGGGGTGTGGTTTAAGGCTGGGGGCGTGGCCTATCACCTTGGATTGTGGTTTAAAGTCGGGTGCTTGTCCTCTATCGGCGAGGTGGGTGTGGTTTGAAGATGGGGGCGTGGCCCATCACCATGGGGGCGTGGTTTGAAGCTGTGGGTGTGGCTTATCACCTTGGGAGGGTGGTTTCAAGCTGTGGGCGTGGCCTATCACCTTGGGGGGTGTGGTAGCCGGGGGCCTAAAAAATAGCAGATCTACAAGCTCGTAGATCATATCTCTATGAGCTTGTAGATCTGATATCGGCTGGGGGTGGCCTATCACCCTGGGGTGTGTGGTCTGAAGCTGTGGGCGGGGCCTATTGGCTTGGGGCTGTAGTTTCGAGCTGGGGGCGTGGCCTAGCCCTGTGGATTGTGGTTTAAAGCTGTGTGCTTGTCCTCTATCGTCGAGGTGTGTGTAGTTTGAAGATGGGGGCGTGGCCTATCACCATGGGGGCGTGGCTAATCACCTTGGGAGGGGTGGTTTCGAGCTTTGGCCGTGGCCTATCGGCTTGGGGGCGTGGTTTACAGCCGTGGGCCTACAAAATAGCAGATCTACAAGCTCGTAGATCATAGCTCTACGAGCCTGTAGATCTGCTATCGTCTGGGGGTGGGAGTGGCCTATCACCCTGGGGGTGTGTGGTTTGAAGCTGTGGGCTTGGCCTATCGGCTTGGGGGCGTGGTCCAAAGCTCTGGGCGTTGCGGGTCGGCTTGGGGACTTGGCTTGTGGCCTGTCGGCCTGGGGTTTGTGGTTTAAAGCCGGGGGGGGGGGGGGGGCCCAAAAGTACCATGGGGGTGTGTTTTAAACAAAATAAAGAGCCATAATAGAGCATGCTTTTAAAACTACTCAAAGGACGACTTCACCCATTTAAGATGGTTATGGTTCCACTCTGTTACCATGCTCTGTTACAATATGTGATTTCATTGTTTTATTGACCTGGTTTATAAAGCTACACTTTAACACTCAGCCACTGTTAATACAATAAAATAAACATCAGTGTTTTCAAGGTATAACAGAGTAAATCTTTACCGTGACAAAACATTACATGTATATGAAGACACAATAACTGCATTGTATCTAAACAAATAATTCAAACTGTGATGTTATGTACTCTGATAATATGTCCGTCCAAACAACACAGCGAGGAGTTACATAAAGCAAGCAGCCAGTTAGCACTTTATTGCACCATTATCGTATGATTAGTCAATATAATAATGAATATGGCATTTTAATTCCTGACAAATGTGGACAGACACTGATGCTCATATTGTTCTAAAAAAGGTTAACAATCTATAAAGAGGCAACACAATAATTTGATAGTCCATCAAGTTGTCTGTATGCATTCAAACACAGTGAGAAACAATACATGAACAACACGATGATAATCAACAGAGAAGCTGAGTTTATTTAATTCAATCAAGTTTACGTCACATTATGTGATTCCTCTACTTTATGCATAATGTCTTGTCTTTGTCCTTTTGGATTAGAATATATGTGTGTCGTTTGTCAACTCTAATGCCTTCTTTGGAAAGAAGAACTCATCAACATGTCTTTTAAAGATGTCAGCCAAACTCAGTTAACACAGAATATAAGTGCTATATAAATTAATTTATAAACCTGTTAACACTGGATATAAATAGATTTAAATTAACAGCAACAGCGGAAGAAACAACACGATCAAACACAGTAATATATGATCATTGTTAATAATCCAATCATTTTAAACCCCAACATAGTGAGATACCACTACCGCATCATAGACAGAAGCAACAGCACCCTCGTCATGGAGTCCTGCGAGGGCGGAGACCCCTCCAGCCTCATCGCTAATTGCATCAAAGAAAGGCATAATCTGGAAGAGCTCAAGTGTCTTTGATCATCATTACAAAACATATATCATGATTGATTAGATCAGATGAGGACAGTAGCAACCGCTATAGAACAGTGCTGGAGCCTGAGTTTTGTCATTTAGGACAATACACAGGTCACATGACTAATCAACAGAAGGTTACACCCACATGGACAGACCGGACCATATATAGAATGGATGCTCACTGATCAGTACGAAGTGTCCTGCAGGCATCAGTGTTACTAGGTACCAGGTTGTTATTGCTGCGTTCGTCATTTTCCATTGCCAGCTCCGAGAGACTGACGGTAAGAATTGAGAGTGTTTACATGACGATAAATGTATGTATTTCTGATATGTTTTACAGTTTTGTGTGTATAGCTCATGTCAGTAATTTGTCGTGTTGTTGTTTGTGTTTCCTTTCCTAGGTTTATAACCTACTCATCTAATAAGTTGCATTGCCTGTGTGACTGGCTAGATAATTGTACAATACAACAGAACTTGAAGCTGCTTGAAGCTGCTTCTATAAAATGAAGCATGGATTGCTGAAGCAAGAGCTGATCAAGAACCGCAGAGAGCTGGCCGACGTCAGTTCCAAACTGGAGCAGATGGGGCAGAAGTTACGCCTGGTTTCAAGGTCCGAGAGTGTCCTGGAGCAGAGGTTGAAGGACCAGGAGAGAGACCACCAGAAGGAGGTGGCCGAGCTGAAGTTTAGAGTGTCCCGCCTCCATCAAAATAAGGAGGATGAGACCCTCCTCGACGCACCTCCTGCCCTTGGGCCTGACTCGACCGACCCCAAAGTCCCTGTTGGTCCTCGCCCTGCCACGTCCAATGCAGGCGACCTGGACGACACCGTTCCAGCGCGGCTGGATTCCCACTTAATGCCACCCCCGGCCAGTTCCACCCCGGCCCCCTGGACACTGGTCTCTCGGGGTAAACATGGAGGTCCCCACTCACTGGACAGACAGTGCAGAGAGATGAGAGACGACTTGCTATTCGGTGGTATCAGTGAGGATAAAGCTGAGGATAAAGCTGAGCCTGAAAAAATTGTTAGAGACTTTATGTCCAAATACCTCAGACTGTCCCCTGAGGTGGTTAGGAACATGACCTTCTCTAGGGTTCACAGACTGGGCCGACCTGTTGAAGGAAAAACCAGACCAATTATAGCTCGGTTTGAGCACTACGAGGATAAAGAATTGGTGCAGAGCCATGGTGAGGAATTGAAGGGGTCCTCTCTTTGGTTAAGAGACCACTTTCCTGAGGAGATCAATGACAGGAGAAAACAACTGTTTCCGATCATGATGAAACACAGGTTTCTGAATGACGTGGCTTTGTCATTTGATGAACTGTACATAAATGGACAACTGTATAAAGACCCAAAGGTGACCCCCTGGCTCTTTTAGACGGAGTATGCTGAGTGTTTTTCATTTCATTTTTTTTTACTCTGAATTGCTATGACTACATCCAATACTGATATGCCCTGCATTAAGTTGGGCCTTCACAAGGGCCTGGTTTTAGCTCATGTGAATGTATGTAGTCTGCGTTATAAGTATCAGGATGTAGAATGTATTGTCAGAGATAACCGTATTAACATCATTGCTATTTCTGAGACCCACCTTGATGAGATTTTATTTCATTTCCTAATAATGGCCTACTGCATTCACTTTCTTTGTTATGCGTGATATTTTATTTTATTTAAAACTTTAGTCACTTCTTTTTTTGCATTTGCATTATTGTTATTGTTACTTTGTTTGATCTTGTACATATGTTATTTTGAAAAAAAGTTTGACACATTTTGAAAATAAAATTGTAAAATGGTTATTTTACTGGTAGTGTTTTTATATTGTGTAGATGTAGAGGATTTTCCACTGCAACACATTTAAATGACAACAGTCTGGTTTCTACGTCAGTGACTTGTGTCCATGACAACCACCCGGAAGCGACTAACACAAACACTGCCGCTTATCCACAGGCTTTTCACTGTGTTCCACTTCCTGTCTTTTGATCCAATGAAATCCAATGAAACCGGTCAGATGACTAATGATATCCAATGAAATCCGACAGGAAGTGGAAAACACACAGCCAAGAAACAGGTGAATAGGAACAGTCCAAGGCGTGTTTTTTTTTTTGTAAAAAAAAAAAAAAAGAGAAAAAAAAAATCCCCCCATAAAAAGACACTTTAGAGAAGCACCAGGGGGCGCTACAGCGTAGAAAGTTTGGGTGGGCTGCAGAACACGGAACTACGCTTTACTTTGGTTCCACCTGTTAGATTGGCGTCCACTAAGGGGGCCCCGGTTTGGCGTGGGAGGCCCCTCAACACAGCATCTTTTGCAGTCTCGACTTAGAAGAAATCCAGGCTGTTCTTGGCCGACCCATGGGGATATAGATGGATTTGTACCACCAGGTCCCCAGGCAAAAATTGGCTTATATCCCCCTGTCCCCGGCCGACTTGCACCCGCGGCTATGGGTCCAGACTCCGGGGAGGGTGCTTAAGAGTGGGTCCCCGGGTTCGGATGGAGAGCCAGGTAGAGGGCTTAGCTGGGCTCTGGCTGGGCACCCCGGTGGGGGCCGGAGGCTCCCCGGGGCCGCGTGGAGAGCCGGGCAAAACCCCATCTTTGGCCGTTTTGACTTCTGGACATAGTCATTTTCACAGAAGTTGACTTCTGGACATGGAAGATTTCACAGATTTTCCAGAATCCAAGCCATAGAGGCTGCATTGATCGATCGATCGAACACTTGACCCCGCCCCCCGGCCCCGCCCCCGGACCCTCCCCCACCCGCTCTGTGGGCGTGGCCTGTCGCATAGGGGGGCGTGGTTTGAAGCCGGGGGCGTGGCCTATCGGCGAGGGGGAGTTGTTTGGAGCTGTGGGCGTGGCCTATCGCCCGGGGGGGGGGGGGGGGGGGGGTTTGGAGCTGTGGGCGTGGCCTCTCGCCCAGGGGGGGGTGGTTTAAGGCTGGGGGCGTGGCCTATCAACTTGGATTGTGGTTTAAAGTCGGGTGCTTGTCCTCTATCGGCGAGGTGGGTGTGGTTTGAAGATGGGGGCGTGGCCCATCACCATGGGGCGTGGTTTGAAGCTGTGGGTGTGGCTTATCACCTTGGGAGGGTGGTTTCAAGCTGTGGGCGTGGCCTATCACCTTGGGGGGTGTGGTAGCCGGGGGCCTCAAAAATAGCAGATCTACAAGCTCGTAGATCATATCTCTATGAGCTTGTAGATCTGATATCGGCTGGGGGTGGCCTATCACCCTGGGGTGTGTGGTCTGAAGCTGTGGGCGGGGCCTATTGGCTTGGGGCTGTAGTTTCGAGCTGGGGGCGTGGCCTAGCCCTGTGGATTGTGGTTTAAAGCTGTGTGCTTGTCCTCTATCGTCGAGGTGTGTGTAGTTTGAAGATGGGGGCGTGGCCTATCACCATGGGGGCGTGGTTTGAAGCGGTGGGCGTGGCTTATCACCTTGGGAGGGGTGGTTTCGAGCTTTGGGTGTGGCCTATCGGCTTGGGGGCGTGGTTTACAGCCGTGGGCCTAAAAAATAGCAGATCTACAAGCTCGTAGATCATAGCTCTACGAGCCTGTAGATCTGCTATCGTCTGGGGGTGGGAGTGGCCTATCACCCTGGGGGTGTGTGGTTTGAAGCTGTGGGCTTGGCCTATCGGCTTGGGGGCGTGGTCCAAAGCTCTGGGCGTTGCGGGTCGGCTTGGGGACGTGGCTTGTGGCCTGTCGGCCTGGGGTTTGTGGTTTAAAGCCGGGGGGGGGGGGGGGGGGGCACCAAAAGTACCATGGGGGTGTGTTTTAAACAAAATTAAGAGCCATAATAGAGCATGCTTTTAAAACTACTCAAAGGACGACTTCACCCATTTAAGATGGTTATGGTTCCACTCTGTTACCATGCTCTGTTACA
Organism: Gymnoscopelus braueri; assembly: GCF_963280865.1. Classification (NCBI taxonomy): domain Eukaryota; kingdom Metazoa; phylum Chordata; class Actinopteri; order Myctophiformes; family Myctophidae; genus Gymnoscopelus; species Gymnoscopelus braueri. The sequence continues at coordinate 49,795,634 of NC_137611.1, forward strand.
ATATGTGATTTCATTGTTTTATTGACCTGGCTTATAGAGCTACACTTTAACACTCAGCCACAGTTAATACAATAAAATAAACATCAGTGTTTTCAAGGTATAACAGAGTAAATCTTTACCGTGACAAAACATTACATGTATATGAAGACACAATAACTGCATTGTATCTAAACAAATAATTCAAACTGTGATGTTATTTACTATGATAATATGTCCGTCCAAACAACACACAGCGAGGAGTTACATAAAGCAAGCAGCCAGTTAGCACTTTATTGCACCATTATCGTATGATTAGTCAATATAATAATGAATATGGCATTTTAATTCCTGACAAATGTGGACAGACACTGATGCTCATATTGTTCTAAAAAAGGTTAAACATCTATAAAGAGGCAACACAATAATTTGATAGTCCATCAAGTTGTCTGTATGCATTCAAACACAGTGAGAAACAATACATAAACAACAAGATGATAATCAACAGAGAAGCTGAGTTTATTTAATTCAATCAAGTTTACGTCACATTATGTGATTCCTCTACTTAATGCATATGTCTTGTCTTTGTCCTTTTGGATTAGAATATATGTGCGTCATTTGTCAACTCTAATGCCTTCTTTGGAAAGAAGAACTCATCAACATGTCTTTTAAAGATGTCAGCCAATCTCAGTTAACACGGAATATAAGTGCTATATAAATGAATTTATAAACCTGTTAACACTGGATATAAATAGATTTAAATTAACAGCAACAGCGGAAGAAACAACACGATCAAACACAGTAATATATGATCATTGTTAATAATCCAATCATTTTAAACCCCAACATAGTGAGATACCACTACCGCATCATAGACAGAAGCAACAGCACCCTCGTCATGGAGTCCTGCGAGGGCGGAGACCCCTCCAGCCTCATCGCTAATTGCATCAAAGAAAGGCATAATCTGGAAGAGCTCAAGTGTCTTTGATCATCATTACAAAACATATATCATGATTGATTAGATCAGATGAGGACAGTAGCAACTGCTATAGAACAGTGCTGGAGCCTGAGTTTTGTCATTTAGGACAATACACAGGTCACATGACTAATCAACAGAAGGTTACACCCACATGGACAGACCGGACCATATATATAGAATGGATGGATGCTCACTGATCAGTACGAAGTGTCCTGCAGGCATCAGTGTTACTAGGTACCAGGTTGTTATTGCTGCGTTCGTCATTTTCCATTGCCAGCTCAGAGAGACTGACGGTAAGAATTGAGAGTGTTTACATGACGATAAATGTATGTATTTCTGATATGTTTTACAGTTTTGTGTGTATAGCTCATGTCAGTAATTTGTAGTTTTGTTGTTTGTGTTTCCTTTCCTAGGTTTATAACCTGCTGGCCTATACGTGTTAGAGTATGTTGTATTGTGTAATGTTAGTATAAAAAAATCATCAAAGACACAGGTCTGAGTTGTGTCCGCTAACTCGGTTGCTCCAATACCCTTTACAAGGGGAGATCTGATTAGTTGCATTGCTTGTGTGACTGGCTAGATAATTGTGCAATACAACAGAACTTGAAGCTGCTTGAAGCTGCTTCTATAAAATGAAGCTTGGTATGCTGATGCAAGAGCTGAACAATAGCCGCAGAGAGCTGGCAGACGCCAGTTCCAAACTGGAGCAGATGGAGCAAAAGGTCCACAAGGTTTCAAGGTCCACAAGTGACCTGAAGCAGAGGTTGAAGGACCAGGAGAGAGACCACCAGAAGGAGGTGGCCGAGCTGGAGTTTAGAGTGTCCCGCCTCCATCAAATTAAGGAGGATGAGACCCTCCTCGACGCTCCTCCTGCCCTTGGGCCTGACTCGACCGACCCCAAAGTCCCTGTGGGTCCTCGCCCTGCCACGTCCAATGCAGGCGACCTGGACGACACCGTTCCAGCTCGGCTGGATGCCCACATGATGCCACCCCCAGCCAGTTCCACCCTGGCCGCCTGGACACTGGTGGTCTCTCAGGGTAAACATGCAGGTCCCCGCTCACGCTCACGACCCCCCCCACCCGAAGCCCCTCCGCTCTCTGCTGCCTCTCTCACCTTGGATGAGAAGCGTGTGAAAGAGACCTTACTGGAAATAGAGTGCGCAGAGATGAGAGACAACTTGCTATTCTGTGGTATCAGTGAGGATAAAGCTGAGAATAAAGCTGAGCCTGAAAAAATTGTTAGAGACTTTATGTCCAAAAACCTCAAACTGTCCCGTGAGGTCGTTAGGAACATAACCTTCTCTTGGGTTCACAGAATGGGCCGACCTGTGGAAGGAAAAAACAGACCAATTATAGCTCGGTTTGAGCACTACGAGCATAAAGAATTGGTGAAGAGCCGTGGTAAGGAATTGAAGGGGTCCTCTCTTTGGTTAAATGACCACTTTCCTGTGGAGATCAATGAGAGGAGAAAAAAGCTGTTTCCGATCATGAGGGAACACAGGGCCTTGCATAACGTGGCTTTGTCAGTTGATAAACTGTACATAAGTGGACAACTGTATAAAGACTCAAAGTTGACCCCCTGGCTCTTTTAGATGGAGTATGCTCTGTGTTTTTCATTTAATTTTTTTTTACTCTGAATTGCTATGACTACATCCAATACTGATATGCCCTGCATTAAGTTGGGCCTTCACAAGGGCCTGGTTTTAGCTCATGTGAATGTATGTAGTCTGCGTTATAAGTATCAGGATGTAGAATGTATACAGAGATAACCGTATTAACATCATTGCTATTTCTGAGACCCACCTTGATGAGATTTTATTTAATTTCCTAATAATGGCCTACTGCATTCACTTTCTTTGTTATGCGTGATATTTTATTTTATTTAAAACTTTAGTCACTTCTTTTTTTGCATTTGCATTATTGTTATTGTTACTTTGTTTGATCTTGTACATAGTTATTTTGAAAAAAAGTTTGACACATTTTGAAAATAAAATTGTAAAATGGTTATTTTACTGGTAGTGTTTTTATATTGTGTAGATGTAGAGGATTTTCCACTGCAACACGTTTAAATGACAACACAAACACTGCCGCTTATCCACAGGCTTTTCACTGTGTTCCACTTCCTGTCTTTTGATCCAATGAAATCCAATGAAACCGGTCAGATGACTAATGATATCCAATGAAATCCGACAGGAAGTGGAAAACACACAGCCAAGAAACAGGTGAATAGGAACAGTCCAAGGCGTGTCTTTTTTTTTGTAAAAAAAAAAAAAAAGAGAAAAAAAAAATCCCCCCATAAAAAGACACTTTAGAGAAGCACCAGGGGGCGCTACAGCGTAGAAAGTTTGGGTGGGCTGCAGAACACGGAACTACGCTTTACTTTGGTTCCACCTGTTAGATTGGCGTCCACTAAGGGGGCCCCGGTTTGGCGTGGGAGGCCCCTCAACACAGCATCTTTTGCAGTCTCGACTTAGAAGAAATCCAGGCTGTTCTTGGCCGACCCATGGGGATATAGATGGATTTGTACCACCAGGTCCCCAGGCAAAAATTGGCTTATATCCCCCTGTCCCCGGCCGACTTGCACCCGCGGCTATGGGTCCAGACTCCGGGGAGGGTGCTTAAGAGTGGGTCCCCGGGTTCGGATGGAGAGCCAGGTAGAGGGCTTAGCTGGGCTCTGGCTGGGCACGCCGGTGGGGGCCGGGCAAAACCCCATCTTTGGCCGTTTTGACTTCTGGACATAGTCATGACATTTTCACAGAAGTTGACTTCTGGACATGGAAGATTTCACAGATTTTCCAGAATCCAAGCCATAGAGGCTGCATTGATCGATCGATCGAACACTTGACCCCGCCCCCCGGCCCCGCCCCCGGACCCTCCCCCACCCGCTCTGTGGGCGTGGCCTGTCTTCTAGGGGGGCGTGGTTTGAAGCCGGGGGCGTGGCCTATCGGCGAGGGGGAGTTGTTTGTAGCTGTGGGCGTGGCCTATCGCCCGGGGGGGGGGGGGGGGGTTTGGAGCTGTGGGCGTGGCCTCTCGCCCAGGGGGGTGTGGTTTAAGGCTGGGGGCGTGGCCTATCACCTTGGATTGTGGTTTAAAGTCGGGTGCTTGTCCTCTATCGGCGAGGTGGGTGTGGTTTGAAGATGGGGGCGTGGCCCATCACCATGGGGGCGTGGTTTGAAGCTGTGGGTGTGGCTTATCACCTTGGGAGGGTGGTTTCAAGCTGTGGGCGTGGCCTATCACCTTGGGGGGTGTGGTAGCCGGGGGCCTAAAAAATAGCAGATCTACAAGCTCGTAGATCATATCTCTATGAGCTTGTAGATCTGATATCGGCTGGGGGTGGCCTATCACCCTGGGGTGTGTGGTCTGAAGCTGTGGGCGGGGCCTATTGGCTTGGGGCTGTAGTTTCGAGCTGGGGGCGTGGCCTAGCCCTGTGGATTGTGGTTTAAAGCTGTGTGCTTGTCCTCTATCGTCGAGGTGTGTGTAGTTTGAAGATGGGGGCGTGGCCTATCACCATGGGGGCGTGGCTAATCACCTTGGGAGGGGTGGTTTCGAGCTTTGGCCGTGGCCTATCGGCTTGGGGGCGTGGTTTACAGCCGTGGGCCTACAAAATAGCAGATCTACAAGCTCGTAGATCATAGCTCTACGAGCCTGTAGATCTGCTATCGTCTGGGGGGGGAGTGGCCTATCACCCTGGGGGTGTGTGGTTTGAAGCTGTGGGCTTGGCCTATCGGCTTGGGGGCGTGGTCCAAAGCTCTGGGCGTTGCGGGTCGGCTTGGGGACTTGGCTTGTGGCCTGTCGGCCTGGGGTTTGTGGTTTAAAGCCGGGGGGGGGGGGGGGGGCCCAAAAGTACCATGGGGGTGTGTTTTAAACAAAATAAAGAGCCATAATAGAGCATGCTTTTAAAACTACTCAAAGGACGACTTCACCCATTTAAGATGGTTATGGTTCCACTCTGTTACCATGCTCTGTTACAATATGTGATTTCATTGTTTTATTGACCTGGTTTATAAAGCTACACTTTAACACTCAGCCACTGTTAATACAATAAAATAAACATCAGTGTTTTCAAGGTATAACAGAGTAAATCTTTACCGTGACAAAACATTACATGTATATGAAGACACAATAACTGCATTGTATCTAAACAAATAATTCAAACTGTGATGTTATGTACTCTGATAATATGTCCGTCCAAACAACACAGCGAGGAGTTACATAAAGCAAGCAGCCAGTTAGCACTTTATTGCACCATTATCGTATGATTAGTCAATATAATAATGAATATGGCATTTTAATTCCTGACAAATGTGGACAGACACTGATGCTCATATTGTTCTAAAAAAGGTTAACAATCTATAAAGAGGCAACACAATAATTTGATAGTCCATCAAGTTGTCTGTATGCATTCAAACACAGTGAGAAACAATACATGAACAACACGATGATAATCAACAGAGAAGCTGAGTTTATTTAATTCAATCAAGTTTACGTCACATTATGTGATTCCTCTACTTTATGCATAATGTCTTGTCTTTGTCCTTTTGGATTAGAATATATGTGTGTCGTTTGTCAACTCTAATGCCTTCTTTGGAAAGAAGAACTCATCAACATGTCTTTTAAAGATGTCAGCCAAACTCAGTTAACACAGAATATAAGTGCTATATAAATTAATTTATAAACCTGTTAACACTGGATATAAATAGATTTAAATTAACAGCAACAGCGGAAGAAACAACACGATCAAACACAGTAATATATGATCATTGTTAATAATCCAATCATTTTAAACCCCAACATAGTGAGATACCACTACCGCATCATAGACAGAAGCAACAGCACCCTCGTCATGGAGTCCTGCGAGGGCGGAGACCCCTCCAGCCTCATCGCTAATTGCATCAAAGAAAGGCATAATCTGGAAGAGCTCAAGTGTCTTTGATCATCATTACAAAACATATATCATGATTGATTAGATCAGATGAGGACAGTAGCAACCGCTATAGAACAGTGCTGGAGCCTGAGTTTTGTCATTTAGGACAATACACAGGTCACATGACTAATCAACAGAAGGTTACACCCACATGGACAGACCGGACCATATATAGAATGGATGCTCACTGATCAGTACGAAGTGTCCTGCAGGCATCAGTGTTACTAGGTACCAGGTTGTTATTGCTGCGTTCGTCATTTTCCATTGCCAGCTCCGAGAGACTGACGGTAAGAATTGAGAGTGTTTACATGACGATAAATGTATGTATTTCTGATATGTTTTACAGTTTTGTGTGTATAGCTCATGTCAGTAATTTGTCGTGTTGTTGTTTGTGTTTCCTTTCCTAGGTTTATAACCTACTCATCTAATAAGTTGCATTGCCTGTGTGACTGGCTAGATAATTGTACAATACAACAGAACTTGAAGCTGCTTGAAGCTGCTTCTATAAAATGAAGCATGGATTGCTGAAGCAAGAGCTGATCAAGAACCGCAGAGAGCTGGCCGACGTCAGTTCCAAACTGGAGCAGATGGGGCAGAAGTTACGCCTGGTTTCAAGGTCCGAGAGTGTCCTGGAGCAGAGGTTGAAGGACCAGGAGAGAGACCACCAGAAGGAGGTGGCCGAGCTGAAGTTTAGAGTGTCCCGCCTCCATCAAAATAAGGAGGATGAGACCCTCCTCGACGCACCTCCTGCCCTTGGGCCTGACTCGACCGACCCCAAAGTCCCTGTTGGTCCTCGCCCTGCCACGTCCAATGCAGGCGACCTGGACGACACCGTTCCAGCGCGGCTGGATTCCCACTTAATGCCACCCCCGGCCAGTTCCACCCCGGCCCCCTGGACACTGGTCTCTCGGGGTAAACATGGAGGTCCCCACTCACTGGACAGACAGTGCAGAGAGATGAGAGACGACTTGCTATTCGGTGGTATCAGTGAGGATAAAGCTGAGGATAAAGCTGAGCCTGAAAAAATTGTTAGAGACTTTATGTCCAAATACCTCAGACTGTCCCCTGAGGTGGTTAGGAACATGACCTTCTCTAGGGTTCACAGACTGGGCCGACCTGTTGAAGGAAAAACCAGACCAATTATAGCTCGGTTTGAGCACTACGAGGATAAAGAATTGGTGCAGAGCCATGGTGAGGAATTGAAGGGGTCCTCTCTTTGGTTAAGAGACCACTTTCCTGAGGAGATCAATGACAGGAGAAAACAACTGTTTCCGATCATGATGAAACACAGGTTTCTGAATGACGTGGCTTTGTCATTTGATGAACTGTACATAAATGGACAACTGTATAAAGACCCAAAGGTGACCCCCTGGCTCTTTTAGACGGAGTATGCTGAGTGTTTTTCATTTCATTTTTTTTTACTCTGAATTGCTATGACTACATCCAATACTGATATGCCCTGCATTAAGTTGGGCCTTCACAAGGGCCTGGTTTTAGCTCATGTGAATGTATGTAGTCTGCGTTATAAGTATCAGGATGTAGAATGTATTGTCAGAGATAACCGTATTAACATCATTGCTATTTCTGAGACCCACCTTGATGAGATTTTATTTCATTTCCTAATAATGGCCTACTGCATTCACTTTCTTTGTTATGCGTGATATTTTATTTTATTTAAAACTTTAGTCACTTCTTTTTTTGCATTTGCATTATTGTTATTGTTACTTTGTTTGATCTTGTACATATGTTATTTTGAAAAAAAGTTTGACACATTTTGAAAATAAAATTGTAAAATGGTTATTTTACTGGTAGTGTTTTTATATTGTGTAGATGTAGAGGATTTTCCACTGCAACACATTTAAATGACAACAGTCTGGTTTCTACGTCAGTGACTTGTGTCCATGACAACCACCCGGAAGCGACTAACACAAACACTGCCGCTTATCCACAGGCTTTTCACTGTGTTCCACTTCCTGTCTTTTGATCCAATGAAATCCAATGAAACCGGTCAGATGACTAATGATATCCAATGAAATCCGACAGGAAGTGGAAAACACACAGCCAAGAAACAGGTGAATAGGAACAGTCCAAGGCGTGTTTTTTTTTTTGTAAAAAAAAAAAAAAAGAGAAGAAAAAAAATCCCCCCATAAAAAGACACTTTAGAGAAGCACCAGGGGGCGCTACAGCGTAGAAAGTTTGGGTGGGCTGCAGAACACGGAACTACGCTTTACTTTGGTTCCACCTGTTAGATTGGCGTCCACTAAGGGGGCCCCGGTTTGGCGTGGGAGGCCCCTCAACACAGCATCTTTTGCAGTCTCGACTTAGAAGAAATCCAGGCTGTTCTTGGCCGACCCATGGGGATATAGATGGATTTGTACCACCAGGTCCCCAGGCAAAAATTGGCTTATATCCCCCTGTCCCCGGCCGACTTGCACCCGCGGCTATGGGTCCAGACTCCGGGGAGGGTGCTTAAGAGTGGGTCCCCGGGTTCGGATGGAGAGCCAGGTAGAGGGCTTAGCTGGGCTCTGGCTGGGCACCCCGGTGGGGGCCGGAGGCTCCCCGGGGCCGCGTGGAGAGCCGGGCAAAACCCCATCTTTGGCCGTTTTGACTTCTGGACATAGTCATTTTCACAGAAGTTGACTTCTGGACATGGAAGATTTCACAGATTTTCCAGAATCCAAGCCATAGAGGCTGCATTGATCGATCGATCGAACACTTGACCCCGCCCCCCGGCCCCGCCCCCGGACCCTCCCCCACCCGCTCTGTGGGCGTGGCCTGTCGCATAGGGGGGCGTGGTTTGAAGCCGGGGGCGTGGCCTATCGGCGAGGGGGAGTTGTTTGGAGCTGTGGGCGTGGCCTATCGCCCGGGGGGGGGGGGGGGGGGGGGTTTGGAGCTGTGGGCGTGGCCTCTCGCCCAGGGGGGGGTGGTTTAAGGCTGGGGGCGTGGCCTATCAACTTGGATTGTGGTTTAAAGTCGGGTGCTTGTCCTCTATCGGCGAGGTGGGTGTGGTTTGAAGATGGGGGCGTGGCCCATCACCATGGGGCGTGGTTTGAAGCTGTGGGTGTGGCTTATCACCTTGGGAGGGTGGTTTCAAGCTGTGGGCGTGGCCTATCACCTTGGGGGGTGTGGTAGCCGGGGGCCTCAAAAATAGCAGATCTACAAGCTCGTAGATCATATCTCTATGAGCTTGTAGATCTGATATCGGCTGGGGGTGGCCTATCACCCTGGGGTGTGTGGTCTGAAGCTGTGGGCGGGGCCTATTGGCTTGGGGCTGTAGTTTCGAGCTGGGGGCGTGGCCTAGCCCTGTGGATTGTGGTTTAAAGCTGTGTGCTTGTCCTCTATCGTCGAGGTGTGTGTAGTTTGAAGATGGGGGCGTGGCCTATCACCATGGGGGCGTGGTTTGAAGCGGTGGGCGTGGCTTATCACCTTGGGAGGGGTGGTTTCGAGCTTTGGGTGTGGCCTATCGGCTTGGGGGCGTGGTTTACAGCCGTGGGCCTAAAAAATAGCAGATCTACAAGCTCGTAGATCATAGCTCTACGAGCCTGTAGATCTGCTATCGTCTGGGGGTGGGAGTGGCCTATCACCCTGGGGGTGTGTGGTTTGAAGCTGTGGGCTTGGCCTATCGGCTTGGGGGCGTGGTCCAAAGCTCTGGGCGTTGCGGGTCGGCTTGGGGACGTGGCTTGTGGCCTGTCGGCCTGGGGTTTGTGGTTTAAAGCCGGGGGGGGGGGGGGGGGGGGGGCACCAAAAGTACCATGGGGGTGTGTTTTAAACAAAATTAAGAGCCATAATAGAGCATGCTTTTAAAACTACTCAAAGGACGACTTCACCCATTTAAGATGGTTATGGTTCCACTCTGTTACCATGCTCTGTTACAATATGTGATTTCATTGTTTTATTGACCTGGCTTATAGAGCTACACTTTAACACTCAGCCACAGTTAATACAATAAAATAAACATCAGTGTTTTCAAGGTATAACAGAGTAAATCTTTACCGTGACAAAACATTACATGTATATGAAGACACAATAACTGCATTGTATCTAAACAAATAATTCAAACTGTGATGTTATTTACTATGATAATATGTCCGTCCAAACAACACACAGCGAGGAGTTACATAAAGCAAGCAGCCAGTTAGCACTTTATTGCACCATTATCGTATGATTAGTCAATATAATAATGAATATGGCATTTTAATTCCTGACAAATGTGGACAGACACTGATGCTCATATTGTTCTAAAAAAGGTTAAACATCTATAAAGAGGCAACACAATAATTTGATAGTCCATCAAGTTGTCTGTATGCATTCAAACACAGTGAGAAACAATACATAAACAACAAGATGATAATCAACAGAGAAGCTGAGTTTATTTAATTCAATCAAGTTTACGTCACATTATGTGATTCCTCTACTTAATGAATATGTCTTGTCTTTGTCCTTTTGGATTAGAATATATGTGCGTCATTTGTCAACTCTAATGCCTTCTTTGGAAAGAAGAACTCATCAACATGTCTTTTAAAGATGTCAGCCAATCTCAGTTAACACGGAATATAAGTGCTATATAAATGAATTTATAAACCTGTTAACACTGGATATAAATAGATTTAAATTAACAGCAACAGCGGAAGAAACAACACGATCAAACACAGTAATATATGATCATTGTTAATAATCCAATCATTTTAAACCCCAACATAGTGAGATACCACTACCGCATCATAGACAGAAGCAACAGCACCCTCGTCATGGAGTCCTGCGAGGGCGGAGACCCCTCCAGCCTCATCGCTAATTGCATCAAAGAAAGGCATAATCTGGAAGAGCTCAAGTGTCTTTGATCATCATTACAAAACATATATCATGATTGATTAGATCAGATGAGGACAGTAGCAACTGCTATAGAACAGTGCTGGAGCCTGAGTTTTGTCATTTAGGACAATACACAGGTCACATGACTAATCAACAGAAGGTTACACCCACATGGACAGACCGGACCATATATATAGAATGGATGGATGCTCACTGATCAGTACGAAGTGTCCTGCAGGCATCAGTGTTACTAGGTACCAGGTTGTTATTGCTGCGTTCGTCATTTTCCATTGCCAGCTCAGAGAGACTGACGGTAAGAATTGAGAGTGTTTACATGACGATAAATGTATGTATTTCTGATATGTTTTACAGTTTTGTGTGTATAGCTCATGTCAGTAATTTGTAGTTTTGTTGTTTGTGTTTCCTTTCCTAGGTTTATAACCTGCTGGCCTATACGTGTTAGAGTATGTTGTATTGTGTAATGTTAGTATTAAAAAATCATCAAAGACACAGGTCTGAGTTGTGTCCGCTAACTCGGTTGCTCCAATACCCTTTACAAGGGGAGATCTGATTAGTTGCATTGCTTGTGTGACTGGCTAGATAATTGTGCAATACAACAGAACTTGAAGCTGCTTGAAGCTGCTTCTATAAAATGAAGCTTGGTATGCTGATGCAAGAGCTGAACAATAGCCGCAGAGAGCTGGCAGACGCCAGTTCCAAACTGGAGCAGATGGAGCAAAAGGTCCACAAGGTTTCAAGGTCCACAAGTGACCTGAAGCAGAGGTTGAAGGACCAGGAGAGAGACCACCAGAAGGAGGTGGCCGAGCTGGAGTTTAGAGTGTCCCGCCTCCATCAAATTAAGGAGGATGAGACCCTCCTCGACGCTCCTCCTGCCCTTGGGCCTGACTCGACCGACCCCAAAGTCCCTGTGGGTCCTCGCCCTGCCACGTCCAATGCAGGCGACCTGGACGACACCGTTCCAGCTCGGCTGGATGCCCACATGATGCCACCCCCAGCCAGTTCCACCCTGGCCGCCTGGACACTGGTGGTCTCTCAGGGTAAACATGCAGGTCCCCGCTCACGCTCACGACCCCCCCCACCCGAAGCCCCTCCGCTCTCTGCTGCCTCTCTCACCTTGGATGAGAAGCGTGTGAAAGAGACCTTACTGGAAATAGAGTGCGCAGAGATGAGAGACAACTTGCTATTCTGTGGTATCAGTGAGGATAAAGCTGAGAATAAAGCTGAGCCTGAAAAAATTGTTAGAGACTTTATGTCCAAAAACCTCAAACTGTCCCGTGAGGTCGTTAGGAACATAACCTTCTCTTGGGTTCACAGAATGGGCCGACCTGTGGAAGGAAAAAACAGACCAATTATAGCTCGGTTTGAGCACTACGAGCATAAAGAATTGGTGAAGAGCCGTGGTAAGGAATTGAAGGGGTCCTCTCTTTGGTTAAATGACCACTTTCCTGTGGAGATCAATGAGAGGAGAAAAAAGCTGTTTCCGATCATGAGGGAACACAGGGCCTTGCATAACGTGGCTTTGTCAGTTGATAAACTGTACATAAGTGGACAACTGTATAAAGACTCAAAGTTGACCCCCTGGCTCTTTTAGATGGAGTATGCTCTGTGTTTTTCATTTAATTTTTTTTTACTCTGAATTGCTATGACTACATCCAATACTGATATGCCCTGCATTAAGTTGGGCCTTCACAAGGGCCTGGTTTTAGCTCATGTGAATGTATGTAGTCTGCGTTATAAGTATCAGGATGTAGAATGTATACAGAGATAACCGTATTAACATCATTGCTATTTCTGAGACCCACCTTGATGAGATTTTATTTAATTTCCTAATAATGGCCTACTGCATTCACTTTCTTTGTTATGCGTGATATTTTATTTTATTTAAAACTTTAGTCACTTCTTTTTTTGCATTTGCATTATTGTTATTGTTACTTTGTTTGATCTTGTACATAGTTATTTTGAAAAAAAGTTTGACACATTTTGAAAATAAAATTGTAAAATGGTTATTTTACTGGTAGTGTTTTTATATTGTGTAGATGTAGAGGATTTTCCACTGCAACACGTTTAAATGACAACACAAACACTGCCGCTTATCCACAGGCTTTTCACTGTGTTCCACTTCCTGTCTTTTGATCCAATGAAATCCAATGAAACCGGTCAGATGACTAATGATATCCAATGAAATCCGACAGGAAGTGGAAAACACACAGCCAAGAAACAGGTGAATAGGAACAGTCCAAGGCGTGTCTTTTTTTTTGTAAACAAAAAAAAAAAAGAGAAAAAAAAAATCCCCCCATAAAAAGACACTTTAGAGAAGCACCAGGGGGCGCTACAGCGTAGAAAGTTTGGGTGGGCTGCAGAACACGGAACTACGCTTTACTTTGGTTCCACCTGTTAGATTGGCGTCCACTAAGGGGGCCCCGGTTTGGCGTGGGAGGCCCCTCAACACAGCATCTTTTGCAGTCTCGACTTAGAAGAAATCCAGGCTGTTCTTGGCCGACCCATGGGGATATAGATGGATTTGTACCACCAGGTCCCCAGGCAAAAATTGGCTTATATCCCCCTGTCCCCGGCCGACTTGCACCCGCGGCTATGGGTCCAGACTCCGGGGAGGGTGCTTAAGAGTGGGTCCCCGGGTTCGGATGGAGAGCCAGGTAGAGGGCTTAGCTGGGCTCTGGCTGGGCACCCCGGTGGGGGCCGGAGGCTCCCCGGGGCCGCGTGGAGAGCCGGGCAAAACCCCATCTTTGGCCGTTTTGACTTCTGGACATAGTCATTTTCACAGAAGTTGACTTCTGGACATGGAAGATTTCACAGATTTTCCAGAATCCAAGCCATAGAGGCTGCATTGATCGATCGATCGAACACTTGACCCCGCCCCCCGGCCCCGCCCCCGGACCCTCCCCCACCCGCTCTGTGGGCGTGGCCTGTCGCATAGGGGGGCGTGGTTTGAAGCCGGGGGCGTGGCCTATCGGCGAGGGGGAGTTGTTTGGAGCTGTGGGCGTGGCCTATCGCCCGGGGGGGGGGGGGGGGGGGGTTTGGAGCTGTGGGCGTGGCCTCTCGCCCAGGGGGGGGTGGTTTAAGGCTGGGGGCGTGGCCTATCAACTTGGATTGTGGTTTAAAGTCGGGTGCTTGTCCTCTATCGGCGAGGTGGGTGTGGTTTGAAGATGGGGGCGTGGCCCATCACCATGGGGCGTGGTTTGAAGCTGTGGGTGTGGCTTATCACCTTGGGAGGGTGGTTTCAAGCTGTGGGCGTGGCCTATCACCTTGGGGGGTGTGGTAGCCGGGGGCCTCAAAAATAGCAGATCTACAAGCTCGTAGATCATATCTCTATGAGCTTGTAGATCTGATATCGGCTGGGGGTGGCCTATCACCCTGGGGTGTGTGGTCTGAAGCTGTGGGCGGGGCCTATTGGCTTGGGGCTGTAGTTTCGAGCTGGGGGCGTGGCCTAGCCCTGTGGATTGTGGTTTAAAGCTGTGTGCTTGTCCTCTATCGTCGAGGTGTGTGTAGTTTGAAGATGGGGGCGTGGCCTATCACCATGGGGGCGTGGTTTGAAGCGGTGGGCGTGGCTTATCACCTTGGGAGGGGTGGTTTCGAGCTTTGGGTGTGGCCTATCGGCTTGGGGGCGTGGTTTACAGCCGTGGGCCTAAAAAATAGCAGATCTACAAGCTCGTAGATCATAGCTCTACGAGCCTGTAGATCTGCTATCGTCTGGGGGTGGGAGTGGCCTATCACCCTGGGGGTGTGTGGTTTGAAGCTGTGGGCTTGGCCTATCGGCTTGGGGGCGTGGTCCAAAGCTCTGGGCGTTGCGGGTCGGCTTGGGGACGTGGCTTGTGGCCTGTCGGCCTGGGGTTTGTGGTTTAAAGCCGGGGGGGGGGGGGGGGGGGGCACCAAAAGTACCATGGGGGTGTGTTTTAAACAAAATTAAGAGCCATAATAGAGCATGCTTTTAAAACTACTCAAAGGACGACTTCACCCATTTAAGATGGTTATGGTTCCACTCTGTTACCATGCTCTGTTACAATATGTGATTTCATTGTTTTATTGACCTGGCTTATAGAGCTACACTTTAACACTCAGCCACAGTTAATACAATAAAATAAACATCAGTGTTTTCAAGGTATAACAGAGTAAATCTTTACCGTGACAAAACATTACATGTATATGAAGACACAATAACTGCATTGTATCTAAACAAATAATTCAAACTGTGATGTTATTTACTATGATAATATGTCCGTCCAAACAACACACAGCGAGGAGTTACATAAAGCAAGCAGCCAGTTAGCACTTTATTGCACCATTATCGTATGATTAGTCAATATAATAATGAATATGGCATTTTAATTCCTGACAAATGTGGACAGACACTGATGCTCATATTGTTCTAAAAAAGGTTAAACATCTATAAAGAGGCAACACAATAATTTGATAGTCCATCAAGTTGTCTGTATGCATTCAAACACAGTGAGAAACAATACATAAACAACAAGATGATAATCAACAGAGAAGCTGAGTTTATTTAATTCAATCAAGTTTACGTCACATTATGTGATTCCTCTACTTAATGCATATGTCTTGTCTTTGTCCTTTTGGATTAGAATATATGTGCGTCATTTGTCAACTCTAATGCCTTCTTTGGAAAGAAGAACTCATCAACATGTCTTTTAAAGATGTCAGCCAATCTCAGTTAACACGGAATATAAGTGCTATATAAATGAATTTATAAACCTGTTAACACTGGATATAAATAGATTTAAATTAACAGCAACAGCGGAAGAAACAACACGATCAAACACAGTAATATATGATCATTGTTAATAATCCAATCATTTTAAACCCCAACATAGTGAGATACCACTACCGCATCATAGACAGAAGCAACAGCACCCTCGTCATGGAGTCCTGCGAGGGCGGAGACCCCTCCAGCCTCATCGCTAATTGCATCAAAGAAAGGCATAATCTGGAAGAGCTCAAGTGTCTTTGATCATCATTACAAAACATATATCATGATTGATTAGATCAGATGAGGACAGTAGCAACTGCTATAGAACAGTGCTGGAGCCTGAGTTTTGTCATTTAGGACAATACACAGGTCACATGACTAATCAACAGAAGGTTACACCCACATGGACAGACCGGACCATATATATAGAATGGATGGATGCTCACTGATCAGTACGAAGTGTCCTGCAGGCATCAGTGTTACTAGGTACCAGGTTGTTATTGCTGCGTTCGTCATTTTCCATTGCCAGCTCAGAGAGACTGACGGTAAGAATTGAGAGTGTTTACATGACGATAAATGTATGTATTTCTGATATGTTTTACAGTTTTGTGTGTATAGCTCATGTCAGTAATTTGTAGTTTTGTTGTTTGTGTTTCCTTTCCTAGGTTTATAACCTGCTGGCCTATACGTGTTAGAGTATGTTGTATTGTGTAATGTTAGTATAAAAAAATCATCAAAGACACAGGTCTGAGTTGTGTCCGCTAACTCGGTTGCTCCAATACCCTTTACAAGGGGAGATCTGATTAGTTGCATTGCTTGTGTGACTGGCTATATAATTGTGCAATACAACAGAACTTGAAGCTGCTTGAAGCTGCTTCTATAAAATGAAGCTTGGTATGCTGATGCAAGAGCTGAACAATAGCCGCAGAGAGCTGGCAGACGCCAGTTCCAAACTGGAGCAGATGGAGCAAAAGGTCCACAAGGTTTCAAGGTCCACAAGTGACCTGAAGCAGAGGTTGAAGGACCAGGAGAGAGACCACCAGAAGGAGGTGGCCGAGCTGGAGTTTAGAGTGTCCCGCCTCCATCAAATTAAGGAGGATGAGACCCTCCTCGACGCTCCTCCTGCCCTTGGGCCTGACTCGACCGACCCCAAAGTCCCTGTGGGTCCTCGCCCTGCCACGTCCAATGCAGGCGACCTGGACGACACCGTTCCAGCTCGGCTGGATGCCCACATGATGCCACCCCCAGCCAGTTCCACCCTGGCCGCCTGGACACTGGTGGTCTCTCAGGGTAAACATGCAGGTCCCCGCTCACGCTCACGACCCCCCCCACCCGAAGCCCCTCCGCTCTCTGCTGCCTCTCTCACCTTGGATGAGAAGCGTGTGAAAGAGACCTTACTGGAAATAGAGTGCGCAGAGATGAGAGACAACTTGCTATTCTGTGGTATCAGTGAGGATAAAGCTGAGAATAAAGCTGAGCCTGAAAAAATTGTTAGAGACTTTATGTCCAAAAACCTCAAACTGTCCCGTGAGGTCGTTAGGAACATAACCTTCTCTTGGGTTCACAGAATGGGCCGACCTGTGGAAGGAAAAAACAGACCAATTATAGCTCGGTTTGAGCACTACGAGCATAAAGAATTGGTGAAGAGCCGTGGTAAGGAATTGAAGGGGTCCTCTCTTTGGTTAAATGACCACTTTCCTGTGGAGATCAATGAGAGGAGAAAAAAGCTGTTTCCGATCATGAGGGAACACAGGGCCTTGCATAACGTGGCTTTGTCAGTTGATAAACTGTACATAAGTGGACAACTGTATAAAGACTCAAAGTTGACCCCCTGGCTCTTTTAGATGGAGTATGCTCTGTGTTTTTCATTTAATTTTGTTTTACTCTGAATTGCTATGACTACATCCAATACTGATATGCCCTGCATTAAGTTGGGCCTTCACAAGGGCCTGGTTTTAGCTCATGTGAATGTATGTAGTCTGCGTTATAAGTATCAGGATGTAGAATGTATACAGAGATAACCGTATTAACATCATTGCTATTTCTGAGACCCACCTTGATGAGATTTTATTTAATTTCCTAATAATGGCCTACTGCATTCACTTTCTTTGTTATGCGTGATATTTTATTTTATTTAAAACTTTAGTCACTTCTTTTTTTGCATTTGCATTATTGTTATTGTTACTTTGTTTGATCTTGTACATAGTTATTTTGAAAAAAAGTTTGACACATTTTGAAAATAAAATTGTAAAATGGTTATTTTACTGGTAGTGTTTTTATATTGTGTAGATGTAGAGGATTTTCCACTGCAACACGTTTAAATGACAACACAAACACTGCCGCTTATCCACAGGCTTTTCACTGTGTTCCACTTCCTGTCTTTTGATCCAATGAAATCCAATGAAACCGGTCAGATGACTAATGATATCCAATGAAATCCGACAGGAAGTGGAAAACACACAGCCAAGAAACAGGTGAATAGGAACAGTCCAAGGCGTGTCTTTTTTTTTGTAAAAAAAAAAAAAAAGAGAAAAAAAAAATCCCCCCATAAAAAGACACTTTAGAGAAGCACCAGGGGGCGCTACAGCGTAGAAAGTTTGGGTGGGCTGCAGAACACGGAACTACGCTTTACTTTGGTTCCACCTGTTAGATTGGCGTCCACTAAGGGGGCCCCGGTTTGGCGTGGGAGGCCCCTCAACACAGCATCTTTTGCAGTCTCGACTTAGAAGAAATCCAGGCTGTTCTTGGCCGACCCATGGGGATATAGATGGATTTGTACCACCAGGTCCCCAGGCAAAAATTGGCTTATATCCCCCTGTCCCCGGCCGACTTGCACCCGCGGCTATGGGTCCAGACTCCGGGGAGGGTGCTTAAGAGTGGGTCCCCGGGTTCGGATGGAGAGCCAGGTAGAGGGCTTAGCTGGGCTCTGGCTGGGCACGCCGGTGGGGGCCGGGCAAAACCCCATCTTTGGCCGTTTTGACTTCTGGACATAGTCATGACATTTTCACAGAAGTTGACTTCTGGACATGGAAGATTTCACAGATTTTCCAGAATCCAAGCCATAGAGGCTGCATTGATCGATCGATCGAACACTTGGCCCCGCCCCCCGGCCCCGCCCCCGGACCCTCCCCCACCCGCTCTGTGGGCGTGGCCTGTCTTCTAGGGGGGCGTGGTTTGAAGCCGGGGGCGTGGCCTATCGGCGAGGGGGAGTTGTTTGTAGCTGTGGGCGTGGCCTATCGCCCGGGGGGGGGGGGGGGGGGGGTTTGGAGCTGTGGGCGTGGCCTCTCGCCCAGGGGGGTGTGGTTTAAGGCTGGGGGCGTGGCCTATCACCTTGGATTGTGGTTTAAAGTCGGGTGCTTGTCCTCTATCGGCGAGGTGGGTGTGGTTTGAAGATGGGGGCGTGGCCCATCACCATGGGGGCGTGGTTTGAAGCTGTGGGTGTGGCTTATCACCTTGGGAGGGTGGTTTCAAGCTGTGGGCGTGGCCTATCACCTTGGGGGGTGTGGTAGCCGGGGGCCTAAAAAATAGCAGATCTACAAGCTCGTAGATCATATCTCTATGAGCTTGTAGATCTGATATCGGCTGGGGGTGGCCTATCACCCTGGGGTGTGTGGTCTGAAGCTGTGGGCGGGGCCTATTGGCTTGGGGCTGTAGTTTCGAGCTGGGGGCGTGGCCTAGCCCTGTGGATTGTGGTTTAAAGCTGTGTGCTTGTCCTCTATCGTCGAGGTGTGTGTAGTTTGAAGATGGGGGCGTGGCCTATCACCATGGGGGCGTGGCTAATCACCTTGGGAGGGGTGGTTTCGAGCTTTGGCCGTGGCCTATCGGCTTGGGGGCGTGGTTTACAGCCGTGGGCCTACAAAATAGCAGATCTACAAGCTCGTAGATCATAGCTCTACGAGCCTGTAGATCTGCTATCGTCTGGGGGTGGGAGTGGCCTATCACCCTGGGGGTGTGTGGTTTGAAGCTGTGGGCTTGGCCTATCGGCTTGGGGGCGTGGTCCAAAGCTCTGGGCGTTGCGGGTCGGCTTGGGGACTTGGCTTGTGGCCTGTCGGCCTGGGGTTTGTGGTTTAAAGCCGGGGGGGGGGGGGGGGCCCCAAAAGTACCATGGGGGTGTGTTTTAAACAAAATAAAGAGCCATAATAGAGCATGCTTTTAAAACTACTCAAAGGACGACTTCACCCATTTAAGATGGTTATGGTTCCACTCTGTTACCATGCTCTGTTACAATATGTGATTTCATTGTTTTATTGACCTGGTTTATAAAGCTACACTTTAACACTCAGCCACTGTTAATACAATAAAATAAACATCAGTGTTTTCAAGGTATAACAGAGTAAATCTTTACCGTGACAAAACATTACATGTATATGAAGACACAATAACTGCATTGTATCTAAACAAATAATTCAAACTGTGATGTTATGTACTCTGATAATATGTCCGTCCAAACAACACAGCGAGGAGTTACATAAAGCAAGCAGCCAGTTAGCACTTTATTGCACCATTATCGTATGATTAGTCAATATAATAATGAATATGGCATTTTAATTCCTGACAAATGTGGACAGACACTGATGCTCATATTGTTCTAAAAAAGGTTAACAATCTATAAAGAGGCAACACAATAATTTGATAGTCCATCAAGTTGTCTGTATGCATTCAAACACAGTGAGAAACAATACATGAACAACACGATGATAATCAACAGAGAAGCTGAGTTTATTTAATTCAATCAAGTTTACGTCACATTATGTGATTCCTCTACTTTATGCATAATGTCTTGTCTTTGTCCTTTTGGATTAGAATATATGTGTGTCGTTTGTCAACTCTAATGCCTTCTTTGGAAAGAAGAACTCATCAACATGTCTTTTAAAGATGTCAGCCAAACTCAGTTAACACAGAATATAAGTGCTATATAAATTAATTTATAAACCTGTTAACACTGGATATAAATAGATTTAAATTAACAGCAACAGCGGAAGAAACAACACGATCAAACACAGTAATATATGATCATTGTTAATAATCCAATCATTTTAAACCCCAACATAGTGAGATACCACTACCGCATCATAGACAGAAGCAACAGCACCCTCGTCATGGAGTCCTGCGAGGGCGGAGACCCCTCCAGCCTCATCGCTAATTGCATCAAAGAAAGGCATAATCTGGAAGAGCTCAAGTGTCTTTGATCATCATTACAAAACATATATCATGATTGATTAGATCAGATGAGGACAGTAGCAACCGCTATAGAACAGTGCTGGAGCCTGAGTTTTGTCATTTAGGACAATACACAGGTCACATGACTAATCAACAGAAGGTTACACCCACATGGACAGACCGGACCATATATAGAATGGATGCTCACTGATCAGTACGAAGTGTCCTGCAGGCATCAGTGTTACTAGGTACCAGGTTGTTATTGCTGCGTTCGTCATTTTCCATTGCCAGCTCCGAGAGACTGACGGTAAGAATTGAGAGTGTTTACATGACGATAAATGTATGTATTTCTGATATGTTTTACAGTTTTGTGTGTATAGCTCATGTCAGTAATTTGTCGTGTTGTTGTTTGTGTTTCCTTTCCTAGGTTTATAACCTACTCATCTAATAAGTTGCATTGCCTGTGTGACTGGCTAGATAATTGTACAATACAACAGAACTTGAAGCTGCTTGAAGCTGCTTCTATAAAATGAAGCATGGATTGCTGAAGCAAGAGCTGATCAAGAACCGCAGAGAGCTGGCCGACGTCAGTTCCAAACTGGAGCAGATGGGGCAGAAGTTACGCCTGGTTTCAAGGTCCGAGAGTGTCCTGGAGCAGAGGTTGAAGGACCAGGAGAGAGACCACCAGAAGGAGGTGGCCGAGCTGAAGTTTAGAGTGTCCCGCCTCCATCAAAATAAGGAGGATGAGACCCTCCTCGACGCACCTCCTGCCCTTGGGCCTGACTCGACCGACCCCAAAGTCCCTGTTGGTCCTCGCCCTGCCACGTCCAATGCAGGCGACCTGGACGACACCGTTCCAGCGCGGCTGGATTCCCACTTAATGCCACCCCCGGCCAGTTCCACCCCGGCCCCCTGGACACTGGTCTCTCGGGGTAAACATGGAGGTCCCCACTCACTGGACAGACAGTGCAGAGAGATGAGAGACGACTTGCTATTCGGTGGTATCAGTGAGGATAAAGCTGAGGATAAAGCTGAGCCTGAAAAAATTGTTAGAGACTTTATGTCCAAATACCTCAGACTGTCCCCTGAGGTGGTTAGGAACATGACCTTCTCTAGGGTTCACAGACTGGGCCGACCTGTTGAAGGAAAAACCAGACCAATTATAGCTCGGTTTGAGCACTACGAGGATAAAGAATTGGTGCAGAGCCATGGTGAGGAATTGAAGGGGTCCTCTCTTTGGTTAAGAGACCACTTTCCTGAGGAGATCAATGACAGGAGAAAACAACTGTTTCCGATCATGATGAAACACAGGTTTCTGAATGACGTGGCTTTGTCATTTGATGAACTGTACATAAATGGACAACTGTATAAAGACCCAAAGGTGACCCCCTGGCTCTTTTAGACGGAGTATGCTGAGTGTTTTTCATTTCATTTTTTTTTACTCTGAATTGCTATGACTACATCCAATACTGATATGCCCTGCATTAAGTTGGGCCTTCACAAGGGCCTGGTTTTAGCTCATGTGAATGTATGTAGTCTGCGTTATAAGTATCAGGATGTAGAATGTATTGTCAGAGATAACCGTATTAACATCATTGCTATTTCTGAGACCCACCTTGATGAGATTTTATTTCATTTCCTAATAATGGCCTACTGCATTCACTTTCTTTGTTATGCGTGATATTTTATTTTATTTAAAACTTTAGTCACTTCTTTTTTTGCATTTGCATTATTGTTATTGTTACTTTGTTTGATCTTTACATATGTTATTTTGAAAAAAAGTTTGACACATTTTGAAAATAAAATTGTAAAATGGTTATTTTACTGGTAGTGTTTTTATATTGTGTAGATGTAGAGGATTTTCCACTGCAACACATTTAAATGACAACAGTCTGGTTTCTACGTCAGTGACTTGTGTCCATGACAACCACCCGGAAGCGACTAACACAAACACTGCCGCTTATCCACAGGCTTTTCACTGTGTTCCACTTCCTGTCTTTTGATCCAATGAAATCCAATGAAACCGGTCAGATGACTAATGATATCCAATGAAATCCGACAGGAAGTGGAAAACACACAGCCAAGAAACAGGTGAATAGGAACAGTCCAAGGCGTGTTTTTTTTTTTGTAAAAAAAAAAAAAAAGAGAAAAAAAAAATCCCCCCATAAAAAGACACTTTAGAGAAGCACCAGGGGGCGCTACAGCGTAGAAAGTTTGGGTGGGCTGCAGAACACGGAACTACGCTTTACTTTGGTTCCACCTGTTAGATTGGCGTCCACTAAGGGGGCCCCGGTTTGGCGTGGGAGGCCCCTCAACACAGCATCTTTTGCAGTCTCGACTTAGAAGAAATCCAGGCTGTTCTTGGCCGACCCATGGGGATATAGATGGATTTGTACCACCAGGTCCCCAGGCAAAAATTGGCTTATATCCCCCTGTCCCCGGCCGACTTGCACCCGCGGCTATGGGTCCAGACTCCGGGGAGGGTGCTTAAGAGTGGGTCCCCGGGTTCGGATGGAGAGCCAGGTAGAGGGCTTAGCTGGGCTCTGGCTGGGCACCCCGGTGGGGGCCGGAGGCTCCCCGGGGCCGCGTGGAGAGCCGGGCAAAACCCCATCTTTGGCCGTTTTGACTTCTGGACATAGTCATTTTCACAGAAGTTGACTTCTGGACATGGAAGATTTCACAGATTTTCCAGAATCCAAGCCATAGAGGCTGCATTGATCGATCGATCGAACACTTGACCCCGCCCCCCGGCCCCGCCCCCGGACCCTCTCCCACCCGCTCTGTGGGCGTGGCCTGTCGCATAGGGGGGTGTGGTTTGAAGCCGGGGGCGTGGCCTATCGGCGAGGGGGAGTTGTTTGGAGCTGTGGGCGTGGCCTATCGCCCGGGGGGGGGGGGGGGGGGGGGGGGGGTTTGGAGCTGTGGGCGTGGCCTCTCGCCCAGGGGGGGGTGGTTTAAGGCTGGGGGCGTGGCCTATCAACTTGGATTGTGGTTTAAAGTCGGGTGCTTGTCCTCTATCGGCGAGGTGGGTGTGGTTTGAAGATGGGGGCGTGGCCCATCACCATGGGACGTGGTTTGAAGCTGTGGGTGTGGCTTATCACCTTGGGAGGGTGGTTTCAAGCTGTGGGCGTGGCCTATCACCTTGGGGGGTGTGGTAGCCGGGGGCCTCAAAAATAGCAGATCTACAAGCTCGTAGATCATATCTCTATGAGCTTGTAGATCTGATATCGGCTGGGGGTGGCCTATCACCCTGGGGTGTGTGGTCTGAAGCTGTGGGCGGGGCCTATTGGCTTGGGGCTGTAGTTTCGAGCTGGGGGCGTGGCCTAGCCCTTTGGATTGTGGTTTAAAGCTGTGTGCTTGTCCTCTATCGTCGAGGTGTGTGTAGTTTGAAGATGGGGGCGTGGCCTATCACCATGGGGGCGTGGTTTGAAGCGGTGGGCGTGGCTTATCACCTTGGGAGGGGTGGTTTCGAGCTTTGGGTGTGGCCTATCGGCTTGGGGGCGTGGTTTACAGCCGTGGGCCTAAAAAATAGCAGATCTACAAGCTCGTAGATCATAGCTCTACGAGCCTGTAGATCTGCTATCGTCTGGGGGTGGGAGTGGCCTATCACCCTGGGGGGGTGTGGTTTGAAGCTGTGGGCTTGGCCTATCGGCTTGGGGGCGTGGTCCAAAGCTCTGGGCGTTGCGGGTCGGCTTGGGGACGTGGCTTGTGGCCTGTCGGCCTGGGGTTTGTGGTTTAAAGCCGGGGGGGGGGGGGGGGGGGGGCACCAAAAGTACCATGGGGGTGTGTTTTAAACAAAATTAAGAGCCATAATAGAGCATGCTTTTAAAACTACTCAAAGGACGACTTCACCCATTTAAGATGGTTATGGTTCCACTCTGTTACCATGCTCTGTTACAATATGTGATTTCATTGTTTTATTGACCTGGCTTATAGAGCTACACTTTAACACTCAGCCACAGTTAATACAATAAAATAAACATCAGTGTTTTCAAGGTATAACAGAGTAAATCTTTACCGTGACAAAACATTACATGTATATGAAGACACAATAACTGCATTGTATCTAAACAAATAATTCAAACTGTGATGTTATTTACTATGATAATATGTCCGTCCAAACAACACACAGCGAGGAGTTACATAAAGCAAGCAGCCAGTTAGCACTTTATTGCACCATTATCGTATGATTAGTCAATATAATAATGAATATGGCATTTTAATTCCTGACAAATGTGGACAGACACTGATGCTCATATTGTTCTAAAAAAGGTTAAACATCTATAAAGAGGCAACACAATAATTTGATAGTCCATCAAGTTGTCTGTATGCATTCAAACACAGTGAGAAACAATACATAAACAACAAGATGATAATCAACAGAGAAGCTGAGTTTATTTAATTCAATCAAGTTTACGTCACATTATGTGATTCCTCTACTTAATGCATATGTCTTGTCTTTGTCCTTTTGGATTAGAATATATGTGCGTCATTTGTCAACTCTAATGCCTTCTTTGGAAAGAAGAACTCATCAACATGTCTTTTAAAGATGTCAGCCAATCTCAGTTAACACGGAATATAAGTGCTATATAAATGAATTTATAAACCTGTTAACACTGGATATAAATAGATTTAAATTAACAGCAACAGCGGAAGAAACAACACGATCAAACACAGTAATATATGATCATTGTTAATAATCCAATCATTTTAAACCCCAACATAGTGAGATACCACTACCGCATCATAGACAGAAGCAACAGCACCCTCGTCATGGAGTCCTGCGAGGGCGGAGACCCCTCCAGCCTCATCGCTAATTGCATCAAAGAAAGGCATAATCTGGAAGAGCTCAAGTGTCTTTGATCATCATTACAAAACATATATCATGATTGATTAGATCAGATGAGGACAGTAGCAACTGCTATAGAACAGTGCTGGAGCCTGAGTTTTGTCATTTAGGACAATACACAGGTCACATGACTAATCAACAGAAGGTTACACCCACATGGACAGACCGGACCATATATATAGAATGGATGGATGCTCACTGATCAGTACGAAGTGTCCTGCAGGCATCAGTGTTACTAGGTACCAGGTTGTTATTGCTGCGTTCGTCATTTTCCATTGCCAGCTCAGAGAGACTGACGGTAAGAATTGAGAGTGTTTACATGACGATAAATGTATGTATTTCTGATATGTTTTACAGTTTTGTGTGTATAGCTCATGTCAGTAATTTGTAGTTTTGTTGTTTGTGTTTCCTTTCCTAGGTTTATAACCTGCTGGCCTATACGTGTTAGAGTATGTTGTATTGTGTAATGTTAGTATAAAAAAATCATCAAAGACACAGGTCTGAGTTGTGTCCGCTAACTCGGTTGCTCCAATACCCTTTACAAGGGGAGATCTGATTAGTTGCATTGCTTGTGTGACTGGCTAGATAATTGTGCAATACAACAGAACTTGAAGCTGCTTGAAGCTGCTTCTATAAAATGAAGCTTGGTATGCTGATGCAAGAGCTGAACAATAGCCGCAGAGAGCTGGCAGACGCCAGTTCCAAACTGGAGCAGATGGAGCAAAAGGTCCACAAGGTTTCAAGGTCCACAAGTGACCTGAAGCAGAGGTTGAAGGACCAGGAGAGAGACCACCAGAAGGAGGTGGCCGAGCTGGAGTTTAGAGTGTCCCGCCTCCATCAAATTAAGGAGGATGAGACCCTCCTCGACGCTCCTCCTGCCCTTGGGCCTGACTCGACCGACCCCAAAGTCCCTGTGGGTCCTCGCCCTGCCACGTCCAATGCAGGCGACCTGGACGACACCGTTCCAGCTCGGCTGGATGCCCACATGATGCCACCCCCAGCCAGTTCCACCCTGGCCGCCTGGACACTGGTGGTCTCTCAGGGTAAACATGCAGGTCCCCGCTCACGCTCACGACCCCCCCCACCCGAAGCCCCTCCGCTCTCTGCTGCCTCTCTCACCTTGGATGAGAAGCGTGTGAAAGAGACCTTACTGGAAATAGAGTGCGCAGAGATGAGAGACAACTTGCTATTCTGTGGTATCAGTGAGGATAAAGCTGAGAATAAAGCTGAGCCTGAAAAAATTGTTAGAGACTTTATGTCCAAAAACCTCAAACTGTCCCGTGAGGTCGTTAGGAACATAACCTTCTCTTGGGTTCACAGAATGGGCCGACCTGTGGAAGGAAAAAACAGACCAATTATAGCTCGGTTTGAGCACTACGAGCATAAAGAATTGGTGAAGAGCCGTGGTAAGGAATTGAAGGGGTCCTCTCTTTGGTTAAATGACCACTTTCCTGTGGAGATCAATGAGAGGAGAAAAAAGCTGTTTCCGATCATGAGGGAACACAGGGCCTTGCATAACGTGGCTTTGTCAGTTGATAAACTGTACATAAGTGGACAACTGTATAAAGACTCAAAGTTGACCCCCTGGCTCTTTTAGATGGAGTATGCTCTGTGTTTTTCATTTAATTTTTTTTTACTCTGAATTGCTATGACTACATCCAATACTGATATGCCCTGCATTAAGTTGGGCCTTCACAAGGGCCTGGTTTTAGCTCATGTGAATGTATGTAGTCTGCGTTATAAGTATCAGGATGTAGAATGTATACAGAGATAACCGTATTAACATCATTGCTATTTCTGAGACCCACCTTGATGAGATTTTATTTAATTTCCTAATAATGGCCTACTGCATTCACTTTCTTTGTTATGCGTGAGATTTTATTTTATTTAAAACTTTAGTCACTTCTTTTTTTGCATTTGCATTATTGTTATTGTTACTTTGTTTGATCTTGTACATAGTTATTTTGAAAAAAAGTTTGACACATTTTGAAAATAAAATTGTAAAATGGTTATTTTACTGGTAGTGTTTTTATATTGTGTAGATGTAGAGGATTTTCCACTGCAACACGTTTAAATGACAACACAAACACTGCCGCTTATCCACAGGCTTTTCACTGTGTTCCACTTCCTGTCTTTTGATCCAATGAAATCCAATGAAACCGGTCAGATGACTAATGATATCCAATGAAATCCGACAGGAAGTGGAAAACACACAGCCAAGAAACAGGTGAATAGGAACAGTCCAAGGCGTGTCTTTTTTTTTGTAAAAAAAAAAAAAAAGAGAAAAAAAAAATCCCCCCATAAAAAGACACTTTAGAGAAGCACCAGGGGGCGCTACAGCGTAGAAAGTTTGGGTGGGCTGCAGAACACGGAACTACGCTTTACTTTGGTTCCACCTGTTAGATTGGCGTCCACTAAGGGGGCCCCGGTTTGGCGTGGGAGGCCCCTCAACACAGCATCTTTTGCAGTCTCGACTTAGAAGAAATCCAGGCTGTTCTTGGCCGACCCATGGGGATATAGATGGATTTGTACCACCAGGTCCCCAGGCAAAAATTGGCTTATATCCCCCTGTCCCCGGCCGACTTGCACCCGCGGCTATGGGTCCAGACTCCGGGGAGGGTGCTTAAGAGTGGGTCCCCGGGTTCGGATGGAGAGCCAGGTAGAGGGCTTAGCTGGGCTCTGGCTGGGCACGCCGGTGGGGGCCGGGCAAAACCCCATCTTTGGCCGTTTTGACTTCTGGACATAGTCATGACATTTTCACAGAAGTTGACTTCTGGACATGGAAGATTTCACAGATTTTCCAGAATCCAAGCCATAGAGGCTGCATTGATCGATCGATCGAACACTTGACCCCGCCCCCCGGCCCCGCCCCCGGACCCTCCCCCACCCGCTCTGTGGGCGTGGCCTGTCTTCTAGGGGGGCGTGGTTTGAAGCCGGGGGCGTGGCCTATCGGCGAGGGGGAGTTGTTTGTAGCTGTGGGCGTGGCCTATCGCCCGGGGGGGGGGGGGGGTTTGGAGCTGTGGGCGTGGCCTCTCGCCCAGGGGGGTGTGGTTTAAGGCTGGGGGCGTGGCCTATCACCTTGGATTGTGGTTTAAAGTCGGGTGCTTGTCCTCTATCGGCGAGGTGGGTGTGGTTTGAAGATGGGGGCGTGGCCCATCACCATGGGGGCGTGGTTTGAAGCTGTGGGTGTGGCTTATCACCTTGGGAGGGTGGTTTCAAGCTGTGGGCGTGGCCTATCACCTTGGGGGGTGTGGTAGCCGGGGGCCTAAAAAATAGCAGATCTACAAGCTCGTAGATCATATCTCTATGAGCTTGTAGATCTGATATCGGCTGGGGGTGGCCTATCACCCTGGGGTGTGTGGTCTGAAGCTGTGGGCGGGGCCTATTGGCTTGGGGCTGTAGTTTCGAGCTGGGGGCGTGGCCTAGCCCTGTGGATTGTGGTTTAAAGCTGTGTGCTTGTCCTCTATCGTCGAGGTGTGTGTAGTTTGAAGATGGGGGCGTGGCCTATCACCATGGGGGCGTGGCTAATCACCTTGGGAGGGGTGGTTTCGAGCTTTGGCCGTGGCCTATCGGCTTGGGGGCGTGGTTTACAGCCGTGGGCCTACAAAATAGCAGATCTACAAGCTCGTAGATCATAGCTCTACGAGCCTGTAGATCTGCTATCGTCTGGGGGTGGGAGTGGCCTATCACCCTGGGGGTGTGTGGTTTGAAGCTGTGGGCTTGGCCTATCGGCTTGGGGGCGTGGTCCAAAGCTCTGGGCGTTGCGGGTCGGCTTGGGGACTTGGCTTGTGGCCTGTCGGCCTGGGGTTTGTGGTTTAAAGCCGGGGGGGGGGGGGGGGGGCCCAAAAGTACCATGGGGGTGTGTTTTAAACAAAATAAAGAGCCATAATAGAGCATGCTTTTAAAACTACTCAAAGGACGACTTCACCCATTTAAGATGGTTATGGTTCCACTCTGTTACCATGCTCTGTTACAATATGTGATTTCATTGTTTTATTGACCTGGTTTATAAAGCTACACTTTAACACTCAGCCACTGTTAATACAATAAAATAAACATCAGTGTTTTCAAGGTATAACAGAGTAAATCTTTACCGTGACAAAACATTACATGTATATGAAGACACAATAACTGCATTGTATCTAAACAAATAATTCAAACTGTGATGTTATGTACTCTGATAATATGTCCGTCCAAACAACACAGCGAGGAGTTACATAAAGCAAGCAGCCAGTTAGCACTTTATTGCACCATTATCGTATGATTAGTCAATATAATAATGAATATGGCATTTTAATTCCTGACAAATGTGGACAGACACTGATGCTCATATTGTTCTAAAAAAGGTTAACAATCTATAAAGAGGCAACACAATAATTTGATAGTCCATCAAGTTGTCTGTATGCATTCAAACACAGTGAGAAACAATACATGAACAACACGATGATAATCAACAGAGAAGCTGAGTTTATTTAATTCAATCAAGTTTACGTCACATTATGTGATTCCTCTACTTTATGCATAATGTCTTGTCTTTGTCCTTTTGGATTAGAATATATGTGTGTCGTTTGTCAACTCTAATGCCTTCTTTGGAAAGAAGAACTCATCAACATGTCTTTTAAAGATGTCAGCCAAACTCAGTTAACACAGAATATAAGTGCTATATAAATTAATTTATAAACCTGTTAACACTGGATATAAATAGATTTAAATTAACAGCAACAGCGGAAGAAACAACACGATCAAACACAGTAATATATGATCATTGTTAATAATCCAATCATTTTAAACCCCAACATAGTGAGATACCACTACCGCATCATAGACAGAAGCAACAGCACCCTCGTCATGGAGTCCTGCGAGGGCGGAGACCCCTCCAGCCTCATCGCTAATTGCATCAAAGAAAGGCATAATCTGGAAGAGCTCAAGTGTCTTTGATCATCATTACAAAACATATATCATGATTGATTAGATCAGATGAGGACAGTAGCAACCGCTATAGAACAGTGCTGGAGCCTGAGTTTTGTCATTTAGGACAATACACAGGTCACATGACTAATCAACAGAAGGTTACACCCACATGGACAGACCGGACCATATATAGAATGGATGCTCACTGATCAGTACGAAGTGTCCTGCAGGCATCAGTGTTACTAGGTACCAGGTTGTTATTGCTGCGTTCGTCATTTTCCATTGCCAGCTCCGAGAGACTGACGGTAAGAATTGAGAGTGTTTACATGACGATAAATGTATGTATTTCTGATATGTTTTACAGTTTTGTGTGTATAGCTCATGTCAGTAATTTGTCGTGTTGTTGTTTGTGTTTCCTTTCCTAGGTTTATAACCTACTCATCTAATAAGTTGCATTGCCTGTGTGACTGGCTAGATAATTGTACAATACAACAGAACTTGAAGCTGCTTGAAGCTGCTTCTATAAAATGAAGCATGGATTGCTGAAGCAAGAGCTGATCAAGAACCGCAGAGAGCTGGCCGACGTCAGTTCCAAACTGGAGCAGATGGGGCAGAAGTTACGCCTGGTTTCAAGGTCCGAGAGTGTCCTGGAGCAGAGGTTGAAGGACCAGGAGAGAGACCACCAGAAGGAGGTGGCCGAGCTGAAGTTTAGAGTGTCCCGCCTCCATCAAAATAAGGAGGATGAGACCCTCCTCGACGCACCTCCTGCCCTTGGGCCTGACTCGACCGACCCCAAAGTCCCTGTTGGTCCTCGCCCTGCCACGTCCAATGCAGGCGACCTGGACGACACCGTTCCAGCGCGGCTGGATTCCCACTTAATGCCACCCCCGGCCAGTTCCACCCCGGCCCCCTGGACACTGGTCTCTCGGGGTAAACATGGAGGTCCCCACTCACTGGACAGACAGTGCAGAGAGATGAGAGACGACTTGCTATTCGGTGGTATCAGTGAGGATAAAGCTGAGGATAAAGCTGAGCCTGAAAAAATTGTTAGAGACTTTATGTCCAAATACCTCAGACTGTCCCCTGAGGTGGTTAGGAACATGACCTTCTCTAGGGTTCACAGACTGGGCCGACCTGTTGAAGGAAAAACCAGACCAATTATAGCTCGGTTTGAGCACTACGAGGATAAAGAATTGGTGCAGAGCCATGGTGAGGAATTGAAGGGGTCCTCTCTTTGGTTAAGAGACCACTTTCCTGAGGAGATCAATGACAGGAGAAAACAACTGTTTCCGATCATGATGAAACACAGGTTTCTGAATGACGTGGCTTTGTCATTTGATGAACTGTACATAAATGGACAACTGTATAAAGACCCAAAGGTGACCCCCTGGCTCTTTTAGACGGAGTATGCTGAGTGTTTTTCATTTCATTTTTTTTTACTCTGAATTGCTATGACTACATCCAATACTGATATGCCCTGCATTAAGTTGGGCCTTCACAAGGGCCTGGTTTTAGCTCATGTGAATGTATGTAGTCTGCGTTATAAGTATCAGGATGTAGAATGTATTGTCAGAGATAACCGTATTAACATCATTGCTATTTCTGAGACCCACCTTGATGAGATTTTATTTCATTTCCTAATAATGGCCTACTGCATTCACTTTCTTTGTTATGCGTGATATTTTATTTTATTTAAAACTTTAGTCACTTCTTTTTTTGCATTTGCATTATTGTTATTGTTACTTTGTTTGATCTTGTACATATGTTATTTTGAAAAAAAGTTTGACACATTTTGAAAATAAAATTGTAAAATGGTTATTTTACTGGTAGTGTTTTTATATTGTGTAGATGTAGAGGATTTTCCACTGCAACACATTTAAATGACAACAGTCTGGTTTCTACGTCAGTGACTTGTGTCCATGACAACCACCCGGAAGCGACTAACACAAACACTGCCGCTTATCCACAGGCTTTTCACTGTGTTCCACTTCCTGTCTTTTGATCCAATGAAATCCAATGAAACCGGTCAGATGACTAATGATATCCAATGAAATCCGACAGGAAGTGGAAAACACACAGCCAAGAAACAGGTGAATAGGAACAGTCCAAGGCGTGTTTTTTTTTTTGTAAAAAAAAAAAAAAAGAGAAAAAAAAAATCCCCCCATAAAAAGACACTTTAGAGAAGCACCAGGGGGCGCTACAGCGTAGAAAGTTTGGGTGGGCTGCAGAACACGGAACTACGCTTTACTTTGGTTCCACCTGTTAGATTGGCGTCCACTAAGGGGGCCCCGGTTTGGCGTGGGAGGCCCCTCAACACAGCATCTTTTGCAGTCTCGACTTAGAAGAAATCCAGGCTGTTCTTGGCCGACCCATGGGGATATAGATGGATTTGTACCACCAGGTCCCCAGGCAAAAATTGGCTTATATCCCCCTGTCCCCGGCCGACTTGCACCCGCGGCTATGGGTCCAGACTCCGGGGAGGGTGCTTAAGAGTGGGTCCCCGGGTTCGGATGGAGAGCCAGGTAGAGGGCTTAGCTGGGCTCTGGCTGGGCACCCCGGTGGGGGCCGGAGGCTCCCCGGGGCCGCGTGGAGAGCCGGGCAAAACCCCATCTTTGGCCGTTTTGACTTCTGGACATAGTCATTTTCACAGAAGTTGACTTCTGGACATGGAAGATTTCACAGATTTTCCAGAATCCAAGCCATAGAGGCTGCATTGATCGATCGATCGAACACTTGACCCCGCCCCCCGGCCCCGCCCCCGGACCCTCCCCCACCCGCTCTGTGGGCGTGGCCTGTCGCATAGGGGGGCGTGGTTTGAAGCCGGGGGCGTGGCCTATCGGCGAGGGGGAGTTGTTTGGAGCTGTGGGCGTGGCCTATCGCCCGGGGGGGGGGGGGGGGGGGGTTTGGAGCTGTGGGCGTGGCCTCTCGCCCAGGGGGGGGTGGTTTAAGGCTGGGGGCGTGGCCTATCAACTTGGATTGTGGTTTAAAGTCGGGTGCTTGTCCTCTATCGGCGAGGTGGGTGTGGTTTGAAGATGGGGGCGTGGCCCATCACCATGGGGCGTGGTTTGAAGCTGTGGGTGTGGCTTATCACCTTGGGAGGGTGGTTTCAAGCTGTGGGCGTGGCCTATCACCTTGGGGGGTGTGGTAGCCGGGGGCCTCAAAAATAGCAGATCTACAAGCTCGTAGATCATATCTCTATGAGCTTGTAGATCTGATATCGGCTGGGGGTGGCCTATCACCCTGGGGTGTGTGGTCTGAAGCTGTGGGCGGGGCCTATTGGCTTGGGGCTGTAGTTTCGAGCTGGGGGCGTGGCCTAGCCCTGTGGATTGTGGTTTAAAGCTGTGTGCTTGTCCTCTATCGTCGAGGTGTGTGTAGTTTGAAGATGGGGGCGTGGCCTATCACCATGGGGGCGTGGTTTGAAGCGGTGGGCGTGGCTTATCACCTTGGGAGGGGTGGTTTCGAGCTTTGGGTGTGGCCTATCGGCTTGGGGGCGTGGTTTACAGCCGTGGGCCTAAAAAATAGCAGATCTACAAGCTCGTAGATCATAGCTCTACGAGCCTGTAGATCTGCTATCGTCTGGGGGTGGGAGTGGCCTATCACCCTGGGGGTGTGTGGTTTGAAGCTGTGGGCTTGGCCTATCGGCTTGGGGGCGTGGTCCAAAGCTCTGGGCGTTGCGGGTCGGCTTGGGGACGTGGCTTGTGGCCTGTCGGCCTGGGGTTTGTGGTTTAAAGCCGGGGGGGGGGGGGGGGGGCACCAAAAGTACCATGGGGGTGTGTTTTAAACAAAATTAAGAGCCATAATAGAGCATGCTTTTAAAACTACTCAAAGGACGACTTCACCCATTTAAGATGGTTATGGTTCCACTCTGTTACCATGCTCTGTTACAATATGTGATTTCATTGTTTTATTGACCTGGCTTATAGAGCTACACTTTAACACTCAGCCACAGTTAATACAATAAAATAAACATCAGTGTTTTCAAGGTATAACAGAGTAAATCTTTACCGTGACAAAACATTACATGTATATGAAGACACAATAACTGCATTGTATCTAAACAAATAATTCAAACTGTGATGTTATTTACTATGATAATATGTCCGTCCAAACAACACACAGCGAGGAGTTACATAAAGCAAGCAGCCAGTTAGCACTTTATTGCACCATTATCGTATGATTAGTCAATATAATAATGAATATGGCATTTTAATTCCTGACAAATGTGGACAGACACTGATGCTCATATTGTTCTAAAAAAGGTTAAACATCTATAAAGAGGCAACACAATAATTTGATAGTCCATCAAGTTGTCTGTATGCATTCAAACACAGTGAGAAACAATACATAAACAACAAGATGATAATCAACAGAGAAGCTGAGTTTATTTAATTCAATCAAGTTTACGTCACATTATGTGATTCCTCTACTTAATGCATATGTCTTGTCTTTGTCCTTTTGGATTAGAATATATGTGCGTCATTTGTCAACTCTAATGCCTTCTTTGGAAAGAAGAACTCATCAACATGTCTTTTAAAGATGTCAGCCAATCTCAGTTAACACGGAATATAAGTGCTATATAAATGAATTTATAAACCTGTTAACACTGGATATAAATAGATTTAAATTAACAGCAACAGCGGAAGAAACAACACGATCAAACACAGTAATATATGATCATTGTTAATAATCCAATCATTTTAAACCCCAACATAGTGAGATACCACTACCGCATCATAGACAGAAGCAACAGCACCCTCGTCATGGAGTCCTGCGAGGGCGGAGACCCCTCCAGCCTCATCGCTAATTGCATCAAAGAAAGGCATAATCTGGAAGAGCTCAAGTGTCTTTGATCATCATTACAAAACATATATCATGATTGATTAGATCAGATGAGGACAGTAGCAACTGCTATAGAACAGTGCTGGAGCCTGAGTTTTGTCATTTAGGACAATACACAGGTCACATGACTAATCAACAGAAGGTTACACCCACATGGACAGACCGGACCATATATATAGAATGGATGGATGCTCACTGATCAGTACGAAGTGTCCTGCAGGCATCAGTGTTACTAGGTACCAGGTTGTTATTGCTGCGTTCGTCATTTTCCATTGCCAGCTCAGAGAGACTGACGGTAAGAATTGAGAGTGTTTACATGACGATAAATGTATGTATTTCTGATATGTTTTACAGTTTTGTGTGTATAGCTCATGTCAGTAATTTGTAGTTTTGTTGTTTGTGTTTCCTTTCCTAGGTTTATAACCTGCTGGCCTATACGTGTTAGAGTATGTTGTATTGTGTAAT
This sequence comes from Gymnoscopelus braueri, assembly GCF_963280865.1. Lineage (NCBI taxonomy): Eukaryota > Metazoa > Chordata > Actinopteri > Myctophiformes > Myctophidae > Gymnoscopelus > Gymnoscopelus braueri. Next base: position 49,831,287 of record NC_137611.1, read on the forward strand.
GTTAGTATAAAAAAATCATCAAAGACACAGGTCTGAGTTGTGTCCGCTAACTCGGTTGCTCCAATACCCTTTACAAGGGGAGATCTGATTAGTTGCATTGCTTGTGTGACTGGCTAGATAATTGTGCAATACAACAGAACTTGAAGCTGCTTGAAGCTGCTTCTATAAAATGAAGCTTGGTATGCTGATGCAAGAGCTGAACAATAGCCGCAGAGAGCTGGCAGACGCCAGTTCCAAACTGGAGCAGATGGAGCAAAAGGTCCACAAGGTTTCAAGGTCCACAAGTGACCTGAAGCAGAGGTTGAAGGACCAGGAGAGAGACCACCAGAAGGAGGTGGCCGAGCTGGAGTTTAGAGTGTCCCGCCTCCATCAAATTAAGGAGGATGAGACCCTCCTCGACGCTCCTCCTGCCCTTGGGCCTGACTCGACCGACCCCAAAGTCCCTGTGGGTCCTCGCCCTGCCACGTCCAATGCAGGCGACCTGGACGACACCGTTCCAGCTCGGCTGGATGCCCACATGATGCCACCCCCAGCCAGTTCCACCCTGGCCGCCTGGACACTGGTGGTCTCTCAGGGTAAACATGCAGGTCCCCGCTCACGCTCACGACCCCCCCCACCCGAAGCCCCTCCGCTCTCTGCTGCCTCTCTCACCTTGGATGAGAAGCGTGTGAAAGAGACCTTACTGGAAATAGAGTGCGCAGAGATGAGAGACAACTTGCTATTCTGTGGTATCAGTGAGGATAAAGCTGAGAATAAAGCTGAGCCTGAAAAAATTGTTAGAGACTTTATGTCCAAAAACCTCAAACTGTCCCGTGAGGTCGTTAGGAACATAACCTTCTCTTGGGTTCACAGAATGGGCCGACCTGTGGAAGGAAAAAACAGACCAATTATAGCTCGGTTTGAGCACTACGAGCATAAAGAATTGGTGAAGAGCCGTGGTAAGGAATTGAAGGGGTCCTCTCTTTGGTTAAATGACCACTTTCCTGTGGAGATCAATGAGAGGAGAAAAAAGCTGTTTCCGATCATGAGGGAACACAGGGCCTTGCATAACGTGGCTTTGTCAGTTGATAAACTGTACATAAGTGGACAACTGTATAAAGACTCAAAGTTGACCCCCTGGCTCTTTTAGATGGAGTATGCTCTGTGTTTTTCATTTAATTTTTTTTTACTCTGAATTGCTATGACTACATCCAATACTGATATGCCCTGCATTAAGTTGGGCCTTCACAAGGGCCTGGTTTTAGCTCATGTGAATGTATGTAGTCTGCGTTATAAGTATCAGGATGTAGAATGTATACAGAGATAACCGTATTAACATCATTGCTATTTCTGAGACCCACCTTGATGAGATTTTATTTAATTTCCTAATAATGGCCTACTGCATTCACTTTCTTTGTTATGCGTGATATTTTATTTTATTTAAAACTTTAGTCACTTCTTTTTTTGCATTTGCATTATTGTTATTGTTACTTTGTTTGATCTTGTACATAGTTATTTTGAAAAAAAGTTTGACACATTTTGAAAATAAAATTGTAAAATGGTTATTTTACTGGTAGTGTTTTTATATTGTGTAGATGTAGAGGATTTTCCACTGCAACACGTTTAAATGACAACACAAACACTGCCGCTTATCCACAGGCTTTTCACTGTGTTCCACTTCCTGTCTTTTGATCCAATGAAATCCAATGAAACCGGTCAGATGACTAATGATATCCAATGAAATCCGACAGGAAGTGGAAAACACACAGCCAAGAAACAGGTGAATAGGAACAGTCCAAGGCGTGTCTTTTTTTTGGTAAAAAAAAAAAAAAAGAGAAAAAAAAAATCCCCCCATAAAAAGACACTTTAGAGAAGCACCAGGGGGCGCTACAGCGTAGAAAGTTTGGGTGGGCTGCAGAACACGGAACTACGCTTTACTTTGGTTCCACCTGTTAGATTGGCGTCCACTAAGGGGGCCCCGGTTTGGCGTGGGAGGCCCCTCAACACAGCATCTTTTGCAGTCTCGACTTAGAAGAAATCCAGGCTGTTCTTGGCCGACCCATGGGGATATAGATGGATTTGTACCACCAGGTCCCCAGGCAAAAATTGGCTTATATCCCCCTGTCCCCGGCCGACTTGCACCCGCGGCTATGGGTCCAGACTCCGGGGAGGGTGCTTAAGAGTGGGTCCCCGGGTTCGGATGGAGAGCCAGGTAGAGGGCTTAGCTGGGCTCTGGCTGGGCACGCCGGTGGGGGCCGGGCAAAACCCCATCTTTGGCCGTTTTGACTTCTGGACATAGTCATGACATTTTCACAGAAGTTGACTTCTGGACATGGAAGATTTCACAGATTTTCCAGAATCCAAGCCATAGAGGCTGCATTGATCGATCGATCGAACACTTGACCCCGCCCCCCGGCCCCGCCCCCGGACCCTCCCCCACCCGCTCTGTGGGCGTGGCCTGTCTTCTAGGGGGGCGTGGTTTGAAGCCGGGGGCGTGGCCTATCGGCGAGGGGGAGTTGTTTGTAGCTGTGGGCGTGGCCTATCGCCCGGGGGGGGGGGGGGGGGTTTGGAGCTGTGGGCGTGGCCTCTCGCCCAGGGGGGTGTGGTTTAAGGCTGGGGGCGTGGCCTATCACCTTGGATTGTGGTTTAAAGTCGGGTGCTTGTCCTCTATCGGCGAGGTGGGTGTGGTTTGAAGATGGGGGCGTGGCCCATCACCATGGGGGCGTGGTTTGAAGCTGTGGGTGTGGCTTATCACCTTGGGAGGGTGGTTTCAAGCTGTGGGCGTGGCCTATCACCTTGGGGGGTGTGGTAGCCGGGGGCCTAAAAAATAGCAGATCTACAAGCTCGTAGATCATATCTCTATGAGCTTGTAGATCTGATATCGGCTGGGGGTGGCCTATCACCCTGGGGTGTGTGGTCTGAAGCTGTGGGCGGGGCCTATTGGCTTGGGGCTGTAGTTTCGAGCTGGGGGCGTGGCCTAGCCCTGTGGATTGTGGTTTAAAGCTGTGTGCTTGTCCTCTATCGTCGAGGTGTGTGTAGTTTGAAGATGGGGGCGTGGCCTATCACCATGGGGGCGTGGCTAATCACCTTGGGAGGGGTGGTTTCGAGCTTTGGCCGTGGCCTATCGGCTTGGGGGCGTGGTTTACAGCCGTGGGCCTACAAAATAGCAGATCTACAAGCTCGTAGATCATAGCTCTACGAGCCTGTAGATCTGCTATCGTCTGGGGGTGGGAGTGGCCTATCACCCTGGGGGTGTGTGGTTTGAAGCTGTGGGCTTGGCCTATCGGCTTGGGGGCGTGGTCCAAAGCTCTGGGCGTTGCGGGTCGGCTTGGGGACTTGGCTTGTGGCCTGTCGGCCTGGGGTTTGTGGTTTAAAGCCGGGGGGGGGGGGGGGGCCCCAAAAGTACCATGGGGGTGTGTTTTAAACAAAATAAAGAGCCATAATAGAGCATGCTTTTAAAACTACTCAAAGGACGACTTCACCCATTTAACCCTGCAAGACCCGCTGTTGTAATAATACAACATTTGTATTTTATCAAAAAAAGTGTATAAATCATTTGTTTTCCTGTTCTTTTTTCACCTAAACATCATCATTGGATCCTGTTGTTTAGTCTTGCAATGTCAGTGGCCAGGATATTTGCATATAAATACCCCCCACAGAGGCAGGAAATGTCACAACTTGAAAATCCTTGACGGAAGAAAAATCTCTTTTTCACTGGACAGGATTCCTCACAAAAAAGTAAGTAAAATGTCTGTAATAATTATTTTGGTGATCATTAGAATGTCTAGAACATGTACATATGTTGTTATTGTGAAAGATATCCCCCAAATGTAAATTAGAGCATGCTTTATACTTGTTGTATTTTTACAACATTGGGTCATGGTGGTAGCAAATAGCAATGCACCTGTTCATTTTACAGAGTGGAATGCAGTGGAGTATTATTCGTTTTCACAATACATTTTGTAACCAATTGTGCTCGAAGACAAATATACTGCATTAGCTTATAACATTTCATTGCCTATAATGTTTTAGCAAAATATTTTGGTAATGTTTGTGATTAGCAATCAGTGTATGGTAATTGTTCATATGGGAGTTGCCCAGTTAAGACTCTCTCATCATTGTTCATGTGATGGGTGTTGGGGATTGCCCTCTTACAGCCATCCTCAATCCCTTTGTTAGGCTAAGCACCATCAGTGATGATGGTGCTTAGCCTTTGTGAGGATAAGCAAAGCACAATAGGTTGGCCAGACAGTATTGTGTGACTTGTGAAATATGTACCTGCAGTGAGATGTGCTACTAATGTACTAAAGGTATGTCTTTATTTATCATTTCAGAATGCCACAAGCAAGGAGAGAGCCTCGCTTCACTGCAAGGGATGTGTTGGATATTGTAATGAATGGAGAGAGTGATGTGGACATCGACTAAAATAAAATAAAAACTTAAAAATATGGCTTATTGATGTTATTATTCATAATGTACTGTTCTGAGGCCAAATATTATTCATAATGTATACTGTTCTGAGGCCAAATAATAAACCATAACCATATAAATGAACCCTTAAGTTGTTTTAGTGAAGTATATAGACATTTGCCATGTTATTCTGACAGTGAGTAACAATGGCCTATAGGACATTCTGCTACCCGTTAGACCCAATGTTGTAATATTACAACATTTCAATAAAACCATACGAAAACTATTTATTTTAAAAAACATTATATTTTCCTCTCCAAAGTACTCCTACAACACCATCTGAAAGGTTGGAACATTTTTTTTGCAAGTAGAAATATATCCGGGTCTTGCAGGGTTAAGATGGTTATGGTTCCACTCTGTTACCATGCTCTGTTACAATATGTGATTTCATTGTTTTATTGACCTGGTTTATAAAGCTACACTTTAACACTCAGCCACTGTTAATACAATAAAATAAACATCAGTGTTTTCAAGGTATAACAGAGTAAATCTTTACCGTGACAAAACATTACATGTATATGAAGACACAATAACTGCATTGTATCTAAACAAATAATTCAAACTGTGATGTTATGTACTCTGATAATATGTCCGTCCAAACAACACAGCGAGGAGTTACATAAAGCAAGCAGCCAGTTAGCACTTTATTGCACCATTATCGTATGATTAGTCAATATAATAATGAATATGGCATTTTAATTCCTGACAAATGTGGACAGACACTGATGCTCATATTGTTCTAAAAAAGGTTAACAATCTATAAAGAGGCAACACAATAATTTGATAGTCCATCAAGTTGTCTGTATGCATTCAAACACAGTGAGAAACAATACATGAACAACACGATGATAATCAACAGAGAAGCTGAGTTTATTTAATTCAATCAAGTTTACGTCACATTATGTGATTCCTCTACTTTATGCATAATGTCTTGTCTTTGTCCTTTTGGATTAGAATATATGTGTGTCGTTTGTCAACTCTAATGCCTTCTTTGGAAAGAAGAACTCATCAACATGTCTTTTAAAGATGTCAGCCAAACTCAGTTAACACAGAATATAAGTGCTATATAAATTAATTTATAAACCTGTTAACACTGGATATAAATAGATTTAAATTAACAGCAACAGCGGAAGAAACAACACGATCAAACACAGTAATATATGATCATTGTTAATAATCCAATCATTTTAAACCCCAACATAGTGAGATACCACTACCGCATCATAGACAGAAGCAACAGCACCCTCGTCATGGAGTCCTGCGAGGGCGGAGACCCCTCCAGCCTCATCGCTAATTGCATCAAAGAAAGGCATAATCTGGAAGAGCTCAAGTGTCTTTGATCATCATTACAAAACATATATCATGATTGATTAGATCAGATGAGGACAGTAGCAACCGCTATAGAACAGTGCTGGAGCCTGAGTTTTGTCATTTAGGACAATACACAGGTCACATGACTAATCAACAGAAGGTTACACCCACATGGACAGACCGGACCATATATAGAATGGATGGATGCTCACTGATCAGTACGAAGTGTCCTGCAGGCATCAGTGTTACTAGGTACCAGGTTGTTATTGCTGCGTTCGTCATTTTCCATTGCCAGCTCCGAGAGACTGACGGTAAGAATTGAGAGTGTTTACATGACGATAAATGTATGTATTTCTGATATGTTTTACAGTTTTGTGTGTATAGCTCATGTCAGTAATTTGTCGTGTTGTTGTTTGTGTTTCCTTTCCTAGGTTTATAACCTACTCATCTAATAAGTTGCATTGCCTGTGTGACTGGCTAGATAATTGTACAATACAACAGAACTTGAAGCTGCTTGAAGCTGCTTCTATAAAATGAAGCATGGATTGCTGAAGCAAGAGCTGATCAAGAACCGCAGAGAGCTGGCCGACGTCAGTTCCAAACTGGAGCAGATGGGGCAGAAGTTACGCCTGGTTTCAAGGTCCGAGAGTGTCCTGGAGCAGAGGTTGAAGGACCAGGAGAGAGACCACCAGAAGGAGGTGGCCGAGCTGAAGTTTAGAGTGTCCCGCCTCCATCAAAATAAGGAGGATGAGACCCTCCTCGACGCACCTCCTGCCCTTGGGCCTGACTCGACCGACCCCAAAGTCCCTGTTGGTCCTCGCCCTGCCACGTCCAATGCAGGCGACCTGGACGACACCGTTCCAGCGCGGCTGGATTCCCACTTAATGCCACCCCCGGCCAGTTCCACCCCGGCCCCCTGGACACTGGTCTCTCGGGGTAAACATGGAGGTCCCCACTCACTGGACAGACAGTGCAGAGAGATGAGAGACGACTTGCTATTCGGTGGTATCAGTGAGGATAAAGCTGAGGATAAAGCTGAGCCTGAAAAAATTGTTAGAGACTTTATGTCCAAATACCTCAGACTGTCCCCTGAGGTGGTTAGGAACATGACCTTCTCTAGGGTTCACAGACTGGGCCGACCTGTTGAAGGAAAAACCAGACCAATTATAGCTCGGTTTGAGCACTACGAGGATAAAGAATTGGTGCAGAGCCATGGTGAGGAATTGAAGGGGTCCTCTCTTTGGTTAAGAGACCACTTTCCTGAGGAGATCAATGACAGGAGAAAACAACTGTTTCCGATCATGATGAAACACAGGTTTCTGAATGACGTGGCTTTGTCATTTGATGAACTGTACATAAATGGACAACTGTATAAAGACCCAAAGGTGACCCCCTGGCTCTTTTAGACGGAGTATGCTGAGTGTTTTTCATTTCATTTTTTTTTACTCTGAATTGCTATGACTACATCCAATACTGATATGCCCTGCATTAAGTTGGGCCTTCACAAGGGCCTGGTTTTAGCTCATGTGAATGTATGTAGTCTGCGTTATAAGTATCAGGATGTAGAATGTATTGTCAGAGATAACCGTATTAACATCATTGCTATTTCTGAGACCCACCTTGATGAGATTTTATTTCATTTCCTAATAATGGCCTACTGCATTCACTTTCTTTGTTATGCGTGATATTTTATTTTATTTAAAACTTTAGTCACTTCTTTTTTTGCATTTGCATTATTGTTATTGTTACTTTGTTTGATCTTGTACATATGTTATTTTGAAAAAAAGTTTGACACATTTTGAAAATAAAATTGTAAAATGGTTATTTTACTGGTAGTGTTTTTATATTGTGTAGATGTAGAGGATTTTCCACTGCAACACATTTAAATGACAACAGTCTGGTTTCTACGTCAGTGACTTGTGTCCATGACAACCACCCGGAAGCGACTAACACAAACACTGCCGCTTATCCACAGGCTTTTCACTGTGTTCCACTTCCTGTCTTTTGATCCAATGAAATCCAATGAAACCGGTCAGATGACTAATGATATCCAATGAAATCCGACAGGAAGTGGAAAACACACAGCCAAGAAACAGGTGAATAGGAACAGTCCAAGGCGTGTTTTTTTTTTTGTAAAAAAAAAAAAAAAGAGAAAAAAAAAATCCCCCCATAAAAAGACACTTTAGAGAAGCACCAGGGGGCGCTACAGCGTAGAAAGTTTGGGTGGGCTGCAGAACACGGAACTACGCTTTACTTTGGTTCCACCTGTTAGATTGGCGTCCACTAAGGGGGCCCCGGTTTGGCGTGGGAGGCCCCTCAACACAGCATCTTTTGCAGTCTCGACTTAGAAGAAATCCAGGCTGTTCTTGGCCGACCCATGGGGATATAGATGGATTTGTACCACCAGGTCCCCAGGCAAAAATTGGCTTATATCCCCCTGTCCCCGGCCGACTTGCACCCGCGGCTATGGGTCCAGACTCCGGGGAGGGTGCTTAAGAGTGGGTCCCCGGGTTCGGATGGAGAGCCAGGTAGAGGGCTTAGCTGGGCTCTGGCTGGGCACCCCGGTGGGGGCCGGAGGCTCCCCGGGGCCGCGTGGAGAGCCGGGCAAAACCCCATCTTTGGCCGTTTTGACTTCTGGACATAGTCATTTTCACAGAAGTTGACTTCTGGACATGGAAGATTTCACAGATTTTCCAGAATCCAAGCCATAGAGGCTGCATTGATCGATCGATCGAACACTTGACCCCGCCCCCCGGCCCCGCCCCCGGACCCTCCCCCACCCGCTCTGTGGGCGTGGCCTGTCGCATAGGGGGGCGTGGTTTGAAGCCGGGGGCGTGGCCTATCGGCGAGGGGGAGTTGTTTGGAGCTGTGGGCGTGGCCTATCGCCCGGGGGGGGGGGGGGGGGGGGGGGGGTTTGGAGCTGTGGGCGTGGCCTCTCGCCCAGGGGGGGGTGGTTTAAGGCTGGGGGCGTGGCCTATCAACTTGGATTGTGGTTTAAAGTCGGGTGCTTGTCCTCTATCGGCGAGGTGGGTGTGGTTTGAAGATGGGGGCGTGGCCCATCACCATGGGGCGTGGTTTGAAGCTGTGGGTGTGGCTTATCACCTTGGGAGGGTGGTTTCAAGCTGTGGGCGTGGCCTATCACCTTGGGGGGTGTGGTAGCCGGGGGCCTCAAAAATAGCAGATCTACAAGCTCGTAGATCATATCTCTATGAGCTTGTAGATCTGATATCGGCTGGGGGTGGCCTATCACCCTGGGGTGTGTGGTCTGAAGCTGTGGGCGGGGCCTATTGGCTTGGGGCTGTAGTTTCGAGCTGGGGGCGTGGCCTAGCCCTGTGGATTGTGGTTTAAAGCTGTGTGCTTGTCCTCTATCGTCGAGGTGTGTGTAGTTTGAAGATGGGGGCGTGGCCTATCACCATGGGGGCGTGGTTTGAAGCGGTGGGCGTGGCTTATCACCTTGGGAGGGGTGGTTTCGAGCTTTGGGTGTGGCCTATCGGCTTGGGGGCGTGGTTTACAGCCGTGGGCCTAAAAAATAGCAGATCTACAAGCTCGTAGATCATAGCTCTACGAGCCTGTAGATCTGCTATCGTCTGGGGGTGGGAGTGGCCTATCACCCTGGGGGTGTGTGGTTTGAAGCTGTGGGCTTGGCCTATCGGCTTGGGGGCGTGGTCCAAAGCTCTGGGCGTTGCGGGTCGGCTTGGGGACGTGGCTTGTGGCCTGTCGGCCTGGGGTTTGTGGTTTAAAGCCGGGGGGGGGGGGGGGGGCACCAAAAGTACCATGGGGGTGTGTTTTAAACAAAATTAAGAGCCATAATAGAGCATGCTTTTAAAACTACTCAAAGGACGACTTCACCCATTTAAGATGGTTATGGTTCCACTCTGTTACCATGCTCTGTTACAATATGTGATTTCATTGTTTTATTGACCTGGCTTATAGAGCTACACTTTAACACTCAGCCACAGTTAATACAATAAAATAAACATCAGTGTTTTCAAGGTATAACAGAGTAAATCTTTACCGTGACAAAACATTACATGTATATGAAGACACAATAACTGCATTGTATCTAAACAAATAATTCAAACTGTGATGTTATTTACTATGATAATATGTCCGTCCAAACAACACACAGCGAGGAGTTACATAAAGCAAGCAGCCAGTTAGCACTTTATTGCACCATTATCGTATGATTAGTCAATATAATAATGAATATGGCATTTTAATTCCTGACAAATGTGGACAGACACTGATGCTCATATTGTTCTAAAAAAGGTTAAACATCTATAAAGAGGCAACACAATAATTTGATAGTCCATCAAGTTGTCTGTATGCATTCAAACACAGTGAGAAACAATACATAAACAACAAGATGATAATCAACAGAGAAGCTGAGTTTATTTAATTCAATCAAGTTTACGTCACATTATGTGATTCCTCTACTTAATGCATATGTCTTGTCTTTGTCCTTTTGGATTAGAATATATGTGCGTCATTTGTCAACTCTAATGCCTTCTTTGGAAAGAAGAACTCATCAACATGTCTTTTAAAGATGTCAGCCAATCTCAGTTAACACGGAATATAAGTGCTATATAAATGAATTTATAAACCTGTTAACACTGGATATAAATAGATTTAAATTAACAGCAACAGCGGAAGAAACAACACGATCAAACACAGTAATATATGATCATTGTTAATAATCCAATCATTTTAAACCCCAACATAGTGAGATACCACTACCGCATCATAGACAGAAGCAACAGCACCCTCGTCATGGAGTCCTGCGAGGGCGGAGACCCCTCCAGCCTCATCGCTAATTGCATCAAAGAAAGGCATAATCTGGAAGAGCTCAAGTGTCTTTGATCATCATTACAAAACATATATCATGATTGATTAGATCAGATGAGGACAGTAGCAACTGCTATAGAACAGTGCTGGAGCCTGAGTTTTGTCATTTAGGACAATACACAGGTCACATGACTAATCAACAGAAGGTTACACCCACATGGACAGACCGGACCATATATATAGAATGGATGGATGCTCACTGATCAGTACGAAGTGTCCTGCAGGCATCAGTGTTACTAGGTACCAGGTTGTTATTGCTGCGTTCGTCATTTTCCATTGCCAGCTCAGAGAGACTGACGGTAAGAATTGAGAGTGTTTACATGACGATAAATGTATGTATTTCTGATATGTTTTACAGTTTTGTGTGTATAGCTCATGTCAGTAATTTGTAGTTTTGTTGTTTGTGTTTCCTTTCCTAGGTTTATAACCTGCTGGCCTATACGTGTTAGAGTATGTTGTATTGTGTAATGTTAGTATAAAAAAATCATCAAAGACACAGGTCTGAGTTGTGTCCGCTAACTCGGTTGCTCCAATACCCTTTACAAGGGGAGATCTGATTAGTTGCATTGCTTGTGTGACTGGCTAGATAATTGTGCAATACAACAGAACTTGAAGCTGCTTGAAGCTGCTTCTATAAAATGAAGCTTGGTATGCTGATGCAAGAGCTGAACAATAGCCGCAGAGAGCTGGCAGACGCCAGTTCCAAACTGGAGCAGATGGAGCAAAAGGTCCACAAGGTTTCAAGGTCCACAAGTGACCTGAAGCAGAGGTTGAAGGACCAGGAGAGAGACCACCAGAAGGAGGTGGCCGAGCTGGAGTTTAGAGTGTCCCGCCTCCATCAAATTAAGGAGGATGAGACCCTCCTCGACGCTCCTCCTGCCCTTGGGCCTGACTCGACCGACCCCAAAGTCCCTGTGGGTCCTCGCCCTGCCACGTCCAATGCAGGCGACCTGGACGACACCGTTCCAGCTCGGCTGGATGCCCACATGATGCCACCCCCAGCCAGTTCCACCCTGGCCGCCTGGACACTGGTGGTCTCTCAGGGTAAACATGCAGGTCCCCGCTCACGCTCACGACCCCCCCCACCCGAAGCCCCTCCGCTCTCTGCTGCCTCTCTCACCTTGGATGAGAAGCGTGTGAAAGAGACCTTACTGGAAATAGAGTGCGCAGAGATGAGAGACAACTTGCTATTCTGTGGTATCAGTGAGGATAAAGCTGAGAATAAAGCTGAGCCTGAAAAAATTGTTAGAGACTTTATGTCCAAAAACCTCAAACTGTCCCGTGAGGTCGTTAGGAACATAACCTTCTCTTGGGTTCACAGAATGGGCCGACCTGTGGAAGGAAAAAACAGACCAATTATAGCTCGGTTTGAGCACTACGAGCATAAAGAATTGGTGAAGAGCCGTGGTAAGGAATTGAAGGGGTCCTCTCTTTGGTTAAATGACCACTTTCCTGTGGAGATCAATGAGAGGAGAAAAAAGCTGTTTCCGATCATGAGGGAACACAGGGCCTTGCATAACGTGGCTTTGTCAGTTGATAAACTGTACATAAGTGGACAACTGTATAAAGACTCAAAGTTGACCCCCTGGCTCTTTTAGATGGAGTATGCTCTGTGTTTTTCATTTAATTTTTTTTTACTCTGAATTGCTATGACTACATCCAATACTGATATGCCCTGCATTAAGTTGGGCCTTCACAAGGGCCTGGTTTTAGCTCATGTGAATGTATGTAGTCTGCGTTATAAGTATCAGGATGTAGAATGTATACAGAGATAACCGTATTAACATCATTGCTATTTCTGAGACCCACCTTGATGAGATTTTATTTAATTTCCTAATAATGGCCTACTGCATTCACTTTCTTTGTTATGCGTGATATTTTATTTTATTTAAAACTTTAGTCACTTCTTTTTTTGCATTTGCATTATTGTTATTGTTACTTTGTTTGATCTTGTACATAGTTATTTTGAAAAAAAGTTTGACACATTTTGAAAATAAAATTGTAAAATGGTTATTTTACTGGTAGTGTTTTTATATTGTGTAGATGTAGAGGATTTTCCACTGCAACACGTTTAAATGACAACACAAACACTGCCGCTTATCCACAGGCTTTTCACTGTGTTCCACTTCCTGTCTTTTGATCCAATGAAATCCAATGAAACCGGTCAGATGACTAATGATATCCAATGAAATCCGACAGGAAGTGGAAAACACACAGCCAAGAAACAGGTGAATAGGAACAGTCCAAGGCGTGTCTTTTTTTTTGTAAAAAAAAAAAAAAAGAGAAAAAAAAAATCCCCCCATAAAAAGACACTTTAGAGAAGCACCAGGGGGCGCTACAGCGTAGAAAGTTTGGGTGGGCTGCAGAACACGGAACTACGCTTTACTTTGGTTCCACCTGTTAGATTGGCGTCCACTAAGGGGGCCCCGGTTTGGCGTGGGAGGCCCCTCAACACAGCATCTTTTGCAGTCTCGACTTAGAAGAAATCCAGGCTGTTCTTGGCCGACCCATGGGGATATAGATGGATTTGTACCACCAGGTCCCCAGGCAAAAATTGGCTTATATCCCCCTGTCCCCGGCCGACTTGCACCCGCGGCTATGGGTCCAGACTCCGGGGAGGGTGCTTAAGAGTGGGTCCCCGGGTTCGGATGGAGAGCCAGGTAGAGGGCTTAGCTGGGCTCTGGCTGGGCACGCCGGTGGGGGCCGGGCAAAATCCCATCTTTGGCCGTTTTGACTTCTGGACATAGTCATGACATTTTCACAGAAGTTGACTTCTGGACATGGAAGATTTCACAGATTTTCCAGAATCCAAGCCATAGAGGCTGCATTGATCGATCGATCGAACACTTGACCCCGCCCCCCGGCCCCGCCCCCGGACCCTCCCCCACCCGCTCTGTGGGCGTGGCCTGTCTTCTAGGGGGGCGTGGTTTGAAGCCGGGGGCGTGGCCTATCGGCGAGGGGGAGTTGTTTGTAGCTGTGGGCGTGGCCTATCGCCCGGGGGGGGGGGGGGGTTTGGAGCTGTGGGCGTGGCCTCTCGCCCAGGGGGGTGTGGTTTAAGGCTGGGGGCGTGGCCTATCACCTTGGATTGTGGTTTAAAGTCGGGTGCTTGTCCTCTATCGGCGAGGTGGGTGTGGTTTGAAGATGGGGGCGTGGCCCATCACCATGGGGGCGTGGTTTGAAGCTGTGGGTGTGGCTTATCACCTTGGGAGGGTGGTTTCAAGCTGTGGGCGTGGCCTATCACCTTGGGGGGTGTGGTAGCCGGGGGCCTAAAAAATAGCAGATCTACAAGCTCGTAGATCATATCTCTATGAGCTTGTAGATCTGATATCGGCTGGGGGTGGCCTATCACCCTGGGGTGTGTGGTCTGAAGCTGTGGGCGGGGCCTATTGGCTTGGGGCTGTAGTTTCGAGCTGGGGGCGTGGCCTAGCCCTGTGGATTGTGGTTTAAAGCTGTGTGCTTGTCCTCTATCGTCGAGGTGTGTGTAGTTTGAAGATGGGGGCGTGGCCTATCACCATGGGGGCGTGGCTAATCACCTTGGGAGGGGTGGTTTCGAGCTTTGGCCGTGGCCTATCGGCTTGGGGGCGTGGTTTACAGCCGTGGGCCTACAAAATAGCAGATCTACAAGCTCGTAGATCATAGCTCTACGAGCCTGTAGATCTGCTATCGTCTGGGGGTGGGAGTGGCCTATCACCCTGGGGGTGTGTGGTTTGAAGCTGTGGGCTTGGCCTATCGGCTTGGGGGCGTGGTCCAAAGCTCTGGGCGTTGCGGGTCGGCTTGGGGACTTGGCTTGTGGCCTGTCGGCCTGGGGTTTGTGGTTTAAAGCCGGGGGGGGGGGGGGCCCAAAAGTACTTGGGGGTGTGTTTTAAACAAAATAAAGAGCCATAATAGAGCATGCTTTTAAAACTACTCAAAGGACGACTTCACCCATTTAAGATGGTTATGGTTCCACTCTGTTACCATGCTCTGTTACAATATGTGATTTCATTGTTTTATTGACCTGGTTTATAAAGCTACACTTTAACACTCAGCCACTGTTAATACAATAAAATAAACATCAGTGTTTTCAAGGTATAACAGAGTAAATCTTTACCGTGACAAAACATTACATGTATATGAAGACACAATAACTGCATTGTATCTAAACAAATAATTCAAACTGTGATGTTATGTACTCTGATAATATGTCCGTCCAAACAACACAGCGAGGAGTTACATAAAGCAAGCAGCCAGTTAGCACTTTATTGCACCATTATCGTATGATTAGTCAATATAATAATGAATATGGCATTTTAATTCCTGACAAATGTGGACAGACACTGATGCTCATATTGTTCTAAAAAAGGTTAACAATCTATAAAGAGGCAACACAATAATTTGATAGTCCATCAAGTTGTCTGTATGCATTCAAACACAGTGAGAAACAATACATGAACAACACGATGATAATCAACAGAGAAGCTGAGTTTATTTAATTCAATCAAGTTTACGTCACATTATGTGATTCCTCTACTTTATGCATAATGTCTTGTCTTTGTCCTTTTGGATTAGAATATATGTGTGTCGTTTGTCAACTCTAATGCCTTCTTTGGAAAGAAGAACTCATCAACATGTCTTTTAAAGATGTCAGCCAAACTCAGTTAACACAGAATATAAGTGCTATATAAATTAATTTATAAACCTGTTAACACTGGATATAAATAGATTTAAATTAACAGCAACAGCGGAAGAAACAACACGATCAAACACAGTAATATATGATCATTGTTAATAATCCAATCATTTTAAACCCCAACATAGTGAGATACCACTACCGCATCATAGACAGAAGCAACAGCACCCTCGTCATGGAGTCCTGCGAGGGCGGAGACCCCTCCAGCCTCATCGCTAATTGCATCAAAGAAAGGCATAATCTGGAAGAGCTCAAGTGTCTTTGATCATCATTACAAAACATATATCATGATTGATTAGATCAGATGAGGACAGTAGCAACCGCTATAGAACAGTGCTGGAGCCTGAGTTTTGTCATTTAGGACAATACACAGGTCACATGACTAATCAACAGAAGGTTACACCCACATGGACAGACCGGACCATATATAGAATGGATGCTCACTGATCAGTACGAAGTGTCCTGCAGGCATCAGTGTTACTAGGTACCAGGTTGTTATTGCTGCGTTCGTCATTTTCCATTGCCAGCTCCGAGAGACTGACGGTAAGAATTGAGAGTGTTTACATGACGATAAATGTATGTATTTCTGATATGTTTTACAGTTTTGTGTGTATAGCTCATGTCAGTAATTTGTCGTGTTGTTGTTTGTGTTTCCTTTCCTAGGTTTATAACCTACTCATCTAATAAGTTGCATTGCCTGTGTGACTGGCTAGATAATTGTACAATACAACAGAACTTGAAGCTGCTTGAAGCTGCTTCTATAAAATGAAGCATGGATTGCTGAAGCAAGAGCTGATCAAGAACCGCAGAGAGCTGGCCGACGTCAGTTCCAAACTGGAGCAGATGGGGCAGAAGTTACGCCTGGTTTCAAGGTCCGAGAGTGTCCTGGAGCAGAGGTTGAAGGACCAGGAGAGAGACCACCAGAAGGAGGTGGCCGAGCTGAAGTTTAGAGTGTCCCGCCTCCATCAAAATAAGGAGGATGAGACCCTCCTCGACGCACCTCCTGCCCTTGGGCCTGACTCGACCGACCCCAAAGTCCCTGTTGGTCCTCGCCCTGCCACGTCCAATGCAGGCGACCTGGACGACACCGTTCCAGCGCGGCTGGATTCCCACTTAATGCCACCCCCGGCCAGTTCCACCCCGGCCCCCTGGACACTGGTCTCTCGGGGTAAACATGGAGGTCCCCACTCACTGGACAGACAGTGCAGAGAGATGAGAGACGACTTGCTATTCGGTGGTATCAGTGAGGATAAAGCTGAGGATAAAGCTGAGCCTGAAAAAATTGTTAGAGACTTTATGTCCAAATACCTCAGACTGTCCCCTGAGGTGGTTAGGAACATGACCTTCTCTAGGGTTCACAGACTGGGCCGACCTGTTGAAGGAAAAACCAGACCAATTATAGCTCGGTTTGAGCACTACGAGGATAAAGAATTGGTGCAGAGCCATGGTGAGGAATTGAAGGGGTCCTCTCTTTGGTTAAGAGACCACTTTCCTGAGGAGATCAATGACAGGAGAAAACAACTGTTTCCGATCATGATGAAACACAGGTTTCTGAATGACGTGGCTTTGTCATTTGATGAACTGTACATAAATGGACAACTGTATAAAGACCCAAAGGTGACCCCCTGGCTCTTTTAGACGGAGTATGCTGAGTGTTTTTCATTTCATTTTTTTTTACTCTGAATTGCTATGACTACATCCAATACTGATATGCCCTGCATTAAGTTGGGCCTTCACAAGGGCCTGGTTTTAGCTCATGTGAATGTATGTAGTCTGCGTTATAAGTATCAGGATGTAGAATGTATTGTCAGAGATAACCGTATTAACATCATTGCTATTTCTGAGACCCACCTTGATGAGATTTTATTTCATTTCCTAATAATGGCCTACTGCATTCACTTTCTTTGTTATGCGTGATATTTTATTTTATTTAAAACTTTAGTCACTTCTTTTTTTGCATTTGCATTATTGTTATTGTTACTTTTTTTGATCTTGTACATATGTTATTTTGAAAAAAAGTTTGACACATTTTGAAAATAAAATTGTAAAATGGTTATTTTACTGGTAGTGTTTTTATATTGTGTAGATGTAGAGGATTTTCCACTGCAACACATTTAAATGACAACAGTCTGGTTTCTACGTCAGTGACTTGTGTCCATGACAACCACCCGGAAGCGACTAACACAAACACTGCCGCTTATCCACAGGCTTTTCACTGTGTTCCACTTCCTGTCTTTTGATCCAATGAAATCCAATGAAACCGGTCAGATGACTAATGATATCCAATGAAATCCGACAGGAAGTGGAAAACACACAGCCAAGAAACAGGTGAATAGGAACAGTCCAAGGCGTGTTTTTTTTTTTGTAAAAAAAAAAAAAAAGAGAAAAAAAAAATCCCCCCATAAAAAGACACTTTAGAGAAGCACCAGGGGGCGCTACAGCGTAGAAAGTTTGGGTGGGCTGCAGAACACGGAACTACGCTTTACTTTGGTTCCACCTGTTAGATTGGCGTCCACTAAGGGGGCCCCGGTTTGGCGTGGGAGGCCCCTCAACACAGCATCTTTTGCAGTCTCGACTTAGAAGAAATCCAGGCTGTTCTTGGCCGACCCATGGGGATATAGATGGATTTGTACCACCAGGTCCCCAGGCAAAAATTGGCTTATATCCCCCTGTCCCCGGCCGACTTGCACCCGCGGCTATGGGTCCAGACTCCGGGGAGGGTGCTTAAGAGTGGGTCCCCGGGTTCGGATGGAGAGCCAGGTAGAGGGCTTAGCTGGGCTCTGGCTGGGCACCCCGGTGGGGGCCGGAGGCTCCCCGGGGCCGCGTGGAGAGCCGGGCAAAACCCCATCTTTGGCCGTTTTGACTTCTGGACATAGTCATTTTCACAGAAGTTGACTTCTGGACATGGAAGATTTCACAGATTTTCCAGAATCCAAGCCATAGAGGCTGCATTGATCGATCGATCGAACACTTGACCCCGCCCCCCGGCCCCGCCCCCGGACCCTCCCCCACCCGCTCTGTGGGCGTGGCCTGTCGCATAGGGGGGCGTGGTTTGAAGCCGGGGGCGTGGCCTATCGGCGAGGGGGAGTTGTTTGGAGCTGTGGGCGTGGCCTATCGCCCGGGGGGGGGGGGGGGGTTTGGAGCTGTGGGCGTGGCCTCTCGCCCAGGGGGGGGTGGTTTAAGGCTGGGGGCGTGGCCTATCAACTTGGATTGTGGTTTAAAGTCGGGTGCTTGTCCTCTATCGGCGAGGTGGGTGTGGTTTGAAGATGGGGGCGTGGCCCATCACCATGGGGCGTGGTTTGAAGCTGTGGGTGTGGCTTATCACCTTGGGAGGGTGGTTTCAAGCTGTGGGCGTGGCCTATCACCTTGGGGGGTGTGGTAGCCGGGGGCCTCAAAAATAGCAGATCTACAAGCTCGTAGATCATATCTCTATGAGCTTGTAGATCTGATATCGGCTGGGGGTGGCCTATCACCCTGGGGTGTGTGGTCTGAAGCTGTGGGCGGGGCCTATTGGCTTGGGGCTGTAGTTTCGAGCTGGGGGCGTGGCCTAGCCCTGTGGATTGTGGTTTAAAGCTGTGTGCTTGTCCTCTATCGTCGAGGTGTGTGTAGTTTGAAGATGGGGGCGTGGCCTATCACCATGGGGGCGTGGTTTGAAGCGGTGGGCGTGGCTTATCACCTTGGGAGGGGTGGTTTCGAGCTTTGGGTGTGGCCTATCGGCTTGGGGGCGTGGTTTACAGCCGTGGGCCTAAAAAATAGCAGATCTACAAGCTCGTAGATCATAGCTCTACGAGCCTGTAGATCTGCTATCGTCTGGGGGTGGGAGTGGCCTATCACCCTGGGGGTGTGTGGTTTGAAGCTGTGGGCTTGGCCTATCGGCTTGGGGGCGTGGTCCAAAGCTCTGGGCGTTGCGGGTCGGCTTGGGGACGTGGCTTGTGGCCTGTCGGCCTGGGGTTTGTGGTTTAAAGCCGGGGGGGGGGGGGGGGGGGCACCAAAAGTACCATGGGGGTGTGTTTTAAACAAAATTAAGAGCCATAATAGAGCATGCTTTTAAAACTACTCAAAGGACGACTTCACCCATTTAAGATGGTTATGGTTCCACTCTGTTACCATGCTCTGTTACAATATGTGATTTCATTGTTTTATTGACCTGGCTTATAGAGCTACACTTTAACACTCAGCCACAGTTAATACAATAAAATAAACATCAGTGTTTTCAAGGTATAACAGAGTAAATCTTTACCGTGACAAAACATTACATGTATATGAAGACACAATAACTGCATTGTATCTAAACAAATAATTCAAACTGTGATGTTATTTACTATGATAATATGTCCGTCCAAACAACACACAGCGAGGAGTTACATAAAGCAAGCAGCCAGTTAGCACTTTATTGCACCATTATCGTATGATTAGTCAATATAATAATGAATATGGCATTTTAATTCCTGACAAATGTGGACAGACACTGATGCTCATATTGTTCTAAAAAAGGTTAAACATCTATAAAGAGGCAACACAATAATTTGATAGTCCATCAAGTTGTCTGTATGCATTCAAACACAGTGAGAAACAATACATAAACAACAAGATGATAATCAACAGAGAAGCTGAGTTTATTTAATTCAATCAAGTTTACGTCACATTATGTGATTCCTCTACTTAATGCATATGTCTTGTCTTTGTCCTTTTGGATTAGAATATATGTGCGTCATTTGTCAACTCTAATGCCTTCTTTGGAAAGAAGAACTCATCAACATGTCTTTTAAAGATGTCAGCCAATCTCAGTTAACACGGAATATAAGTGCTATATAAATGAATTTATAAACCTGTTAACACTGGATATAAATAGATTTAAATTAACAGCAACAGCGGAAGAAACAACACGATCAAACACAGTAATATATGATCATTGTTAATAATCCAATCATTTTAAACCCCAACATAGTGAGATACCACTACCGCATCATAGACAGAAGCAACAGCACCCTCGTCATGGAGTCCTGCGAGGGCGGAGACCCCTCCAGCCTCATCGCTAATTGCATCAAAGAAAGGCATAATCTGGAAGAGCTCAAGTGTCTTTGATCATCATTACAAAACATATATCATGATTGATTAGATCAGATGAGGACAGTAGCAACTGCTATAGAACAGTGCTGGAGCCTGAGTTTTGTCATTTAGGACAATACACAGGTCACATGACTAATCAACAGAAGGTTACACCCACATGGACAGACCGGACCATATATATAGAATGGATGGATGCTCACTGATCAGTACGAAGTGTCCTGCAGGCATCAGTGTTACTAGGTACCAGGTTGTTATTGCTGCGTTCGTCATTTTCCATTGCCAGCTCAGAGAGACTGACGGTAAGAATTGAGAGTGTTTACATGACGATAAATGTATGTATTTCTGATATGTTTTACAGTTTTGTGTGTATAGCTCATGTCAGTAATTTGTAGTTTTGTTGTTTGTGTTTCCTTTCCTAGGTTTATAACCTGCTGGCCTATACGTGTTAGAGTATGTTGTATTGTGTAATGTTAGTATAAAAAAATCATCAAAGACACAGGTCTGAGTTGTGTCCGCTAACTCGGTTGCTCCAATACCCTTTACAAGGGGAGATCTGATTAGTTGCATTGCTTGTGTGACTGGCTAGATAATTGTGCAATACAACAGAACTTGAAGCTGCTTGAAGCTGCTTCTATAAAATGAAGCTTGGTATGCTGATGCAAGAGCTGAACAATAGCCGCAGAGAGCTGGCAGACGCCAGTTCCAAACTGGAGCAGATGGAGCAAAAGGTCCACAAGGTTTCAAGGTCCACAAGTGACCTGAAGCAGAGGTTGAAGGACCAGGAGAGAGACCACCAGAAGGAGGTGGCCGAGCTGGAGTTTAGAGTGTCCCGCCTCCATCAAATTAAGGAGGATGAGACCCTCCTCGACGCTCCTCCTGCCCTTGGGCCTGACTCGACCGACCCCAAAGTCCCTGTGGGTCCTCGCCCTGCCACGTCCAATGCAGGCGACCTGGACGACACCGTTCCAGCTCGGCTGGATGCCCACATGATGCCACCCCCAGCCAGTTCCACCCTGGCCGCCTGGACACTGGTGGTCTCTCAGGGTAAACATGCAGGTCCCCGCTCACGCTCACGACCCCCCCCACCCGAAGCCCCTCCGCTCTCTGCTGCCTCTCTCACCTTGGATGAGAAGCGTGTGAAAGAGACCTTACTGGAAATAGAGTGCGCAGAGATGAGAGACAACTTGCTATTCTGTGGTATCAGTGAGGATAAAGCTGAGAATAAAGCTGAGCCTGAAAAAATTGTTAGAGACTTTATGTCCAAAAACCTCAAACTGTCCCGTGAGGTCGTTAGGAACATAACCTTCTCTTGGGTTCACAGAATGGGCCGACCTGTGGAAGGAAAAAACAGACCAATTATAGCTCGGTTTGAGCACTACGAGCATAAAGAATTGGTGAAGAGCCGTGGTAAGGAATTGAAGGGGTCCTCTCTTTGGTTAAATGACCACTTTCCTGTGGAGATCAATGAGAGGAGAAAAAAGCTGTTTCCGATCATGAGGGAACACAGGGCCTTGCATAACGTGGCTTTGTCAGTTGATAAACTGTACATAAGTGGACAACTGTATAAAGACTCAAAGTTGACCCCCTGGCTCTTTTAGATGGAGTATGCTCTGTGTTTTTCATTTAATTTTTTTTTACTCTGAATTGCTATGACTACATCCAATACTGATATGCCCTGCATTAAGTTGGGCCTTCACAAGGGCCTGGTTTTAGCTCATGTGAATGTATGTAGTCTGCGTTATAAGTATCAGGATGTAGAATGTATACAGAGATAACCGTATTAACATCATTGCTATTTCTGAGACCCACCTTGATGAGATTTTATTTAATTTCCTAATAATGGCCTACTGCATTCACTTTCTTTGTTATGCGTGATATTTTATTTTATTTAAAACTTTAGTCACTTCTTTTTTTGCATTTGCATTATTGTTATTGTTACTTTGTTTGATCTTGTACATAGTTATTTTGAAAAAAAGTTTGACACATTTTGAAAATAAAATTGTAAAATGGTTATTTTACTGGTAGTGTTTTTATATTGTGTAGATGTAGAGGATTTTCCACTGCAACACGTTTAAATGACAACACAAACACTGCCGCTTATCCACAGGCTTTTCACTGTGTTCCACTTCCTGTCTTTTGATCCAATGAAATCCAATGAAACCGGTCAGATGACTAATGATATCCAATGAAATCCGACAGGAAGTGGAAAACACACAGCCAAGAAACAGGTGAATAGGAACAGTCCAAGGCGTGTCTTTTTTTTTGTAAAAAAAAAAAAAAAGAGAAAAAAAAAATCCCCCCATAAAAAGACACTTTAGAGAAGCACCAGGGGGCGCTACAGCGTAGAAAGTTTGGGTGGGCTGCAGAACACGGAACTACGCTTTACTTTGGTTCCACCTGTTAGATTGGCGTCCACTAAGGGGGCCCCGGTTTGGCGTGGGAGGCCCCTCAACACAGCATCTTTTGCAGTCTCGACTTAGAAGAAATCCAGGCTGTTCTTGGCCGACCCATGGGGATATAGATGGATTTGTACCACCAGGTCCCCAGGCAAAAATTGGCTTATATCCCCCTGTCCCCGGCCGACTTGCACCCGCGGCTATGGGTCCAGACTCCGGGGAGGGTGCTTAAGAGTGGGTCCCCGGGTTCGGATGGAGAGCCAGGTAGAGGGCTTAGCTGGGCTCTGGCTGGGCACGCCGGTGGGGGCCGGGCAAAACCCCATCTTTGGCCGTTTTGACTTCTGGACATAGTCATGACATTTTCACAGAAGTTGACTTCTGGACATGGAAGATTTCACAGATTTTCCAGAATCCAAGCCATAGAGGCTGCATTGATCGATCGATCGAACACTTGACCCCGCCCCCCGGCCCCGCCCCCGGACCCTCCCCCACCCGCTCTGTGGGCGTGGCCTGTCTTCTAGGGGGGCGTGGTTTGAAGCCGGGGGCGTGGCCTATCGGCGAGGGGGAGTTGTTTGTAGCTGTGGGCGTGGCCTATCGCCCGGGGGGGGGGGGGGGTTTGGAGCTGTGGGCGTGGCCTCTCGCCCAGGGGGGTGTGGTTTAAGGCTGGGGGCGTGGCCTATCACCTTGGATTGTGGTTTAAAGTCGGGTGCTTGTCCTCTATCGGCGAGGTGGGTGTGGTTTGAAGATGGGGGCGTGGCTGATAGGGATCAAAGTTTATATTTTCTATTTGTATGTAACTCACATTGTGTTTTTACTTGTATTAATCATGAAATGTGCTTGCCTTCTAACACAAGTACTCGCTTCCTTAAACATATTGTATTTTGACCTATGTGCAGATTAAATCAGCTGCGTCTTCTGGTGTATATGTATTACTTTATTAGACACTGAGCAAACAGGAACCTGTTAGTTCCTCTTTATGATATGTTATGAAACCACATGATGAATTAAAGGTGTCGCACGGAGAAGAGAGGTCAGAAGGTTTTTGGGTCTAGGAGAAGGCTAGACTGATCTCTCCGTGCAGCACGTAAAATTGATGAGCGCCATTGAGTCCGTCTGTCTTTGATTCATGTGTTGTCGTCTGACTGAACAAAGTGAGGTGTTTCATCAATAAAATACCACACATAATTGGTCCTTCGTTGCCGGATGCCAATATCGTCGTTGGAGAAGAACAAGGGGAAGACACGCCGAAAGTCTGTCGACAGCCGGGATCGAGCCGATCCTGTCAAAGTCCTGGGACGTGAATTCGTGACCAGGCCGGTGCCTTAGATGTCCAACCCTTTTCTCTTCATAGACGATTGACGGCATCCAGACCCAACCATTGACCTAAAGACAAACGGTAAGGAACGGTTACTCCACCGATTAAGGAGGTTTTTGACAGGTTTACTCCACCTTGAAGGAGAAAGAGTAGTGGTTTCTCCGCCCTGAGGAGGTTTCTGTTAAATACAGAATAGTGGTTTCTCCGCCCTGAGGAGGTTTCTGTTAAATACAGAATAGAAGTGTGTTGATTGAGTAATTTACAAATGTTTTGTATTAATGTAGCCTTGGTTACACTTCTCATTATAATTGTTGTTGCTCTTGCAATCGTTATCTCATTTCTTTAATTGAGTGATTTACAAATGTCTACCTGTGAGGATGTGATAGTTGTTACATGTCTCCTAGAGCTTGGTGTTACTTTTGTGCTCATGTACTGATTTCCTCCTTGTTATTGTGACCAGACGATTGTATGGTATAGCCACGAACCGCAGTATTGATACAAACTCTGTGGCCAATTGAAGTACACGAGAATGGTGAATTAAGAATATTAATTAAAACAACATATCTTTTGAATAAAAAATGGGAACTGGGAAAAGTAAGTCTGCCCTTAGTGGGGATGTTAAATACATGGAAAGCCATAGTGCGGGCAGCACTAAGTATTTCAAGCAATGGTGCAAAGAATATGGTTTCACAGGAAAATTAACTCTTGTCGGCTGTGGAAAGTTGATGGAAAATTTGAGAGCCGCAACAGCAGGAAAGAAAGGAAAAGAGAGAAAAGATTTGGAGGAACAGCTAAAAGTAGCTGCATTGTGGTTAGCACAGGCAAAAAAGAGAGCAGAAGGAAAAAACTCAAGTACTGTTGCAGTGTCAGTAAGCACAGCAGCGAAGAAAAGTTGGCAGAAAGTGAGTTTGGATGACGAGACAGGAGCGTGCGTAGCGCGCAGAGACAGAGAGAGACAGTTGGAGGGAGAAGCTGTCACACGCAGAGAGAGAGAAAGACAGTTGGAGGAAGAGAATGATGAGAGAGAGAGAGAAATTAAAAGAAAAGAGGACAGCGACAGAAAAGAAAGAGAGACCCGTGCTAGGGAAAAAATAGAGAAAGAATTGGCTAAAGCAGAGAAGAGTGGGCAGTTTAGTCCACCCGTAACCCGATCACAAACAAAATCACTGTACCCCGATCTTAGCATGTTAAGTATGGGGGCGGAAGGGTTAGCAGGGGGGCAGATATTCCCTATGATTGAAGTGGCAAATCCTCATTTTGGCGTAGCTATAGGTGAAGGAGCACCAGATGCAGCACAAACCATATCTGTATATCGCCCATGGACAGCTGAAGACTGTAGAAAAGCATGTGAAGGGCTCACCCCATACAAACAGGACGCAACACAGTTTTGCATTGATCACGCAGCGCTAGTGCTTGCATTCAAGTTGAATGGGCTTGAGGTCCTTAGAACATTCTTGAACATTTTTGGGCATGAGTGGGGAAGAGTGAAGGGAGCGTTCACAGGGGTTAATGCAGCAGTTCCCCCAGCCGCCCTGGTGGTAGGAGTACAGGACTTAGTGAATCAAACCGACGCTGTTTATGTCGACATCCGCAGAGTATTTGCACAGCGTCCAGATTACACCAAGATAGCAGGATGTAGACAGGATGAGAAGGAAAGTGTGCAAAACTACAGGGTTAAGCTAGAAGAGTGTTTCAGAGCCAATAGTGGGATCCCATACGACGCTCAGGAAGCGTCCCCTTACCAACAACAGCTTAAATTGGCCCTCATGAATGGTTTTGGGCCAGGCATAGCAGAATTTATCAAAAAGCATAATGTCCATTACCGAACAGGTTCAGTACAGGAGTGTATGAATTATGCAGAGCACGCAGCCAGTCACATCAATGAGAAGAAAAAGAAAAAGATATCAGCATTTGTGGCCGCAGAGGGGGGAGATGGAGAGGTATACTTCATAGGAGGAGAGAGAGGCAGAGGGGGTTTTGGGGGCCAGGGAAGAGGCAGAGGCCGTGGAGGTAGAAGTGAGAACAGGAAGTTTTTGTGTTACCGGTGCGGGGAAGAGGGACACATGGCTAGGAACTGTAGGTCAGATCAGCCACTGACAAGAGAGGGAGGAAAGCAGTATGAGCGAAAGGATGACAGACAGCACCCCTCAGCACCTAAGAACTCAGATTGGTCCCAAGAGTGACTAGACGTAGAAGACACAGAAAGCACAGAGAGAATACATCATGTAGATTTGTCCGAGGTCTTTTTAACTATTAGGAACCTAAATATTAAACCCACCCGTGTGTTGACAATTAATGGTGTAAAAATTAACTTTTTGTGTGACAGTGGAGCAGATTCATCAGTCTTAAAAGAAGAAGTCTCTAACATGTGGCCCCAGACTAGCACCATATTTGTTAAATCAGCCAATGGTCATTTAGATCAAAGACCAGTTTCTAAACCTCTCACAGTCAGGGATGATGCAACAGGTATCACCACTAGCCTGCCTTTTGTCTACATTAAAAATTGTCCAGTGAACCTCCTAGGACGAGATGGCATGGAAAAGTTAAAATTAAGTCTTGTACCAGTCACGGGGGGCATGAGATCAGTGGGGCCGGGGCAGAAAATAGAAGATCAAATATTTGTTTCACAGGCCATAGGTGAGCCTCGCTACTACTGGACTTTAGATATGCCCCGACAAGACCTGACTAACACAGCACAGCAGCTACTGAGCATGATTACACCACGTGACGGACAGACCTTAATGGCCCCAGAAGACTTACACATGACTATGAGATACAAGAAAACCCCCGGGCCTGACAAAGAATATGATAACATGGTGAACCGTTTAGGACCACAGAGAGTAGTGTTCAAAACATTATATGAGGACTCAGATGGGAGTGTGGTGGTGAGTGTAGGGGTCCCTGCAGAAACTAGTGCATTAATGAGAAGTTCACAAATACCCCATGTATCTATAGCACGAGGCCTAGGAACCTCATGGAAAAGGTTAGGTCAGCTAGCAGTACTGGGGGACCGTACAACTGACTGGACGGACGACACAGGAGGGTGGCAGCATAGTGGGGGGGCTCAGACGACGACATTTAGGGTTTACTATAGTTATGACCCCACGAGCCCATCTAGAAGACTATAATCAAGCCTGATGTTTTTTGAGTGAAGAGGCCATTAAGGCCCTGGAGGAGGTCCCAAACTGTGTGTGGTCAAAAGGGAAAAGTGACGTGGGACGAATGGTTACTGCTCAACCAGTACAAATTAGGCCAAAAACTAACTATAGGCCAAACAAGAAACAGTACGCCTTAAAAGAAGATGCTAAGATAGGCATTAAGCCAGTAATTAGTGAAATGGTTAAAGCTGGAATATTACGTAAATGTCCAAATGCATCATGTAACTCTCCTATTTTTCCTGTAAGAAAGGCAGATAACAAATCATGGAGAATGATACAGGATTTAAGAGCTGTAAATGAAGCCGTGGAGAGCACCGCACCTACTGTCCCAGACCCACACACACTTATGAATAGCCTCAGACCAAATATGGCATGGTTTAGCGTCGTAGATCTCAGTAACGCATTTCACTCGATTCCTGTCGAGGAGGGGTCACAAGGGTGGTTTGGATTCACACATGAGGGGACAAAATACACCTTTACTAGACTTCCTCAAGGATACGTAGATAGTCCTACAATCTTCTCACGAGAAATGGCTAACTGCTTATCTACTCTAGATATACCAACATCGTCTCAAATCCTTGTTTACGTAGATGACATTCTAGTGGCCTCACCCACAAAGGATGAGTGCACCAGGGTGACAGTTCAATTATTAACTCATCTAGCCAGGACAGGGAACAAGGTCTCCAGAGAGAAACTGCAATTTGTGCAAAGGGAAGTGATCTTTTTGGGTCACAGTCTGGATCATGAGGGGAGACGAATTCACTCAGACAGAAAGCAGACAGTACTTAATGCACCTAAGCCAACGACAAAAAAACAAATGATGACATTTTTAGGCCTGACTAATTATTGTAGAGCGTGGGTGCCTGACTATGCTGCACTGACGCAGCCTTTATTAGATACTATTTATTTTGAGAACGATCTAACCATGACAGGAAAAATTCAATGGACAAAAGAAGCAGACGTGGCATTTGAACTTACTAAACAATGTTTAGTGAGCTCATCTGTCCTAGCACTACCAGACTATGACAAACCATTTGTGCAGACAGTGGACTGTAAAGGAGGTTTTATGACCTCAGTATTGACACAAAAACATGGGTTAAAACTGAGGCCAATAGGGTTCTTTTCAAAAAGGCTAGATCCAGTCTCACTAGCGCTCCCTATATGTGTACAGGCCGTATGCGCGGCCGCTATGTCGGTACACAGCACGGCGGAAATAGTTTTATTTCACCCACTTACACTGATGGTACCACACGCAGTCTCCATGCTGTTAAACGAGACAAAAATGGCATTCTTATCTCCAGCACGTTATCTAGCACTGACAGCCACACTCATGTCACAGGCACACATCACCATTAAAAGATGCACCATTCTGAACCCAGCCACATTATTGCCCACACCAGAAGACGGAACACCACACTGTTGCAAAGAGGAAACAGAGAAAACATGCAAACCACGTCCTGATTTGAAAGATACACAATTAGATATAGGGGAAACATGGTTCGTTGACGGTTCATGTTCAAGGTCGCTCACAGGTCAGAATCAGACAGGCTTCGCTGTGGTCACAGATAAAGAGGTAGTGAAAGCGGGCCAACTCCCACACACATTCTCAGCACAGGCAGCCGAGTTAGTAGCGTTGACAGAGGCATGCAGAACTGCAGAAGGCAGAGATGTCACAATATATACAGACAGCCAGTATGCGCACTCAACAATACATGTTTTTGCAGCACAATGGGCTAGACGAGGTATGAAGACATCTACGGGAAAGCCCGTGACACATGCACGCCTACTGACTGAACTCTTACAAGCAGTTTTATTACCACGCACATTGGCTATATGTAAATGTGCAGCACATACAAGCTCCAAAGACAGAATATCACTAGGGAACGCTTTTGCGGACATAGTGGCAAAGCAAGCAGCGGTGGGGAAATTTGGGTTTTGTGGCTTACTAGAAAACAACCAAGAGGTACCACAGCCAATACCATTAGAAGTACTACGAGACATGCAAAACAATGCTCCTGAAAAAGAAAAAAGGAAGTGGTTAACCGATGGTGCACTTACAGGTTCAGACGGATTATATAGAGTACAAGATAAGCTCGTGCTCCCGACTAGCTTATACAAAACAGCAGCCCATTTGAGCCATGGGCCTTGCCATGTCTCAACAGGGGGAATGATCCATATTATCAGCCAATATTTCCACACTTATAATTACACTAAATTTTCAAAATTATTTTGTAGAGCATGCATAGTGTGTTGTAGGCACAATTCACAAGGTAATGAAAGACCAAAGAGGGGGAAGTTCCCCCTCCCCTCATTTCCATTCGAATACCTACACATGGATTTTATTGAATTGACACCAAGCAAGGGATATAAATACTGTTTAGTCCTAATATGTCCCTTCTCAAAATGGGTTGAAGTAATTCCAGCTAGAAGTGCAGACGCCATCACAGTGGCAAAGGCCATCTGTAAGGTCATAATTCCTAACAGAGGGATTCCGGTAATAATTTACAGGGATAATGGAAGCCATTTTGTAAACTCAGTTGTCTCTCTCATGGCAAAACATTTAGGCATCCAATTAAAAAATCATTGTGCATATCACCCACAGAGCGCTGGCTTGGTCGAAAGAACCAATTTCACGGTAAAAAATAGACTAACAAAAACCATGGAAGAAACAGACAGATCATGGTTAGAATGTGTAACATTGGTAGAGATGTATATGAGAATAACACCCACAGCCCAAGGCTTATCACCATTTGAGATAGTGACAGGAAGACAATTCAGACTGCCAATAGTGGACTGTGTGCAA
Source organism: Gymnoscopelus braueri (assembly GCF_963280865.1). Classification (NCBI taxonomy): domain Eukaryota; kingdom Metazoa; phylum Chordata; class Actinopteri; order Myctophiformes; family Myctophidae; genus Gymnoscopelus; species Gymnoscopelus braueri. The sequence continues at coordinate 49,861,303 of NC_137611.1, forward strand.
GAGGTAGAAGATGCAGGGGCAGAAAACACATTAGCAGACTGGATGAGCCAGTTGTTCAAAAGCAATGAAATAGCTCGAACAAATAAACTGCCAGACATTTCTACTCCCCTACAGGACACCCGTGTGGCACCAGGTGACCAGGTCCTCGTCAAGGTGATAAAACGAAAACACTGGCACAGCCCGCGGTGGGAAGGTCCATACACTGTCCTGCTGACCACACCAACAGCACTGAAGATCGCAGAGCGGAACACGTGGATTCATCAGAGCCATTGTAAAAAAGTAATACCGCTCCAAACACACGACGAGTAGTGGTGGAAGTCCGGGTGAAGAAGGGTGGTGTTTCTGATAGCGAAGCACTGGTCTCAAGCCCGGTGAAGAAATCTACTGAGCCACTACTGAATATAAATGCTTGGAAAGGTATTGCTAGTGGCGAGTGCAATCCTCGTGACCCTAGTGGTCTTGAACAATGACAAACTCAGAAACAGAAAGAAACGATGGACTTATCAGGATGACCCTTGGGGTCCAGACAATGAAAATAGTACACAGCCACGTATGCGAAACAAGTGGTACTCCTATGTGACAAAATTGGCAAAAAGCTACGATAAAACTGATTGTTATGTGTGTTCTAACATGCCTTTTGCTTCAGACCAGGTGACTCTCTACGGGAAGGCGATGAGCAAATCACAGGCCAAGTGTTTCGCCAGCTTAGCAGGAATTGGGTTTCAGCATGCCAGCATAATCATCGACGACTCAAACCCCTATGAGACAGGTTTGAAGGCTGGGACATGCGCACTAAATTTTTGGGTAAATTGGCAGAGAACGATCAAAGGGAAGCTACGTGCACAACGGATCATTATGCAGAAAATGGGCGGCGCCAATCACTCTATGTGTTACTTGCAGGAGTACGGCACAGTCCCTATGGGTATCACTACCAATTGTGATCAATTGTGGGCGGGAGGAGAAGGCGCCCCAGTCAGCTTAAGAAAGAAGTCAAATGGCACATGGTGGGTTCAGGGGGGGTGGTGGTTATGTGGGGGTAACGCTTATCCAACACTGCCCGAGAATTGGTCAGGGGTTTGCGCCCCTATCTTTGTGACCGACCACACCTTTTTCCTAGAACTCACAGATCAGCAGGATGCCACAAACAAGCGAGAAAAGAGAGATGCAAATGACCCGATCAAACGCCATGACGCTGTATGGGGCACTGACGTTCCTGACGAATTCAAACACTGGACAAAAGGTCAGAAGGTAGTCTTAGCACTGTTCCCTTGGACAGGAGTGGGAAAGAACATGCTGAGAATAGAGACTGTTGATTACAGATTGGGTATGTTTATCAACGCCTCTATTGTCATTGAACAAGCACAGAACAGGGAGATTAGTGCATTACGCACTATGGTAATGCAGCATCGCATGGCCCTTGATTTGCTCACCGCTGCATCTGGTGGTACATGTGTTTTACTGAATACGACATGTTGCACCTTTATTACGGACGAAGTACACTCCCAGAACATGACGGACGCGATGAACCGACTGGTAGGACTCCAGAAGGCCATGGCCGCTGACCACGTTGTTTCCACTTTCAGCTGGTTCGGTTGGCTATGGTCTGGAAGCTGGATCCAACTAGCTATGAAGGGTGTCATGTTGATCATATGCATATTCATTTTGATGTGTTGTCTTATGTCTTGTGTACTTCCATGTATTAAGGCAATGGTTGTCCGTTTGATTTCTAACACCTTTGTGCAGTATGTCATGTTAAACCAGATGGACCATGCAGGAGAGCCACAGGAGGATTATGACTTGTAATTTAATGAAAAGTACTAAGGTTTATTATGACGGTGGGTTGGAAAATGTGGATCACAAGACAGCCCTACCTGAAAGGAGAAAAACAAAGTATGATTGCATAAAATGAAAAACAGGAGGGAATGATAGGGATCAAAGTTTATATTTTCTATTTGTATGTAACTCACATTGTGTTTTTACTTGAATTAATCATGAAATGTGCTTGCCTTCTAACACAAGTACTCGCTTCCTTAAACATATTGTATTTTGACCTATGTGCAGATTAAATCAGCTGCGTCTTCTGGTGTATATGTATTACTTTATTAGACACTGAGCAAACAGGAACCTGTTAGTTCCTCTTTATGATATGTTATGAAACCACATGATGAATTAAAGGTGTCGCACGGAGAAGAGAGGTCAGAAGGTTTTTGGGTCTAGGAGAAGGCTAGACTGATCTCTCCGTGCAGCACGTAAAATTGATGAGCGCCATTGAGTCCGTCTGTCTTTGATTCATGTGTTGTCGTCTGACTGAACAAAGTGAGGTGTTTCATCAATAAAATACCACACAGTGGCCCATCACCATGGGGGCGTGGTTTGAAGCTGTGGGTGTGGCTTATCACCTTGGGAGGGTGGTTTCAAGCTGTGGGCGTGGCCTATCACCTTGGGGGGTGTGGTAGCCGGGGGCCTAAAAAATAGCAGATCTACAAGCTCGTAGATCATATCTCTATGAGCTTGTAGATCTGATATCGGCTGGGGGTGGCCTATCACCCTGGGGTGTGTGGTCTGAAGCTGTGGGCGGGGCCTATTGGCTTGGGGCTGTAGTTTCGAGCTGGGGGCGTGGCCTAGCCCTGTGGATTGTGGTTTAAAGCTGTGTGCTTGTCCTCTATCGTCGAGGTGTGTGTAGTTTGAAGATGGGGGCGTGGCCTATCACCATGGGGGCGTGGCTAATCACCTTGGGAGGGGTGGTTTCGAGCTTTGGCCGTGGCCTATCGGCTTGGGGGCGTGGTTTACAGCCGTGGGCCTACAAAATAGCAGATCTACAAGCTCGTAGATCATAGCTCTACGAGCCTGTAGATCTGCTATCGTCTGGGGGTGGGAGTGGCCTATCACCCTGGGGGTGTGTGGTTTGAAGCTGTGGGCTTGGCCTATCGGCTTGGGGGCGTGGTCCAAAGCTCTGGGCGTTGCGGGTCGGCTTGGGGACTTGGCTTGTGGCCTGTCGGCCTGGGGTTTGTGGTTTAAAGCCGGGGGGGGGGGGGGGGGCCCCAAAAGTACCATGGGGGTGTGTTTTAAACAAAATAAAGAGCCATAATAGAGCATGCTTTTAAAACTACTCAAAGGACGACTTCACCCATTTAAGATGGTTATGGTTCCACTCTGTTACCATGCTCTGTTACAATATGTGATTTCATTGTTTTATTGACCTGGTTTATAAAGCTACACTTTAACACTCAGCCACTGTTAATACAATAAAATAAACATCAGTGTTTTCAAGGTATAACAGAGTAAATCTTTACCGTGACAAAACATTACATGTATATGAAGACACAATAACTGCATTGTATCTAAACAAATAATTCAAACTGTGATGTTATGTACTCTGATAATATGTCCGTCCAAACAACACAGCGAGGAGTTACATAAAGCAAGCAGCCAGTTAGCACTTTATTGCACCATTATCGTATGATTAGTCAATATAATAATGAATATGGCATTTTAATTCCTGACAAATGTGGACAGACACTGATGCTCATATTGTTCTAAAAAAGGTTAACAATCTATAAAGAGGCAACACAATAATTTGATAGTCCATCAAGTTGTCTGTATGCATTCAAACACAGTGAGAAACAATACATGAACAATACGATGATAATCAACAGAGAAGCTGAGTTTATTTAATTCAATCAAGTTTACGTCACATTATGTGATTCCTCTACTTTATGCATAATGTCTTGTCTTTGTCCTTTTGGATTAGAATATATGTGTGTCGTTTGTCAACTCTAATGCCTTCTTTGGAAAGAAGAACTCATCAACATGTCTTTTAAAGATGTCAGCCAAACTCAGTTAACACAGAATATAAGTGCTATATAAATTAATTTATAAACCTGTTAACACTGGATATAAATAGATTTAAATTAACAGCAACAGCGGAAGAAACAACACGATCAAACACAGTAATATATGATCATTGTTAATAATCCAATCATTTTAAACCCCAACATAGTGAGATACCACTACCGCATCATAGACAGAAGCAACAGCACCCTCGTCATGGAGTCCTGCGAGGGCGGAGACCCCTCCAGCCTCATCGCTAATTGCATCAAAGAAAGGCATAATCTGGAAGAGCTCAAGTGTCTTTGATCATCATTACAAAACATATATCATGATTGATTAGATCAGATGAGGACAGTAGCAACCGCTATAGAACAGTGCTGGAGCCTGAGTTTTGTCATTTAGGACAATACACAGGTCACATGACTAATCAACAGAAGGTTACACCCACATGGACAGACCGGACCATATATAGAATGGATGCTCACTGATCAGTACGAAGTGTCCTGCAGGCATCAGTGTTACTAGGTACCAGGTTGTTATTGCTGCGTTCGTCATTTTCCATTGCCAGCTCCGAGAGACTGACGGTAAGAATTGAGAGTGTTTACATGACGATAAATGTATGTATTTCTGATATGTTTTACAGTTTTGTGTGTATAGCTCATGTCAGTAATTTGTCGTGTTGTTGTTTGTGTTTCCTTTCCTAGGTTTATAACCTACTCATCTAATAAGTTGCATTGCCTGTGTGACTGGCTAGATAATTGTACAATACAACAGAACTTGAAGCTGCTTGAAGCTGCTTCTATAAAATGAAGCATGGATTGCTGAAGCAAGAGCTGATCAAGAACCGCAGAGAGCTGGCCGACGTCAGTTCCAAACTGGAGCAGATGGGGCAGAAGTTACGCCTGGTTTCAAGGTCCGAGAGTGTCCTGGAGCAGAGGTTGAAGGACCAGGAGAGAGACCACCAGAAGGAGGTAGCCGAGCTGAAGTTTAGAGTGTCCCGCCTCCATCAAAATAAGGAGGATGAGACCCTCCTCGACGCACCTCCTGCCCTTGGGCCTGACTCGACCGACCCCAAAGTCCCTGTTGGTCCTCGCCCTGCCACGTCCAATGCAGGCGACCTGGACGACACCGTTCCAGCGCGGCTGGATTCCCACTTAATGCCACCCCCGGCCAGTTCCACCCCGGCCCCCTGGACACTGGTCTCTCGGGGTAAACATGGAGGTCCCCACTCACTGGACAGACAGTGCAGAGAGATGAGAGACGACTTGCTATTCGGTGGTATCAGTGAGGATAAAGCTGAGGATAAAGCTGAGCCTGAAAAAATTGTTAGAGACTTTATGTCCAAATACCTCAGACTGTCCCCTGAGGTGGTTAGGAACATGACCTTCTCTAGGGTTCACAGACTGGGCCGACCTGTTGAAGGAAAAACCAGACCAATTATAGCTCGGTTTGAGCACTACGAGGATAAAGAATTGGTGCAGAGCCATGGTGAGGAATTGAAGGGGTCCTCTCTTTGGTTAAGAGACCACTTTCCTGAGGAGATCAATGACAGGAGAAAACAACTGTTTCCGATCATGATGAAACACAGGTTTCTGAATGACGTGGCTTTGTCATTTGATGAACTGTACATAAATGGACAACTGTATAAAGACCCAAAGGTGACCCCCTGGCTCTTTTAGACGGAGTATGCTGAGTGTTTTTCATTTCATTTTTTTTTACTCTGAATTGCTATGACTACATCCAATACTGATATGCCCTGCATTAAGTTGGGCCTTCACAAGGGCCTGGTTTTAGCTCATGTGAATGTATGTAGTCTGCGTTATAAGTATCAGGATGTAGAATGTATTGTCAGAGATAACCGTATTAACATCATTGCTATTTCTGAGACCCACCTTGATGAGATTTTATTTCATTTCCTAATAATGGCCTACTGCATTCACTTTCTTTGTTATGCGTGATATTTTATTTTATTTAAAACTTTAGTCACTTCTTTTTTTGCATTTGCATTATTGTTATTGTTACTTTGTTTGATCTTGTACATATGTTATTTTGAAAAAAAGTTTGACACATTTTGAAAATAAAATTGTAAAATGGTTATTTTACTGGTAGTGTTTTTATATTGTGTAGATGTAGAGGATTTTCCACTGCAACACATTTAAATGACAACAGTCTGGTTTCTACGTCAGTGACTTGTGTCCATGACAACCACCCGGAAGCGACTAACACAAACACTGCCGCTTATCCACAGGCTTTTCACTGTGTTCCACTTCCTGTCTTTTGATCCAATGAAATCCAATGAAACCGGTCAGATGACTAATGATATCCAATGAAATCCGACAGGAAGTGGAAAACACACAGCCAAGAAACAGGTGAATAGGAACAGTCCAAGGCGTGTTTTTTTTTTTGTAAAAAAAAAAAAAAAGAGAAAAAAAACAGTCCAAGGCGTGTTTTTTTTGGGGACCTGGTGGTACAAATCCATCGGTCAGATGACTAATGATATCCAATGAAATCCGACAGGAAGTGGAAAACACACAGCCAAGAAACAGGTGAATAGGAACAGTCCAAGGCGTGTTTTTTTTTTTGTAAAAAAAAAGAAAAAGAGAAAAAAAAAATCCCCCCATAAAAAGACACTTTAGAGAAGCACCAGGGGGCGCTACAGCGTAGAAAGTTTGGGTGGGCTGCAGAACACGGAACTACGCTTTACTTTGGTTCCACCTGTTAGATTGGCGTCCACTAAGGGGGCCCCGGTTTGGCGTGGGAGGCCCCTCAACACAGCATCTTTTGCAGTCTCGACTTAGAAGAAATCCAGGCTGTTCTTGGCCGACCCATGGGGATATAGATGGATTTGTACCACCAGGTCCCCAGGCAAAAATTGGCTTATATCCCCCTGTCCCCGGCCGACTTGCACCCGCGGCTATGGGTCCAGACTCCGGGGAGGGTGCTTAAGAGTGGGTCCCCGGGTTCGGATGGAGAGCCAGGTAGAGGGCTTAGCTGGGCTCTGGCTGGGCACCCCGGTGGGGGCCGGAGGCTCCCCGGGGCCGCGTGGAGAGCCGGGCAAAACCCCATCTTTGGCCGTTTTGACTTCTGGACATAGTCATTTTCACAGAAGTTGACTTCTGGACATGGAAGATTTCACAGATTTTCCAGAATCCAAGCCATAGAGGCTGCATTGATCGATCGATCGAACACTTGACCCCGCCCCCCGGCCCCGCCCCCGGACCCTCCCCCACCCGCTCTGTGGGCGTGGCCTGTCGCATAGGGGGGCGTGGTTTGAAGCCGGGGGCGTGGCCTATCGGCGAGGGGGAGTTGTTTGGAGCTGTGGGCGTGGCCTATCGCCCGGGGGGGGGGGGGGGGGGGGGGTTTGGAGCTGTGGGCGTGGCCTCTCGCCCAGGGGGGGGTGGTTTAAGGCTGGGGGCGTGGCCTATCAACTTGGATTGTGGTTTAAAGTCGGGTGCTTGTCCTCTATCGGCGAGGTGGGTGTGGTTTGAAGATGGGGGCGTGGCCCATCACCATGGGGCGTGGTTTGAAGCTGTGGGTGTGGCTTATCACCTTGGGAGGGTGGTTTCAAGCTGTGGGCGTGGCCTATCACCTTGGGGGGTGTGGTAGCCGGGGGCCTCAAAAATAGCAGATCTACAAGCTCGTAGATCATATCTCTATGAGCTTGTAGATCTGATATCGGCTGGGGGTGGCCTATCACCCTGGGGTGTGTGGTCTGTGAAGCTGTGGGCGGGGCCTATTGGCTTGGGGCTGTAGTTTCGAGCTGGGGGCGTGGCCTAGCCCTGTGGATTGTGGTTTAAAGCTGTGTGCTTGTCCTCTATCGTCGAGGTGTGTGTAGTTTGAAGATGGGGGCGTGGCCTATCACCATGGGGGCGTGGTTTGAAGCGGTGGGCGTGGCTTATCACCTTGGGAGGGGTGGTTTCGAGCTTTAGGTGTGGCCTATCGGCTTGGGGGCGTGGTTTACAGCCGTGGGCCTAAAAAATAGCAGATCTACAAGCTCGTAGATCATAGCTCTACGAGCCTGTAGATCTGCTATCGTCTGGGGGTGGGAGTGGCCTATCACCCTGGGGGTGTGTGGTTTGAAGCTGTGGGCTTGGCCTATCGGCTTGGGGGCGTGGTCCAAAGCTCTGGGCGTTGCGGGTCGGCTTGGGGACGTGGCTTGTGGCCTGTCGGCCTGGGGTTTGTGGTTTAAAGCCGGGGGGGGGGGGGGGGGGCACCAAAAGTACCATGGGGGTGTGTTTTAAACAAAATTAAGAGCCATAATAGAGCATGCTTTTAAAACTACTCAAAGGACGACTTCACCCATTTAAGATGGTTATGGTTCCACTCTGTTACCATGCTCTGTTACAATATGTGATTTCATTGTTTTATTGACCTGGCTTATAGAGCTACACTTTAACACTCAGCCACAGTTAATACAATAAAATAAACATCAGTGTTTTCAAGGTATAACAGAGTAAATCTTTACCGTGACAAAACATTACATGTATATGAAGACACAATAACTGCATTGTATCTAAACAAATAATTCAAACTGTGATGTTATTTACTATGATAATATGTCCGTCCAAACAACACACAGCGAGGAGTTACATAAAGCAAGCAGCCAGTTAGCACTTTATTGCACCATTATCGTATGATTAGTCAATATAATAATGAATATGGCATTTTAATTCCTGACAAATGTGGACAGACACTGATGCTCATATTGTTCTAAAAAAGGTTAAACATCTATAAAGAGGCAACACAATAATTTGATAGTCCATCAAGTTGTCTGTATGCATTCAAACACAGTGAGAAACAATACATAAACAACAAGATGATAATCAACAGAGAAGCTGAGTTTATTTAATTCAATCAAGTTTACGTCACATTATGTGATTCCTCTACTTAATGCATATGTCTTGTCTTTGTCCTTTTGGATTAGAATATATGTGCGTCATTTGTCAACTCTAATGCCTTCTTTGGAAAGAAGAACTCATCAACATGTCTTTTAAAGATGTCAGCCAATCTCAGTTAACACGGAATATAAGTGCTATATAAATGAATTTATAAACCTGTTAACACTGGATATAAATAGATTTAAATTAACAGCAACAGCGGAAGAAACAACACGATCAAACACAGTAATATATGATCATTGTTAATAATCCAATCATTTTAAACCCCAACATAGTGAGATACCACTACCGCATCATAGACAGAAGCAACAGCACCCTCGTCATGGAGTCCTGCGAGGGCGGAGACCCCTCCAGCCTCATCGCTAATTGCATCAAAGAAAGGCATAATCTGGAAGAGCTCAAGTGTCTTTGATCATCATTACAAAACATATATCATGATTGATTAGATCAGATGAGGACAGTAGCAACTGCTATAGAACAGTGCTGGAGCCTGAGTTTTGTCATTTAGGACAATACACAGGTCACATGACTAATCAACAGAAGGTTACACCCACATGGACAGACCGGACCATATATATAGAATGGATGGATGCTCACTGATCAGTACGAAGTGTCCTGCAGGCATCAGTGTTACTAGGTACCAGGTTGTTATTGCTGCGTTCGTCATTTTCCATTGCCAGCTCAGAGAGACTGACGGTAAGAATTGAGAGTGTTTACATGACGATAAATGTATGTATTTCTGATATGTTTTACAGTTTTGTGTGTATAGCTCATGTCAGTAATTTGTAGTTTTGTTGTTTGTGTTTCCTTTCCTAGGTTTATAACCTGCTGGCCTATACGTGTTAGAGTATGTTGTATTGTGTAATGTTAGTATAAAAAAATCATCAAAGACACAGGTCTGAGTTGTGTCCGCTAACTCGGTTGCTCCAATACCCTTTACAAGGGGAGATCTGATTAGTTGCATTGCTTGTGTGACTGGCTAGATAATTGTGCAATACAACAGAACTTGAAGCTGCTTGAAGCTGCTTCTATAAAATGAAGCTTGGTATGCTGATGCAAGAGCTGAACAATAGCCGCAGAGAGCTGGCAGACGCCAGTTCCAAACTGGAGCAGATGGAGCAAAAGGTCCACAAGGTTTCAAGGTCCACAAGTGACCTGAAGCAGAGGTTGAAGGACCAGGAGAGAGACCACCAGAAGGAGGTGGCCGAGCTGGAGTTTAGAGTGTCCCGCCTCCATCAAATTAAGGAGGATGAGACCCTCCTCGACGCTCCTCCTGCCCTTGGGCCTGACTCGACCGACCCCAAAGTCCCTGTGGGTCCTCGCCCTGCCACGTCCAATGCAGGCGACCTGGACGACACCGTTCCAGCTCGGCTGGATGCCCACATGATGCCACCCCCAGCCAGTTCCACCCTGGCCGCCTGGACACTGGTGGTCTCTCAGGGTAAACATGCAGGTCCCCGCTCACGCTCACGACCCCCCCCACCCGAAGCCCCTCCGCTCTCTGCTGCCTCTCTCACCTTGGATGAGAAGCGTGTGAAAGAGACCTTACTGGAAATAGAGTGCGCAGAGATGAGAGACAACTTGCTATTCTGTGGTATCAGTGAGGATAAAGCTGAGAATAAAGCTGAGCCTGAAAAAATTGTTAGAGACTTTATGTCCAAAAACCTCAAACTGTCCCGTGAGGTCGTTAGGAACATAACCTTCTCTTGGGTTCACAGAATGGGCCGACCTGTGGAAGGAAAAAACAGACCAATTATAGCTCGGTTTGAGCACTACGAGCATAAAGAATTGGTGAAGAGCCGTGGTAAGGAATTGAAGGGGTCCTCTCTTTGGTTAAATGACCACTTTCCTGTGGAGATCAATGAGAGGAGAAAAAAGCTGTTTCCGATCATGAGGGAACACAGGGCCTTGCATAACGTGGCTTTGTCAGTTGATAAACTGTACATAAGTGGACAACTGTATAAAGACTCAAAGTTGACCCCCTGGCTCTTTTAGATGGAGTATGCTCTGTGTTTTTCATTTAATTTTTTTTTACTCTGAATTGCTATGACTACATCCAATACTGATATGCCCTGCATTAAGTTGGGCCTTCACAAGGGCCTGGTTTTAGCTCATGTGAATGTATGTAGTCTGCGTTATAAGTATCAGGATGTAGAATGTATACAGAGATAACCGTATTAACATCATTGCTATTTCTGAGACCCACCTTGATGAGATTTTATTTAATTTCCTAATAATGGCCTACTGCATTCACTTTCTTTGTTATGCGTGATATTTTATTTTATTTAAAACTTTAGTCACTTCTTTTTTTGCATTTGCATTATTGTTATTGTTACTTTGTTTGATCTTGTACATAGTTATTTTGAAAAAAAGTTTGACACATTTTGAAAATAAAATTGTAAAATGGTTATTTTACTGGTAGTGTTTTTATATTGTGTAGATGTAGAGGATTTTCCACTGCAACACGTTTAAATGACAACACAAACACTGCCGCTTATCCACAGGCTTTTCACTGTGTTCCACTTCCTGTCTTTTGATCCAATGAAATCCAATGAAACCGGTCAGATGACTAATGATATCCAATGAAATCCGACAGGAAGTGGAAAACACACAGCCAAGAAACAGGTGAATAGGAACAGTCCAAGGCGTGTCTTTTTTTTTGTAAAAAAAAAAAAAAAGAGAAAAAAAAAATCCCCCCATAAAAAGACACTTTAGAGAAGCACCAGGGGGCGCTACAGCGTAGAAAGTTTGGGTGGGCTGCAGAACACGGAACTACGCTTTACTTTGGTTCCACCTGTTAGATTGGCGTCCACTAAGGGGGCCCCGGTTTGGCGTGGGAGGCCCCTCAACACAGCATCTTTTGCAGTCTCGACTTAGAAGAAATCCAGGCTGTTCTTGGCCGACCCATGGGGATATAGATGGATTTGTACCACCAGGTCCCCAGGCAAAAATTGGCTTATATCCCCCTGTCCCCGGCCGACTTGCACCCGCGGCTATGGGTCCAGACTCCGGGGAGGGTGCTTAAGAGTGGGTCCCCGGGTTCGGATGGAGAGCCAGGTAGAGGGCTTAGCTGGGCTCTGGCTGGGCACGCCGGTGGGGGCCGGGCAAAACCCCATCTTTGGCCGTTTTGACTTCTGGACATAGTCATGACATTTTCACAGAAGTTGACTTCTGGACATGGAAGATTTCACAGATTTTCCAGAATCCAAGCCATAGAGGCTGCATTGATCGATCGATCGAACACTTGACCCCGCCCCCCGGCCCCGCCCCCGGACCCTCCCCCACCCGCTCTGTGGGCGTGGCCTGTCTTCTAGGGGGGCGTGGTTTGAAGCCGGGGGCGTGGCCTATCGGCGAGGGGGAGTTGTTTGTAGCTGTGGGCGTGGCCTATCGCCCGGGGGGGGGGGGGGGGGGGGTTGGAGCTGTGGGCGTGGCCTCTCGCCCAGGGGGGTGTGGTTTAAGGCTGGGGGCGTGGCCTATCACCTTGGATTGTGGTTTAAAGTCGGGTGCTTGTCCTCTAGCGGCGAGGTGGGTGTGGTTTGAAGATGGGGGCGTGGCCCATCACCATGGGGGCGTGGTTTGAAGCTGTGGGTGTGGCTTATCACCTTGGGAGGGTGGTTTCAAGCTGTGGGCGTGGCCTATCACCTTGGGGGGTGTGGTAGCCGGGGGCCTAAAAAATAGCAGATCTACAAGCTCGTAGATCATATCTCTATGAGCTTGTAGATCTGATATCGGCTGGGGGTGGCCTATCACCCTGGGGTGTGTGGTCTGAAGCTGTGGGCGGGGCCTATTGGCTTGGGGCTGTAGTTTCGAGCTGGGGGCGTGGCCTAGCCCTGTGGATTGTGGTTTAAAGCTGTGTGCTTGTCCTCTATCGTCGAGGTGTGTGTAGTTTGAAGATGGGGGCGTGGCCTATCACCATGGGGGCGTGGCTAATCACCTTGGGAGGGGTGGTTTCGAGCTTTGGCCGTGGCCTATCGGCTTGGGGGCGTGGTTTACAGCCGTGGGCCTACAAAATAGCAGATCTACAAGCTCGTAGATCATAGCTCTACGAGCCTGTAGATCTGCTATCGTCTGGGGGTGGGAGTGGCCTATCACCCTGGGGGTGTGTGGTTTGAAGCTGTGGGCTTGGCCTATCGGCTTGGGGGCGTGGTCCAAAGCTCTGGGCGTTGCGGGTCGGCTTGGGGACTTGGCTTGTGGCCTGTCGGCCTGGGGTTTGTGGTTTAAAGCCGGGGGGGGGGGGGGGGGCCCAAAAGTACCATGGGGGTGTGTTTTAAACAAAATAAAGAGCCATAATAGAGCATGCTTTTAAAACTACTCAAAGGACGACTTCACCCATTTAAGATGGTTATGGTTCCACTCTGTTACCATGCTCTGTTACAATATGTGATTTCATTGTTTTATTGACCTGGTTTATAAAGCTACACTTTAACACTCAGCCACTGTTAATACAATAAAATAAACATCAGTGTTTTCAAGGTATAACAGAGTAAATCTTTACCGTGACAAAACATTACATGTATATGAAGACACAATAACTGCATTGTATCTAAACAAATAATTCAAACTGTGATGTTATGTACTCTGATAATATGTCCGTCCAAACAACACAGCGAGGAGTTACATAAAGCAAGCAGCCAGTTAGCACTTTATTGCACCATTATCGTATGATTAGTCAATATAATAATGAATATGGCATTTTAATTCCTGACAAATGTGGACAGACACTGATGCTCATATTGTTCTAAAAAAGGTTAACAATCTATAAAGAGGCAACACAATAATTTGATAGTCCATCAAGTTGTCTGTATGCATTCAAACACAGTGAGAAACAATACATGAACAACACGATGATAATCAACAGAGAAGCTGAGTTTATTTAATTCAATCAAGTTTACGTCACATTATGTGATTCCTCTACTTTATGCATAATGTCTTGTCTTTGTCCTTTTGGATTAGAATATATGTGTGTCGTTTGTCAACTCTAATGCCTTCTTTGGAAAGAAGAACTCATCAACATGTCTTTTAAAGATGTCAGCCAAACTCAGTTAACACAGAATATAAGTGCTATATAAATTAATTTATAAACCTGTTAACACTGGATATAAATAGATTTAAATTAACAGCAACAGCGGAAGAAACAACACGATCAAACACAGTAATATATGATCATTGTTAATAATCCAATCATTTTAAGTCACATTATGTGATTCCTCTACTTAATGCATATGTCTTGTCTTTGTCCTTTTGGATTAGAATATATGTGCGTCATTTGTCAACTCTAATGCCTTCTTTGGAAAGAAGAACTCATCAACATGTCTTTTAAAGATGTCAGCCAATCTCAGTTAACACGGAATATAAGTGCTATATAAATGAATTTATAAACCTGTTAACACTGGATATAAATAGATTTAAATTAACAGCAACAGCGGAAGAAACAACACGATCAAACACAGTAATATATGATCATTGTTAATAATCCAATCATTTTAAACCCCAACATAGTGAGATACCACTACCGCATCATAGACAGAAGCAACAGCACCCTCGTCATGGAGTCCTGCGAGGGCGGAGACCCCTCCAGCCTCATCGCTAATTGCATCAAAGAAAGGCATAATCTGGAAGAGCTCAAGTGTCTTTGATCATCATTACAAAACATATATCATGATTGATTAGATCAGATGAGGACAGTAGCAACTGCTATAGAACAGTGCTGGAGCCTGAGTTTTGTCATTTAGGACAATACACAGGTCACATGACTAATCAACAGAAGGTTACACCCACATGGACAGACCGGACCATATATATAGAATGGATGGATGCTCACTGATCAGTACGAAGTGTCCTGCAGGCATCAGTGTTACTAGGTACCAGGTTGTTATTGCTGCGTTCGTCATTTTCCATTGCCAGCTCAGAGAGACTGACGGTAAGAATTGAGAGTGTTTACATGACGATAAATGTATGTATTTCTGATATGTTTTACAGTTTTGTGTGTATAGCTCATGTCAGTAATTTGTAGTTTTGTTGTTTGTGTTTCCTTTCCTAGGTTTATAACCTGCTGGCCTATACGTGTTAGAGTATGTTGTATTGTGTAATGTTAGTATAAAAAAATCATCAAAGACACAGGTCTGAGTTGTGTCCGCTAACTCGGTTGCTCCAATACCCTTTACAAGGGGAGATCTGATTAGTTGCATTGCTTGTGTGACTGGCTAGATAATTGTGCAATACAACAGAACTTGAAGCTGCTTGAAGCTGCTTCTATAAAATGAAGCTTGGTATGCTGATGCAAGAGCTGAACAATAGCCGCAGAGAGCTGGCAGACGCCAGTTCCAAACTGGAGCAGATGGAGCAAAAGGTCCACAAGGTTTCAAGGTCCACAAGTGACCTGAAGCAGAGGTTGAAGGACCAGGAGAGAGACCACCAGAAGGAGGTGGCCGAGCTGGAGTTTAGAGTGTCCCGCCTCCATCAAATTAAGGAGGATGAGACCCTCCTCGACGCTCCTCCTGCCCTTGGGCCTGACTCGACCGACCCCAAAGTCCCTGTGGGTCCTCGCCCTGCCACGTCCAATGCAGGCGACCTGGACGACACCGTTCCAGCTCGGCTGGATGCCCACATGATGCCACCCCCAGCCAGTTCCACCCTGGCCGCCTGGACACTGGTGGTCTCTCAGGGTAAACATGCAGGTCCCCGCTCACGCTCACGACCCCCCCCACCCGAAGCCCCTCCGCTCTCTGCTGCCTCTCTCACCTTGGATGAGAAGCGTGTGAAAGAGACCTTACTGGAAATAGAGTGCGCAGAGATGAGAGACAACTTGCTATTCTGTGGTATCAGTGAGGATAAAGCTGAGAATAAAGCTGAGCCTGAAAAAATTGTTAGAGACTTTATGTCCAAAAACCTCAAACTGTCCCGTGAGGTCGTTAGGAACATAACCTTCTCTTGGGTTCACAGAATGGGCCGACCTGTGGAAGGAAAAAACAGACCAATTATAGCTCGGTTTGAGCACTACGAGCATAAAGAATTGGTGAAGAGCCGTGGTAAGGAATTGAAGGGGTCCTCTCTTTGGTTAAATGACCACTTTCCTGTGGAGATCAATGAGAGGAGAAAAAAGCTGTTTCCGATCATGAGGGAACACAGGGCCTTGCATAACGTGGCTTTGTCAGTTGATAAACTGTACATAAGTGGACAACTGTATAAAGACTCAAAGTTGACCCCCTGGCTCTTTTAGATGGAGTATGCTCTGTGTTTTTCATTTAATTTTTTTTTACTCTGAATTGCTATGACTACATCCAATACTGATATGCCCTGCATTAAGTTGGGCCTTCACAAGGGCCTGGTTTTAGCTCATGTGAATGTATGTAGTCTGCGTTATAAGTATCAGGATGTAGAATGTATACAGAGATAACCGTATTAACATCATTGCTATTTCTGAGACCCACCTTGATGAGATTTTATTTAATTTCCTAATAATGGCCTACTGCATTCACTTTCTTTGTTATGCGTGATATTTTATTTTATTTAAAACTTTAGTCACTTCTTTTTTTGCATTTGCATTATTGTTATTGTTACTTTGTTTGATCTTGTACATAGTTATTTTGAAAAAAAGTTTGACACATTTTGAAAATAAAATTGTAAAATGGTTATTTTACTGGTAGTGTTTTTATATTGTGTAGATGTAGAGGATTTTCCACTGCAACACGTTTAAATGACAACACAAACACTGCCGCTTATCCACAGGCTTTTCACTGTGTTCCACTTCCTGTCTTTTGATCCAATGAAATCCAATGAAACCGGTCAGATGACTAATGATATCCAATGAAATCCGACAGGAAGTGGAAAACACACAGCCAAGAAACAGGTGAATAGGAACAGTCCAAGGCGTGTCTTTTTTTTTGTAAAAAAAAAAAAAAAGAGAAAAAAAAAATCCCCCCATAAAAAGACACTTTAGAGAAGCACCAGGGGGCGCTACAGCGTAGAAAGTTTGGGTGGGCTGCAGAACACGGAACTACGCTTTACTTTGGTTCCACCTGTTAGATTGGCGTCCACTAAGGGGGCCCCGGTTTGGCGTGGGAGGCCCCTCAACACAGCATCTTTTGCAGTCTCGACTTAGAAGAAATCCAGGCTGTTCTTGGCCGACCCATGGGGATATAGATGGATTTGTACCACCAGGTCCCCAGGCAAAAATTGGCTTATATCCCCCTGTCCCCGGCCGACTTGCACCCGCGGCTATGGGTCCAGACTCCGGGGAGGGTGCTTAAGAGTGGGTCCCCGGGTTCGGATGGAGAGCCAGGTAGAGGGCTTAGCTGGGCTCTGGCTGGGCACGCCGGTGGGGGCCGGGCAAAACCCCATCTTTGGCCGTTTTGACTTCTGGACATAGTCATGACATTTTCACAGAAGTTGACTTCTGGACATGGAAGATTTCACAGATTTTCCAGAATCCAAGCCATAGAGGCTGCATTGATCGATCGATCGAACACTTGACCCCGCCCCCCGGCCCCGCCCCCGGACCCTCCCCCACCCGCTCTGTGGGCGTGGCCTGTCTTCTAGGGGGGCGTGGTTTGAAGCCGGGGGCGTGGCCTATCGGCGAGGGGGAGTTGTTTGTAGCTGTGGGCGTGGCCTATCGCCCGGGGGGGGGGGGGGGGGGTTTGGAGCTGTGGGCGTGGCCTCTCGCCCAGGGGGGTGTGGTTTAAGGCTGGGGGCGTGGCCTATCACCTTGGATTGTGGTTTAAAGTCGGGTGCTTGTCCTCTATCGGCGAGGTGGGTGTGGTTTGAAGATGGGGGCGTGGCCCATCACCATGGGGGCGTGGTTTGAAGCTGTGGGTGTGGCTTATCACCTTGGGAGGGTGGTTTCAAGCTGTGGGCGTGGCCTATCACCTTGGGGGGTGTGGTAGCCGGGGGCCTAAAAAATAGCAGATCTACAAGCTCGTAGATCATATCTCTATGAGCTTGTAGATCTGATATCGGCTGGGGGTGGCCTATCACCCTGGGGTGTGTGGTCTGAAGCTGTGGGCGGGGCCTATTGGCTTGGGGCTGTAGTTTCGAGCTGGGGGCGTGGCCTAGCCCTGTGGATTGTGGTTTAAAGCTGTGTGCTTGTCCTCTATCGTCGAGGTGTGTGTAGTTTGAAGATGGGGGCGTGGCCTATCACCATGGGGGCGTGGCTAATCACCTTGGGAGGGGTGGTTTCGAGCTTTGGCCGTGGCCTATCGGCTTGGGGGCGTGGTTTACAGCCGTGGGCCTACAAAATAGCAGATCTACAAGCTCGTAGATCATAGCTCTACGAGCCTGTAGATCTGCTATCGTCTGGGGGTGGGAGTGGCCTATCACCCTGGGGGTGTGTGGTTTGAAGCTGTGGGCTTGGCCTATCGGCTTGGGGGCGTGGTCCAAAGCTCTGGGCGTTGCGGGTCGGCTTGGGGACTTGGCTTGTGGCCTGTCGGCCTGGGGTTTGTGGTTTAAAGCCGGGGGGGGGGGGGGGGCCCAAAAGTACCATGGGGGTGTGTTTTAAACAAAATAAAGAGCCATAATAGAGCATGCTTTTAAAACTACTCAAAGGACGACTTCACCCATTTAAGATGGTTATGGTTCCACTCTGTTACCATGCTCTGTTACAATATGTGATTTCATTGTTTTATTGACCTGGTTTATAAAGCTACACTTTAACACTCAGCCACTGTTAATACAATAAAATAAACATCAGTGTTTTCAAGGTATAACAGAGTAAATCTTTACCGTGACAAAACATTACATGTATATGAAGACACAATAACTGCATTGTATCTAAACAAATAATTCAAACTGTGATGTTATGTACTCTGATAATATGTCCGTCCAAACAACACAGCGAGGAGTTACATAAAGCAAGCAGCCAGTTAGCACTTTATTGCACCATTATCGTATGATTAGTCAATATAATAATGAATATGGCATTTTAATTCCTGACAAATGTGGACAGACACTGATGCTCATATTGTTCTAAAAAAGGTTAACAATCTATAAAGAGGCAACACAATAATTTGATAGTCCATCAAGTTGTCTGTATGCATTCAAACACAGTGAGAAACAATACATGAACAACACGATGATAATCAACAGAGAAGCTGAGTTTATTTAATTCAATCAAGTTTACGTCACATTATGTGATTCCTCTACTTTATGCATAATGTCTTGTCTTTGTCCTTTTGGATTAGAATATATGTGTGTCGTTTGTCAACTCTAATGCCTTCTTTGGAAAGAAGAACTCATCAACATGTCTTTTAAAGATGTCAGCCAAACTCAGTTAACACAGAATATAAGTGCTATATAAATTAATTTATAAACCTGTTAACACTGGATATAAATAGATTTAAATTAACAGCAACAGCGGAAGAAACAACACGATCAAACACAGTAATATATGATCATTGTTAATAATCCAATCATTTTAAACCCCAACATAGTGAGATACCACTACCGCATCATAGACAGAAGCAACAGCACCCTCGTCATGGAGTCCTGCGAGGGCGGAGACCCCTCCAGCCTCATCGCTAATTGCATCAAAGAAAGGCATAATCTGGAAGAGCTCAAGTGTCTTTGATCATCATTACAAAACATATATCATGATTGATTAGATCAGATGAGGACAGTAGCAACCGCTATAGAACAGTGCTGGAGCCTGAGTTTTGTCATTTAGGACAATACACAGGTCACATGACTAATCAACAGAAGGTTACACCCACATGGACAGACCGGACCATATATAGAATGGATGCTCACTGATCAGTACGAAGTGTCCTGCAGGCATCAGTGTTACTAGGTACCAGGTTGTTATTGCTGCGTTCGTCATTTTCCATTGCCAGCTCCGAGAGACTGACGGTAAGAATTGAGAGTGTTTACATGACGATAAATGTATGTATTTCTGATATGTTTTACAGTTTTGTGTGTATAGCTCATGTCAGTAATTTGTCGTGTTGTTGTTTGTGTTTCCTTTCCTAGGTTTATAACCTACTCATCTAATAAGTTGCATTGCCTGTGTGACTGGCTAGATAATTGTACAATACAACAGAACTTGAAGCTGCTTGAAGCTGCTTCTATAAAATGAAGCATGGATTGCTGAAGCAAGAGCTGATCAAGAACCGCAGAGAGCTGGCCGACGTCAGTTCCAAACTGGAGCAGATGGGGCAGAAGTTACGCCTGGTTTCAAGGTCCGAGAGTGTCCTGGAGCAGAGGTTGAAGGACCAGGAGAGAGACCACCAGAAGGAGGTGGCCGAGCTGAAGTTTAGAGTGTCCCGCCTCCATCAAAATAAGGAGGATGAGACCCTCCTCGACGCACCTCCTGCCCTTGGGCCTGACTCGACCGACCCCAAAGTCCCTGTTGGTCCTCGCCCTGCCACGTCCAATGCAGGCGACCTGGACGACACCGTTCCAGCGCGGCTGGATTCCCACTTAATGCCACCCCCGGCCAGTTCCACCCCGGCCCCCTGGACACTGGTCTCTCGGGGTAAACATGGAGGTCCCCACTCACTGGACAGACAGTGCAGAGAGATGAGAGACGACTTGCTATTCGGTGGTATCAGTGAGGATAAAGCTGAGGATAAAGCTGAGCCTGAAAAAATTGTTAGAGACTTTATGTCCAAATACCTCAGACTGTCCCCTGAGGTGGTTAGGAACATGACCTTCTCTAGGGTTCACAGACTGGGCCGACCTGTTGAAGGAAAAACCAGACCAATTATAGCTCGGTTTGAGCACTACGAGGATAAAGAATTGGTGCAGAGCCATGGTGAGGAATTGAAGGGGTCCTCTCTTTGGTTAAGAGACCACTTTCCTGAGGAGATCAATGACAGGAGAAAACAACTGTTTCCGATCATGATGAAACACAGGTTTCTGAATGACGTGGCTTTGTCATTTGATGAACTGTACATAAATGGACAACTGTATAAAGACCCAAAGGTGACCCCCTGGCTCTTTTAGACGGAGTATGCTGAGTGTTTTTCATTTCATTTTTTTTTACTCTGAATTGCTATGACTACATCCAATACTGATATGCCCTGCATTAAGTTGGGCCTTCACAAGGGCCTGGTTTTAGCTCATGTGAATGTATGTAGTCTGCGTTATAAGTATCAGGATGTAGAATGTATTGTCAGAGATAACCGTATTAACATCATTGCTATTTCTGAGACCCACCTTGATGAGATTTTATTTCATTTCCTAATAATGGCCTACTGCATTCACTTTCTTTGTTATGCGTGATATTTTATTTTATTTAAAACTTTAGTCACTTCTTTTTTTGCATTTGCATTATTGTTATTGTTACTTTGTTTGATCTTGTACATATGTTATTTTGAAAAAAAGTTTGACACATTTTGAAAATAAAATTGTAAAATGGTTATTTTACTGGTAGTGTTTTTATATTGTGTAGATGTAGAGGATTTTCCACTGCAACACATTTAAATGACAACAGTCTGGTTTCTACGTCAGTGACTTGTGTCCATGACAACCACCCGGAAGCGACTAACACAAACACTGCCGCTTATCCACAGGCTTTTCACTGTGTTCCACTTCCTGTCTTTTGATCCAATGAAATCCAATGAAACCGGTCAGATGACTAATGATATCCAATGAAATCCGACAGGAAGTGGAAAACACACAGCCAAGAAACAGGTGAATAGGAACAGTCCAAGGCGTGTTTTTTTTTTTGTAAAAAAAAAAAAAAAGAGAAAAAAAAAATCCCCCCATAAAAAGACACTTTAGAGAAGCACCAGGGGGCGCTACAGCGTAGAAAGTTTGGGTGGGCTGCAGAACACGGAACTACGCTTTACTTTGGTTCCACCTGTTAGATTGGCGTCCACTAAGGGGGCCCCGGTTTGGCGTGGGAGGCCCCTCAACACAGCATCTTTTGCAGTCTCGACTTAGAAGAAATCCAGGCTGTTCTTGGCCGACCCATGGGGATATAGATGGATTTGTACCACCAGGTCCCCAGGCAAAAATTGGCTTATATCCCCCTGTCCCCGGCCGACTTGCACCCGCGGCTATGGGTCCAGACTCCGGGGAGGGTGCTTAAGAGTGGGTCCCCGGGTTCGGATGGAGAGCCAGGTAGAGGGCTTAGCTGGGCTCTGGCTGGGCACCCCGGTGGGGGCCGGAGGCTCCCCGGGGCCGCGTGGAGAGCCGGGCAAAGTTTGGAGCTGTGGGCGTGGCCTCTCGCCCAGGGGGGGGTGGTTTAAGGCTGGGGGCGTGGCCTATCAACTTGGATTGTGGTTTAAAGTCGGGTGCTTGTCCTCTATCGGCGAGGTGGGTGTGGTTTGAAGATGGGGGCGTGGCCCATCACCATGGGGCGTGGTTTGAAGCTGTGGGTGTGGCTTATCACCTTGGGAGGGTGGTTTCAAGCTGTGGGCGTGGCCTATCACCTTGGGGGGTGTGGTAGCCGGGGGCCTCAAAAATAGCAGATCTACAAGCTCGTAGATCATATCTCTATGAGCTTGTAGATCTGATATCGGCTGGGGGTGGCCTATCACCCTGGGGTGTGTGGTCTGAAGCTGTGGGCGGGGCCTATTGGCTTGGGGCTGTAGTTTCGAGCTGGGGGCGTGGCCTAGCCCTGTGGATTGTGGTTTAAAGCTGTGTGCTTGTCCTCTATCGTCGAGGTGTGTGTAGTTTGAAGATGGGGGCGTGGCCTATCACCATGGGGGCGTGGTTTGAAGCGGTGGGCGTGGCTTATCACCTTGGGAGGGGTGGTTTCGAGCTTTGGGTGTGGCCTATCGGCTTGGGGGCGTGGTTTACAGCCGTGGGCCTAAAAAATAGCAGATCTACAAGCTCGTAGATCATAGCTCTACGAGCCTGTAGATCTGCTATCGTCTGGGGGTGGGAGTGGCCTATCACCCTGGGGGTGTGTGGTTTGAAGCTGTGGGCTTGGCCTATCGGCTTGGGGGCGTGGTCCAAAGCTCTGGGCGTTGCGGGTCGGCTTGGGGACGTGGCTTGTGGCCTGTCGGCCTGGGGTTTGTGGTTTAAAGCCGGGGGGGGGGGGGGGGGGGGCACCAAAAGTACCATGGGGGTGTGTTTTAAACAAAATTAAGAGCCATAATAGAGCATGCTTTTAAAACTACTCAAAGGACGACTTCACCCATTTAAGATGGTTATGGTTCCACTCTGTTACCATGCTCTGTTACAATATGTGATTTCATTGTTTTATTGACCTGGCTTATAGAGCTACACTTTAACACTCAGCCACAGTTAATACAATAAAATAAACATCAGTGTTTTCAAGGTATAACAGAGTAAATCTTTACCGTGACAAAACATTACATGTATATGAAGACACAATAACTGCATTGTATCTAAACAAATAATTCAAACTGTGATGTTATTTACTATGATAATATGTCCGTCCAAACAACACACAGCGAGGAGTTACATAAAGCAAGCAGCCAGTTAGCACTTTATTGCACCATTATCGTATGATTAGTCAATATAATAATGAATATGGCATTTTAATTCCTGACAAATGTGGACAGACACTGATGCTCATATTGTTCTAAAAAAGGTTAAACATCTATAAAGAGGCAACACAATAATTTGATAGTCCATCAAGTTGTCTGTATGCATTCAAACACAGTGAGAAACAATACATAAACAACAAGATGATAATCAACAGAGAAGCTGAGTTTATTTAATTCAATCAAGTTTACGTCACATTATGTGATTCCTCTACTTAATGCATATGTCTTGTCTTTGTCCTTTTGGATTAGAATATATGTGCGTCATTTGTCAACTCTAATGCCTTCTTTGGAAAGAAGAACTCATCAACATGTCTTTTAAAGATGTCAGCCAATCTCAGTTAACACGGAATATAAGTGCTATATAAATGAATTTATAAACCTGTTAACACTGGATATAAATAGATTTAAATTAACAGCAACAGCGGAAGAAACAACACGATCAAACACAGTAATATATGATCATTGTTAATAATCCAATCATTTTAAACCCCAACATAGTGAGATACCACTACCGCATCATAGACAGAAGCAACAGCACCCTCGTCATGGAGTCCTGCGAGGGCGGAGACCCCTCCAGCCTCATCGCTAATTGCATCAAAGAAAGGCATAATCTGGAAGAGCTCAAGTGTCTTTGATCATCATTACAAAACATATATCATGATTGATTAGATCAGATGAGGACAGTAGCAACTGCTATAGAACAGTGCTGGAGCCTGAGTTTTGTCATTTAGGACAATACACAGGTCACATGACTAATCAACAGAAGGTTACACCCACATGGACAGACCGGACCATATATATAGAATGGATGGATGCTCACTGATCAGTACGAAGTGTCCTGCAGGCATCAGTGTTACTAGGTACCAGGTTGTTATTGCTGCGTTCGTCATTTTCCATTGCCAGCTCAGAGAGACTGACGGTAAGAATTGAGAGTGTTTACATGACGATAAATGTATGTATTTCTGATATGTTTTACAGTTTTGTGTGTATAGCTCATGTCAGTAATTTGTAGTTTTGTTGTTTGTGTTTCCTTTCCTAGGTTTATAACCTGCTGGCCTATACGTGTTAGAGTATGTTGTATTGTGTAATGTTAGTATAAAAAAATCATCAAAGACACAGGTCTGAGTTGTGTCCGCTAACTCGGTTGCTCCAATACCCTTTACAAGGGGAGATCTGATTAGTTGCATTGCTTGTGTGACTGGCTAGATAATTGTGCAATACAACAGAACTTGAAGCTGCTTGAAGCTGCTTCTATAAAATGAAGCTTGGTATGCTGATGCAAGAGCTGAACAATAGCCGCAGAGAGCTGGCAGACGCCAGTTCCAAACTGGAGCAGATGGAGCAAAAGGTCCACAAGGTTTCAAGGTCCACAAGTGACCTGAAGCAGAGGTTGAAGGACCAGGAGAGAGACCACCAGAAGGAGGTGGCCGAGCTGGAGTTTAGAGTGTCCCGCCTCCATCAAATTAAGGAGGATGAGACCCTCCTCGACGCTCCTCCTGCCCTTGGGCCTGACTCGACCGACCCCAAAGTCCCTGTGGGTCCTCGCCCTGCCACGTCCAATGCAGGCGACCTGGACGACACCGTTCCAGCTCGGCTGGATGCCCACATGATGCCACCCCCAGCCAGTTCCACCCTGGCCGCCTGGACACTGGTGGTCTCTCAGGGTAAACATGCAGGTCCCCGCTCACGCTCACGACCCCCCCCACCCGAAGCCCCTCCGCTCTCTGCTGCCTCTCTCACCTTGGATGAGAAGCGTGTGAAAGAGACCTTACTGGAAATAGAGTGCGCAGAGATGAGAGACAACTTGCTATTCTGTGGTATCAGTGAGGATAAAGCTGAGAATAAAGCTGAGCCTGAAAAAATTGTTAGAGACTTTATGTCCAAAAACCTCAAACTGTCCCGTGAGGTCGTTAGGAACATAACCTTCTCTTGGGTTCACAGAATGGGCCGACCTGTGGAAGGAAAAAACAGACCAATTATAGCTCGGTTTGAGCACTACGAGCATAAAGAATTGGTGAAGAGCCGTGGTAAGGAATTGAAGGGGTCCTCTCTTTGGTTAAATGACCACTTTCCTGTGGAGATCAATGAGAGGAGAAAAAAGCTGTTTCCGATCATGAGGGAACACAGGGCCTTGCATAACGTGGCTTTGTCAGTTGATAAACTGTACATAAGTGGACAACTGTATAAAGACTCAAAGTTGACCCCCTGGCTCTTTTAGATGGAGTATGCTCTGTGTTTTTCATTTAATTTTTTTTTACTCTGAATTGCTATGACTACATCCAATACTGATATGCCCTGCATTAAGTTGGGCCTTCACAAGGGCCTGGTTTTAGCTCATGTGAATGTATGTAGTCTGCGTTATAAGTATCAGGATGTAGAATGTATACAGAGATAACCGTATTAACATCATTGCTATTTCTGAGACCCACCTTGATGAGATTTTATTTAATTTCCTAATAATGGCCTACTGCATTCACTTTCTTTGTTATGCGTGATATTTTATTTTATTTAAAACTTTAGTCACTTCTTTTTTTGCATTTGCATTATTGTTATTGTTACTTTGTTTGATCTTGTACATAGTTATTTTGAAAAAAAGTTTGACACATTTTGAAAATAAAATTGTAAAATGGTTATTTTACTGGTAGTGTTTTTATATTGTGTAGATGTAGAGGATTTTCCACTGCAACACGTTTAAATGACAACACAAACACTGCCGCTTATCCACAGGCTTTTCACTGTGTTCCACTTCCTGTCTTTTGATCCAATGAAATCCAATGAAACCGGTCAGATGACTAATGATATCCAATGAAATCCGACAGGAAGTGGAAAACACACAGCCAAGAAACAGGTGAATAGGAACAGTCCAAGGCGTGTCTTTTTTTTTGTAAAAAAAAAAAAAAAGAGAAAAAAAAAATCCCCCCATAAAAAGACACTTTAGAGAAGCACCAGGGGGCGCTACAGCGTAGAAATTTTGGGTGGGCTGCAGAACACGGAACTACGCTTTACTTTGGTTCCACCTGTTAGATTGGCGTCCACTAAGGGGGCCCCGGTTTGGCGTGGGAGGCCCCTCAACACAGCATCTTTTGCAGTCTCGACTTAGAAGAAATCCAGGCTGTTCTTGGCCGACCCATGGGGATATAGATGGATTTGTACCACCAGGTCCCCAGGCAAAAATTGGCTTATATCCCCCTGTCCCCGGCCGACTTGCACCCGCGGCTATGGGTCCAGACTCCGGGGAGGGTGCTTAAGAGTGGGTCCCCGGGTTCGGATGGAGAGCCAGGTAGAGGGCTTAGCTGGGCTCTGGCTGGGCACGCCGGTGGGGGCCGGGCAAAACCCCATCTTTGGCCGTTTTGACTTCTGGACATAGTCATGACATTTTCACAGAAGTTGACTTCTGGACATGGAAGATTTCACAGATTTTCCAGAATCCAAGCCATAGAGGCTGCATTGATCGATCGATCGAACACTTGACCCCGCCCCCCGGCCCCGCCCCCGGACCCTCCCCCACCCGCTCTGTGGGCGTGGCCTGTCTTCTAGGGGGGCGTGGTTTGAAGCCGGGGGCGTGGCCTATCGGCGAGGGGGAGTTGTTTGTAGCTGTGGGCGTGGCCTATCGCCCGGGGGGGGGGGGGGGGGGGGTTTGGAGCTGTGGGCGTGGCCTCTCGCCCAGGGGGGTGTGGTTTAAGGCTGGGGGCGTGGCCTATCACCTTGGATTGTGGTTTAAAGTCGGGTGCTTGTCCTCTATCGGCGAGGTGGGTGTGGTTTGAAGATGGGGGCGTGGCCCATCACCATGGGGGCGTGGTTTGAAGCTGTGGGTGTGGCTTATCACCTTGGGAGGGTGGTTTCAAGCTGTGGGCGTGGCCTATCACCTTGGGGGGTGTGGTAGCCGGGGGCCTAAAAAATAGCAGATCTACAAGCTCGTAGATCATATCTCTATGAGCTTGTAGATCTGATATCGGCTGGGGGTGGCCTATCACCCTGGGGTGTGTGGTCTGAAGCTGTGGGCGGGGCCTATTGGCTTGGGGCTGTAGTTTCGAGCTGGGGGCGTGGCCTAGCCCTGTGGATTGTGGTTTAAAGCTGTGTGCTTGTCCTCTATCGTCGAGGTGTGTGTAGTTTGAAGATGGGGGCGTGGCCTATCACCATGGGGGCGTGGCTAATCACCTTGGGAGGGGTGGTTTCGAGCTTTGGCCGTGGCCTATCGGCTTGGGGGCGTGGTTTACAGCCGTGGGCCTACAAAATAGCAGATCTACAAGCTCGTAGATCATAGCTCTACGAGCCTGTAGATCTGCTATCGTCTGGGGGTGGGAGTGGCCTATCACCCTGGGGGTGTGTGGTTTGAAGCTGTGGGCTTGGCCTATCGGCTTGGGGGCGTGGTCCAAAGCTCTGGGCGTTGCGGGTCGGCTTGGGGACTTGGCTTGTGGCCTGTCGGCCTGGGGTTTGTGGTTTAAAGCCGGGGGGGGGGGGGGGGGGCCCAAAAGTACCATGGGGGTGTGTTTTAAACAAAATAAAGAGCCATAATAGAGCATGCTTTTAAAACTACTCAAAGGACGACTTCACCCATTTAAGATGGTTATGGTTCCACTCTGTTACCATGCTCTGTTACAATATGTGATTTCATTGTTTTATTGACCTGGTTTATAAATCTACACTTTAACACTCAGCCACTGTTAATACAATAAAATAAACATCAGTGTTTTCAAGGTATAACAGAGTAAATCTTTACCGTGACAAAACATTACATGTATATGAAGACACAATAACTGCATTGTATCTAAACAAATAATTCAAACTGTGATGTTATGTACTCTGATAATATGTCCGTCCAAACAACACAGCGAGGAGTTACATAAAGCAAGCAGCCAGTTAGCACTTTATTGCACCATTATCGTATGATTAGTCAATATAATAATGAATATGGCATTTTAATTCCTGACAAATGTGGACAGACACTGATGCTCATATTGTTCTAAAAAAGGTTAACAATCTATAAAGAGGCAACACAATAATTTGATAGTCCATCAAGTTGTCTGTATGCATTCAAACACAGTGAGAAACAATACATGAACAACACGATGATAATCAACAGAGAAGCTGAGTTTATTTAATTCAATCAAGTTTACGTCACATTATGTGATTCCTCTACTTTATGCATAATGTCTTGTCTTTGTCCTTTTGGATTAGAATATATGTGTGTCGTTTGTCAACTCTAATGCCTTCTTTGGAAAGAAGAACTCATCAACATGTCTTTTAAAGATGTCAGCCAAACTCAGTTAACACAGAATATAAGTGCTATATAAATTAATTTATAAACCTGTTAACACTGGATATAAATAGATTTAAATTAACAGCAACAGCGGAAGAAACAACACGATCAAACACAGTAATATATGATCATTGTTAATAATCCAATCATTTTAAACCCCAACATAGTGAGATACCACTACCGCATCATAGACAGAAGCAACAGCACCCTCGTCATGGAGTCCTGCGAGGGCGGAGACCCCTCCAGCCTCATCGCTAATTGCATCAAAGAAAGGCATAATCTGGAAGAGCTCAAGTGTCTTTGATCATCATTACAAAACATATATCATGATTGATTAGATCAGATGAGGACAGTAGCAACCGCTATAGAACAGTGCTGGAGCCTGAGTTTTGTCATTTAGGACAATACACAGGTCACATGACTAATCAACAGAAGGTTACACCCACATGGACAGACCGGACCATATATAGAATGGATGCTCACTGATCAGTACGAAGTGTCCTGCAGGCATCAGTGTTACTAGGTACCAGGTTGTTATTGCTGCGTTCGTCATTTTCCATTGCCAGCTCCGAGAGACTGACGGTAAGAATTGAGAGTGTTTACATGACGATAAATGTATGTATTTCTGATATGTTTTACAGTTTTGTGTGTATAGCTCATGTCAGTAATTTGTCGTGTTGTTGTTTGTGTTTCCTTTCCTAGGTTTATAACCTACTCATCTAATAAGTTGCATTGCCTGTGTGACTGGCTAGATAATTGTACAATACAACAGAACTTGAAGCTGCTTGAAGCTGCTTCTATAAAATGAAGCATGGATTGCTGAAGCAAGAGCTGATCAAGAACCGCAGAGAGCTGGCCGACGTCAGTTCCAAACTGGAGCAGATGGGGCAGAAGTTACGCCTGGTTTCAAGGTCCGAGAGTGTCCTGGAGCAGAGGTTGAAGGACCAGGAGAGAGACCACCAGAAGGAGGTGGCCGAGCTGAAGTTTAGAGTGTCCCGCCTCCATCAAAATAAGGAGGATGAGACCCTCCTCGACGCACCTCCTGCCCTTGGGCCTGACTCGACCGACCCCAAAGTCCCTGTTGGTCCTCGCCCTGCCACGTCCAATGCAGGCGACCTGGACGACACCGTTCCAGCGCGGCTGGATTCCCACTTAATGCCACCCCCGGCCAGTTCCACCCCGGCCCCCTGGACACTGGTCTCTCGGGGTAAACATGGAGGTCCCCACTCACTGGACAGACAGTGCAGAGAGATGAGAGACGACTTGCTATTCGGTGGTATCAGTGAGGATAAAGCTGAGGATAAAGCTGAGCCTGAAAAAATTGTTAGAGACTTTATGTCCAAATACCTCAGACTGTCCCCTGAGGTGGTTAGGAACATGACCTTCTCTAGGGTTCACAGACTGGGCCGACCTGTTGAAGGAAAAACCAGACCAATTATAGCTCGGTTTGAGCACTACGAGGATAAAGAATTGGTGCAGAGCCATGGTGAGGAATTGAAGGGGTCCTCTCTTTGGTTAAGAGACCACTTTCCTGAGGAGATCAATGACAGGAGAAAACAACTGTTTCCGATCATGATGAAACACAGGTTTCTGAATGACGTGGCTTTGTCATTTGATGAACTGTACATAAATGGACAACTGTATAAAGACCCAAAGGTGACCCCCTGGCTCTTTTAGACGGAGTATGCTGAGTGTTTTTCATTTCATTTTTTTTTACTCTGAATTGCTATGACTACATCCAATACTGATATGCCCTGCATTAAGTTGGGCCTTCACAAGGGCCTGGTTTTAGCTCATGTGAATGTATGTAGTCTGCGTTATAAGTATCAGGATGTAGAATGTATTGTCAGAGATAACCGTATTAACATCATTGCTATTTCTGAGACCCACCTTGATGAGATTTTATTTCATTTCCTAATAATGGCCTACTGCATTCACTTTCTTTGTTATGCGTGATATTTTATTTTATTTAAAACTTTAGTCACTTCTTTTTTTGCATTTGCATTATTGTTATTGTTACTTTGTTTGATCTTGTACATATGTTATTTTGAAAAAAAGTTTGACACATTTTGAAAATAAAATTGTAAAATGGTTATTTTACTGGTAGTGTTTTTATATTGTGTAGATGTAGAGGATTTTCCACTGCAACACATTTAAATGACAACAGTCTGGTTTCTACGTCAGTGACTTGTGTCCATGACAACCACCCGGAAGCAACTAACACAAACACTGCCGCTTATCCACAGGCTTTTCACTGTGTTCCACTTCCTGTCTTTTGATCCAATGAAATCCAATGAAACCGGTCAGATGACTAATGATATCCAATGAAATCCGACAGGAAGTGGAAAACACACAGCCAAGAAACAGGTGAATAGGAACAGTCCAAGGCGTGTTTTTTTTTTTGTAAAAAAAAAAAAAAAGAGAAAAAAAAAATCCCCCCATAAAAAGACACTTTAGAGAAGCACCAGGGGGCGCTACAGCGTAGAAAGTTTGGGTGGGCTGCAGAACACGGAACTACGCTTTACTTTGGTTCCACCTGTTAGATTGGCGTCCACTAAGGGGGCCCCGGTTTGGCGTGGGAGGCCCCTCAACACAGCATCTTTTGCAGTCTCGACTTAGAAGAAATCCAGGCTGTTCTTGGCCGACCCATGGGGATATAGATGGATTTGTACCACCAGGTCCCCAGGCAAAAATTGGCTTATATCCCCCTGTCCCCGGCCGACTTGCACCCGCGGCTATGGGTCCAGACTCCGGGGAGGGTGCTTAAGAGTGGGTCCCCGGGTTCGGATGGAGAGCCAGGTAGAGGGCTTAGCTGGGCTCTGGCTGGGCACCCCGGTGGGGGCCGGAGGCTCCCCGGGGCCGCGTGGAGAGCCGGGCAAAACCCCATCTTTGGCCGTTTTGACTTCTGGACATAGTCATTTTCACAGAAGTTGACTTCTGGACATGGAAGATTTCACAGATTTTCCAGAATCCAAGCCATAGAGGCTGCATTGATCGATCGATCGAACACTTGACCCCGCCCCCCGGCCCCGCCCCCGGACCCTCCCCCACCCGCTCTGTGGGCGTGGCCTGTCGCATAGGGGGGCGTGGTTTGAAGCCGGGGGCGTGGCCTATCGGCGAGGGGGAGTTGTTTGGAGCTGTGGGCGTGGCCTATCGCCCGGGGGGGGGGGGGGGGGGGGGGGGTTTGGAGCTGTGGGCGTGGCCTCTCGCCCAGGGGGGGGTGGTTTAAGGCTGGGGGCGTGGCCTATCAACTTGGATTGTGGTTTAAAGTCGGGTGCTTGTCCTCTATCGGCGAGGTGGGTGTGGTTTGAAGATGGGGGCGTGGCCCATCACCATGGGGCGTGGTTTGAAGCTGTGGGTGTGGCTTATCACCTTGGGAGGGTGGTTTCAAGCTGTGGGCGTGGCCTATCACCTTGGGGGGTGTGGTAGCCGGGGGCCTCAAAAATAGCAGATCTACAAGCTCGTAGATCATATCTCTATGAGCTTGTAGATCTGATATCGGCTGGGGGTGGCCTATCACCCTGGGGTGTGTGGTCTGAAGCTTTGGGCGGGGCCTATTGGCTTGGGGCTGTAGTTTCGAGCTGGGGGCGTGGCCTAGCCCTGTGGATTGTGGTTTAAAGCTGTGTGCTTGTCCTCTATCGTCGAGGTGTGTGTAGTTTGAAGATGGGGGCGTGGCCTATCACCATGGGGGCGTGGTTTGAAGCGGTGGGCGTGGCTTATCACCTTGGGAGGGGTGGTTTCGAGCTTTGGGTGTGGCCTATCGGCTTGGGGGCGTGGTTTACAGCCGTGGGCCTAAAAAATAGCAGATCTACAAGCTCGTAGATCATAGCTCTACGAGCCTGTAGATCTGCTATCGTCTGGGGGTGGGAGTGGCCTATCACCCTGGGGGTGTGTGGTTTGAAGCTGTGGGCTTGGCCTATCGGCTTGGGGGCGTGGTCCAAAGCTCTGGGCGTTGCGGGTCGGCTTGGGGACGTGGCTTGTGGCCTGTCGGCCTGGGGTTTGTGGTTTAAAGCCGGGGGGGGGGGGGGGGGGGGGGCACCAAAAGTACCATGGGGGTGTGTTTTAAACAAAATTAAGAGCCATAATAGAGCATGCTTTTAAAACTACTCAAAGGACGACTTCACCCATTTAAGATGGTTATGGTTCCACTCTGTTACCATGCTCTGTTACAATATGTGATTTCATTGTTTTATTGACCTGGCTTATAGAGCTACACTTTAACACTCAGCCACAGTTAATACAATAAAATAAACATCAGTGTTTTCAAGGTATAACAGAGTAAATCTTTACCGTGACAAAACATTACATGTATATGAAGACACAATAACTGCATTGTATCTAAACAAATAATTCAAACTGTGATGTTATTTACTATGATAATATGTCCGTCCAAACAACACACAGCGAGGAGTTACATAAAGCAAGCAGCCAGTTAGCACTTTATTGCACCATTATCGTATGATTAGTCAATATAATAATGAATATGGCATTTTAATTCCTGACAAATGTGGACAGACACTGATGCTCATATTGTTCTAAAAAAGGTTAAACATCTATAAAGAGGCAACACAATAATTTGATAGTCCATCAAGTTGTCTGTATGCATTCAAACACAGTGAGAAACAATACATAAACAACAAGATGATAATCAACAGAGAAGCTGAGTTTATTTAATTCAATCAAGTTTACGTCACATTATGTGATTCCTCTACTTACTGCATATGTCTTGTCTTTGTCCTTTTGGATTAGAATATATGTGCGTCATTTGTCAACTCTAATGCCTTCTTTGGAAAGAAGAACTCATCAACATGTCTTTTAAAGATGTCAGCCAATCTCAGTTAACACGGAATATAAGTGCTATATAAATGAATTTATAAACCTGTTAACACTGGATATAAATAGATTTAAATTAACAGCAACAGCGGAAGAAACAACACGATCAAACACAGTAATATATGATCATTGTTAATAATCCAATCATTTTAAACCCCAACATAGTGAGATACCACTACCGCATCATAGACAGAAGCAACAGCACCCTCGTCATGGAGTCCTGCGAGGGCGGAGACCCCTCCAGCCTCATCGCTAATTGCATCAAAGAAAGGCATAATCTGGAAGAGCTCAAGTGTCTTTGATCATCATTACAAAACATATATCATGATTGATTAGATCAGATGAGGACAGTAGCAACTGCTATAGAACAGTGCTGGAGCCTGAGTTTTGTCATTTAGGACAATACACAGGTCACATGACTAATCAACAGAAGGTTACACCCACATGGACAGACCGGACCATATATAGAATGGATGCTCACTGATCAGTACGAAGTGTCCTGCAGGCATCAGTGTTACTAGGTACCAGGTTGTTATTGCTGCGTTCGTCATTTTCCATTGCCAGCTCCGAGAGACTGACGGTAAGAATTGAGAGTGTTTACATGACGATAAATGTATGTATTTCTGATATGTTTTACAGTTTTGTGTGTATAGCTCATGTCAGTAATTTGTCGTGTTGTTGTTTGTGTTTCCTTTCCTAGGTTTATAACCTACTCATCTAATAAGTTGCATTGCCTGTGTGACTGGCTAGATAATTGTACAATACAACAGAACTTGAAGCTGCTTGAAGCTGCTTCTATAAAATGAAGCATGGATTGCTGAAGCAAGAGCTGATCAAGAACCGCAGAGAGCTGGCCGACGTCAGTTCCAAACTGGAGCAGATGGGGCAGAAGTTACGCCTGGTTTCAAGGTCCGAGAGTGTCCTGGAGCAGAGGTTGAAGGACCAGGAGAGAGACCACCAGAAGGAGGTGGCCGAGCTGAAGTTTAGAGTGTCCCGCCTCCATCAAAATAAGGAGGATGAGACCCTCCTCGACGCACCTCCTGCCCTTGGGCCTGACTCGACCGACCCCAAAGTCCCTGTTGGTCCTCGCCCTGCCACGTCCAATGCAGGCGACCTGGACGACACCGTTCCAGCGCGGCTGGATTCCCACTTAATGCCACCCCCGGCCAGTTCCACCCCGGCCCCCTGGACACTGGTCTCTCGGGGTAAACATGGAGGTCCCCACTCACTGGACAGACAGTGCAGAGAGATGAGAGACGACTTGCTATTCGGTGGTATCAGTGAGGATAAAGCTGAGGATAAAGCTGAGCCTGAAAAAATTGTTAGAGACTTTATGTCCAAATACCTCAGACTGTCCCCTGAGGTGGTTAGGAACATGACCTTCTCTAGGGTTCACAGACTGGGCCGACCTGTTGAAGGAAAAACCAGACCAATTATAGCTCGGTTTGAGCACTACGAGGATAAAGAATTGGTGCAGAGCCATGGTGAGGAATTGAAGGGGTCCTCTCTTTGGTTAAGAGACCACTTTCCTGAGGAGATCAATGACAGGAGAAAACAACTGTTTCCGATCATGATGAAACACAGGTTTCTGAATGACGTGGCTTTGTCATTTGATGAACTGTACATAAATGGACAACTGTATAAAGACCCAAAGGTGACCCCCTGGCTCTTTTAGACGGAGTATGCTGAGTGTTTTTCATTTCATTTTTTTTTACTCTGAATTGCTATGACTACATCCAATACTGATATGCCCTGCATTAAGTTGGGCCTTCACAAGGGCCTGGTTTTAGCTCATGTGAATGTATGTAGTCTGCGTTATAAGTATCAGGATGTAGAATGTATTGTCAGAGATAACCGTATTAACATCATTGCTATTTCTGAGACCCACCTTGATGAGATTTTATTTCATTTCCTAATAA
Source organism: Gymnoscopelus braueri (assembly GCF_963280865.1). Classification (NCBI taxonomy): domain Eukaryota; kingdom Metazoa; phylum Chordata; class Actinopteri; order Myctophiformes; family Myctophidae; genus Gymnoscopelus; species Gymnoscopelus braueri. The sequence continues at coordinate 49,896,497 of NC_137611.1, forward strand.
TGGCCTACTGCATTCACTTTCTTTGTTATGCGTGATATTTTATTTTATTTAAAACTTTAGTCACTTCTTTTTTGCATTTGCATTATTGTTATTGTTACTTTGTTTGATCTTGTACATATGTTATTTTGAAAAAAAGTTTGACACATTTTGAAAATAAAATTGTAAAATGGTTATTTTACTGGTAGTGTTTTTATATTGTGTAGATGTAGAGGATTTTCCACTGCAACACATTTAAATGACAACAGTCTGGTTTCTACGTCAGTGACTTGTGTCCATGACAACCACCCGGAAGCGACTAACACAAACACTGCCGCTTATCCACAGGCTTTTCACTGTGTTCCACTTCCTGTCTTTTGATCCAATGAAATCCAATGAAACCGGTCAGATGACTAATGATATCCAATGAAATCCGACAGGAAGTGGAAAACACACAGCCAAGAAACAGGTGAATAGGAACAGTCCAAGGCGTGTTTTTTTTTTTGTAAAAAAAAAAAAAAAGAGAAAAAAAAAATCCCCCCATAAAAAGACACTTTAGAGAAGCACCAGGGGGCGCTACAGCGTAGAAAGTTTGGGTGGGCTGCAGAACACGGAACTACGCTTTACTTTGGTTCCACCTGTTAGATTGGCGTCCACTAAGGGGGCCCCGGTTTGGCGTGGGAGGCCCCTCAACACAGCATCTTTTGCAGTCTCGACTTAGAAGAAATCCAGGCTGTTCTTGGCCGACCCATGGGGATATAGATGGATTTGTACCACCAGGTCCCCAGGCAAAAATTGGCTTATATCCCCCTGTCCCCGGCCGACTTGCACCCGCGGCTATGGGTCCAGACTCCGGGGAGGGTGCTTAAGAGTGGGTCCCCGGGTTCGGATGGAGAGCCAGGTAGAGGGCTTAGCTGGGCTCTGGCTGGGCACCCCGGTGGGGGCCGGAGGCTCCCCGGGGCCGCGTGGAGAGCCGGGCAAAACCCCATCTTTGGCCGTTTTGACTTCTGGACATAGTCATTTTCACAGAAGTTGACTTCTGGACATGGAAGATTTCACCGATTTTCCAGAATCCAAGCCATAGAGGCTGCATTGATCGATCGATCGAACACTTGACCCCGCCCCCCGGCCCCGCCCCCGGCCCCTCCCCCACCCGCTCTGTGGGCGTGGCCTGTCGCATAGGGGGGCGTGGTTTGAAGCCGGGGGCGTGGCCTATCGGCGAGGGGGAGTTGTTTGGAGCTGTGGGCGTGGCCTATCGCCCGGGGGGGGGGGGGGGGGGGGGGGGTTTGGAGCTGTGGGCGTGGCCTCTCGCCCAGGGGGGGGTGGTTTAAGGCTGGGGGCGTGGCCTATCAACTTGGATTGTGGTTTAAAGTCGGGTGCTTGTCCTCTATCGGCGAGGTGGGTGTGGTTTGAAGATGGGGGCGTGGCCCATCACCATGGGGCGTGGTTTGAAGCTGTGGGTGTGGCTTATCACCTTGGGAGGGTGGTTTCAAGCTGTGGGCGTGGCCTATCACCTTGGGGGGTGTGGTAGCCGGGGGCCTCAAAAATAGCAGATCTACAAGCTCGTAGATCATATCTCTATGAGCTTGTAGATCTGATATCGGCTGGGGGTGGCCTATCACCCTGGGGTGTGTGGTCTGAAGCTGTGGGCGGGGCCTATTGGCTTGGGGCTGTAGTTTCGAGCTGGGGGCGTGGCCTAGCCCTGTGGATTGTGGTTTAAAGCTGTGTGCTTGTCCTCTATCGTCGAGGTGTGTGTAGTTTGAAGATGGGGGCGTGGCCTATCACCATGGGGGCGTGGTTTGAAGCGGTGGGCGTGGCTTATCACCTTGGGAGGGGTGGTTTCGAGCTTTGGGTGTGGCCTATCGGCTTGGGGGCGTGGTTTACAGCCGTGGGCCTAAAAAATAGCAGATCTACAAGCTCGTAGATCATAGCTCTACGAGCCTGTAGATCTGCTATCGTCTGGGGGTGGGAGTGGCCTATCACCCTGGGGGTGTGTGGTTTGAAGCTGTGGGCTTGGCCTATCGGCTTGGGGGCGTGGTCCAAAGCTCTGGGCGTTGCGGGTCGGCTTGGGGACGTGGCTTGTGGCCTGTCGGCCTGGGGTTTGTGGTTTAAAGCCGGGGGGGGGGGGGGGGGGCACCAAAAGTACCATGGGGGTGTGTTTTAAACAAAATTAAGAGCCATAATAGAGCATGCTTTTAAAACTACTCAAAGGACGACTTCACCCATTTAAGATGGTTATGGTTCCACTCTGTTACCATGCTCTGTTACAATATGTGATTTCATTGTTTTATTGACCTGGCTTATAGAGCTACACTTTAACACTCAGCCACAGTTAATACAATAAAATAAACATCAGTGTTTTCAAGGTATAACAGAGTAAATCTTTACCGTGACAAAACATTACATGTATATGAAGACACAATAACTGCATTGTATCTAAACAAATAATTCAAACTGTGATGTTATTTACTATGATAATATGTCCGTCCAAACAACACACAGCGAGGAGTTACATAAAGCAAGCAGCCAGTTAGCACTTTATTGCACCATTATCGTATGATTAGTCAATATAATAATGAATATGGCATTTTAATTCCTGACAAATGTGGACAGACACTGATGCTCATATTGTTCTAAAAAAGGTTAAACATCTATAAAGAGGCAACACAATAATTTGATAGTCCATCAAGTTGTCTGTATGCATTCAAACACAGTGAGAAACAATACATAAACAACAAGATGATAATCAACAGAGAAGCTGAGTTTATTTAATTCAATCAAGTTTACGTCACATTATGTGATTCCTCTACTTAATGCATATGTCTTGTCTTTGTCCTTTTGGATTAGAATATATGTGCGTCATTTGTCAACTCTAATGCCTTCTTTGGAAAGAAGAACTCATCAACATGTCTTTTAAAGATGTCAGCCAATCTCAGTTAACACGGAATATAAGTGCTATATAAATGAATTTATAAACCTGTTAACACTGGATATAAATAGATTTAAATTAACAGCAACAGCGGAAGAAACAACACGATCAAACACAGTAATATATGATCATTGTTAATAATCCAATCATTTTAAACCCCAACATAGTGAGATACCACTACCGCATCATAGACAGAAGCAACAGCACCCTCGTCATGGAGTCCTGCGAGGGCGGAGACCCCTCCAGCCTCATCGCTAATTGCATCAAAGAAAGGCATAATCTGGAAGAGCTCAAGTGTCTTTGATCATCATTACAAAACATATATCATGATTGATTAGATCAGATGAGGACAGTAGCAACTGCTATAGAACAGTGCTGGAGCCTGAGTTTTGTCATTTAGGACAATACACAGGTCACATGACTAATCAACAGAAGGTTACACCCACATGGACAGACCGGACCATATATATAGAATGGATGGATGCTCACTGATCAGTACGAAGTGTCCTGCAGGCATCAGTGTTACTAGGTACCAGGTTGTTATTGCTGCGTTCGTCATTTTCCATTGCCAGCTCAGAGAGACTGACGGTAAGAATTGAGAGTGTTTACATGACGATAAATGTATGTATTTCTGATATGTTTTACAGTTTTGTGTGTATAGCTCATGTCAGTAATTTGTAGTTTTGTTGTTTGTGTTTCCTTTCCTAGGTTTATAACCTGCTGGCCTATACGTGTTAGAGTATGTTGTATTGTGTAATGTTAGTATAAAAAAATCATCAAAGACACAGGTCTGAGTTGTGTCCGCTAACTCGGTTGCTCCAATACCCTTTACAAGGGGAGATCTGATTAGTTGCATTGCTTGTGTGACTGGCTAGATAATTGTGCAATACAACAGAACTTGAAGCTGCTTGAAGCTGCTTCTATAAAATGAAGCTTGGTATGCTGATGCAAGAGCTGAACAATAGCCGCAGAGAGCTGGCAGACGCCAGTTCCAAACTGGAGCAGATGGAGCAAAAGGTCCACAAGGTTTCAAGGTCCACAAGTGACCTGAAGCAGAGGTTGAAGGACCAGGAGAGAGACCACCAGAAGGAGGTGGCCGAGCTGGAGTTTAGAGTGTCCCGCCTCCATCAAATTAAGGAGGATGAGACCCTCCTCGACGCTCCTCCTGCCCTTGGGCCTGACTCGACCGACCCCAAAGTCCCTGTGGGTCCTCGCCCTGCCACGTCCAATGCAGGCGACCTGGACGACACCGTTCCAGCTCGGCTGGATGCCCACATGATGCCACCCCCAGCCAGTTCCACCCTGGCCGCCTGGACACTGGTGGTCTCTCAGGGTAAACATGCAGGTCCCCGCTCACGCTCACGACCCCCCCCACCCGAAGCCCCTCCGCTCTCTGCTGCCTCTCTCACCTTGGATGAGAAGCGTGTGAAAGAGACCTTACTGGAAATAGAGTGCGCAGAGATGAGAGACAACTTGCTATTCTGTGGTATCAGTGAGGATAAAGCTGAGAATAAAGCTGAGCCTGAAAAAATTGTTAGAGACTTTATGTCCAAAAACCTCAAACTGTCCCGTGAGGTCGTTAGGAACATAACCTTCTCTTGGGTTCACAGAATGGGCCGACCTGTGGAAGGAAAAAACAGACCAATTATAGCTCGGTTTGAGCACTACGAGCATAAAGAATTGGTGAAGAGCCGTGGTAAGGAATTGAAGGGGTCCTCTCTTTGGTTAAATGACCACTTTCCTGTGGAGATCAATGAGAGGAGAAAAAAGCTGTTTCCGATCATGAGGGAACACAGGGCCTTGCATAACGTGGCTTTGTCAGTTGATAAACTGTACATAAGTGGACAACTGTATAAAGACTCAAAGTTGACCCCCTGGCTCTTTTAGATGGAGTATGCTCTGTGTTTTTCATTTAATTTTTTTTTTACTCTGAATTGCTATGACTACATCCAATACTGATATGCCCTGCATTAAGTTGGGCCTTCACAAGGGCCTGGTTTTAGCTCATGTGAATGTATGTAGTCTGCGTTATAAGTATCAGGATGTAGAATGTATACAGAGATAACCGTATTAACATCATTGCTATTTCTGAGACCCACCTTGATGAGATTTTATTTAATTTCCTAATAATGGCCTACTGCATTCACTTTCTTTGTTATGCGTGATATTTTATTTTATTTAAAACTTTAGTCACTTCTTTTTTTGCATTTGCATTATTGTTATTGTTACTTTGTTTGATCTTGTACATAGTTATTTTGAAAAAAAGTTTGACACATTTTGAAAATAAAATTGTAAAATGGTTATTTTACTGGTAGTGTTTTTATATTGTGTAGATGTAGAGGATTTTCCACTGCAACACGTTTAAATGACAACACAAACACTGCCGCTTATCCACAGGCTTTTCACTGTGTTCCACTTCCTGTCTTTTGATCCAATGAAATCCAATGAAACCGGTCAGATGACTAATGATATCCAATGAAATCCGACAGGAAGTGGAAAACACACAGCCAAGAAACAGGTGAATAGGAACAGTCCAAGGCGTGTCTTTTTTTTTGTAAAAAAAAAAAAAAAGAGAAAAAAAAAATCCCCCCATAAAAAGACACTTTAGAGAAGCACCAGGGGGCGCTACAGCGTAGAAAGTTTGGGTGGGCTGCAGAACACGGAACTACGCTTTACTTTGGTTCCACCTGTTAGATTGGCGTCCACTAAGGGGGCCCCGGTTTGGCGTGGGAGGCCCCTCAACACAGCATCTTTTGCAGTCTCGACTTAGAAGAAATCCAGGCTGTTCTTGGCCGACCCATGGGGATATAGATGGATTTGTACCACCAGGTCCCCAGGCAAAAATTGGCTTATATCTCCCTGTCCCCGGCCGACTTGCACCCGCGGCTATGGGTCCAGACTCCGGGGAGGGTGCTTAAGAGTGGGTCCCCGGGTTCGGATGGAGAGCCAGGTAGAGGGCTTAGCTGGGCTCTGGCTGGGCACGCCGGTGGGGGCCGGGCAAAACCCCATCTTTGGCCGTTTTGACTTCTGGACATAGTCATGACATTTTCACAGAAGTTGACTTCTGGACATGGAAGATTTCACAGATTTTCCAGAATCCAAGCCATAGAGGCTGCATTGATCGATCGATCGAACACTTGACCCCGCCCCCCGGCCCCGCCCCCGGACCCTCCCCCACCCGCTCTGTGGGCGTGGCCTGTCTTCTAGGGGGGCGTGGTTTGAAGCCGGGGGCGTGGCCTATCGGCGAGGGGGAGTTGTTTGTAGCTGTGGGCGTGGCCTATCGCCCGGGGGGGGGGGGGGGGGTTTGGAGCTGTGGGCGTGGCCTCTCGCCCAGGGGGGTGTGGTTTAAGGCTGGGGGCGTGGCCTATCACCTTGGATTGTGGTTTAAAGTCGGGTGCTTGTCCTCTATCGGCGAGGTGGGTGTGGTTTGAAGATGGGGGCGTGGCCCATCACCATGGGGGCGTGGTTTGAAGCTGTGGGTGTGGCTTATCACCTTGGGAGGGTGGTTTCAAGCTGTGGGCGTGGCCTATCACCTTGGGGGGTGTGGTAGCCGGGGGCCTAAAAAATAGCAGATCTACAAGCTCGTAGATCATATCTCTATGAGCTTGTAGATCTGATATCGGCTGGGGGTGGCCTATCACCCTGGGGTGTGTGGTCTGAAGCTGTGGGCGGGGCCTATTGGCTTGGGGCTGTAGTTTCGAGCTGGGGGCGTGGCCTAGCCCTGTGGATTGTGGTTTAAAGCTGTGTGCTTGTCCTCTATCGTCGAGGTGTGTGTAGTTTGAAGATGGGGGCGTGGCCTATCACCATGGGGGCGTGGCTAATCACCTTGGGAGGGGTGGTTTCGAGCTTTGGCCGTGGCCTATCGGCTTGGGGGCGTGGTTTACAGCCGTGGGCCTACAAAATAGCAGATCTACAAGCTCGTAGATCATAGCTCTACGAGCCTGTAGATCTGCTATCGTCTGGGGGTGGGAGTGGCCTATCACCCTGGGGGTGTGTGGTTTGAAGCTGTGGGCTTGGCCTATCGGCTTGGGGGCGTGGTCCAAAGCTCTGGGCGTTGCGGGTCGGCTTGGGGACTTGGCTTGTGGCCTGTCGGCCTGGGGTTTGTGGTTTAAAGCCGGGGGGGGGGGGGGGGGCCCAAAAGTACCATGGGGGTGTGTTTTAAACAAAATAAAGAGCCATAATAGAGCATGCTTTTAAAACTACTCAAAGGACGACTTCACCCATTTAAGATGGTTATGGTTCCACTCTGTTACCATGCTCTGTTACAATATGTGATTTCATTGTTTTATTGACCTGGTTTATAAAGCTACACTTTAACACTCAGCCACTGTTAATACAATAAAATAAACATCAGTGTTTTCAAGGTATAACAGAGTAAATCTTTACCGTGACAAAACATTACATGTATATGAAGACACAATAACTGCATTGTATCTAAACAAATAATTCAAACTGTGATGTTATGTACTCTGATAATATGTCCGTCCAAACAACACAGCGAGGAGTTACATAAAGCAAGCAGCCAGTTAGCACTTTATTGCACCATTATCGTATGATTAGTCAATATAATAATGAATATGGCATTTTAATTCCTGACAAATGTGGACAGACACTGATGCTCATATTGTTCTAAAAAAGGTTAACAATCTATAAAGAGGCAACACAATAATTTGATAGTCCATCAAGTTGTCTGTATGCATTCAAACACAGTGAGAAACAATACATGAACAACACGATGATAATCAACAGAGAAGCTGAGTTTATTTAATTCAATCAAGTTTACGTCACATTATGTGATTCCTCTACTTTATGCATAATGTCTTGTCTTTGTCCTTTTGGATTAGAATATATGTGTGTCGTTTGTCAACTCTAATGCCTTCTTTGGAAAGAAGAACTCATCAACATGTCTTTTAAAGATGTCAGCCAAACTCAGTTAACACAGAATATAAGTGCTATATAAATTAATTTATAAACCTGTTAACACTGGATATAAATAGATTTAAATTAACAGCAACAGCGGAAGAAACAACACGATCAAACACAGTAATATATGATCATTGTTAATAATCCAATCATTTTAAACCCCAACATAGTGAGATACCACTACCGCATCATAGACAGAAGCAACAGCACCCTCGTCATGGAGTCCTGCGAGGGCGGAGACCCCTCCAGCCTCATCGCTAATTGCATCAAAGAAAGGCATAATCTGGAAGAGCTCAAGTGTCTTTGATCATCATTACAAAACATATATCATGATTGATTAGATCAGATGAGGACAGTAGCAACCGCTATAGAACAGTGCTGGAGCCTGAGTTTTGTCATTTAGGACAATACACAGGTCACATGACTAATCAACAGAAGGTTACACCCACATGGACAGACCGGACCATATATAGAATGGATGCTCACTGATCAGTACGAAGTGTCCTGCAGGCATCAGTGTTACTAGGTACCAGGTTGTTATTGCTGCGTTCGTCATTTTCCATTGCCAGCTCCGAGAGACTGACGGTAAGAATTGAGAGTGTTTACATGACGATAAATGTATGTATTTCTGATATGTTTTACAGTTTTGTGTGTATAGCTCATGTCAGTAATTTGTCGTGTTGTTGTTTGTGTTTCCTTTCCTAGGTTTATAACCTACTCATCTAATAAGTTGCATTGCCTGTGTGACTGGCTAGATAATTGTACAATACAACAGAACTTGAAGCTGCTTGAAGCTGCTTCTATAAAATGAAGCATGGATTGCTGAAGCAAGAGCTGATCAAGAACCGCAGAGAGCTGGCCGACGTCAGTTCCAAACTGGAGCAGATGGGGCAGAAGTTACGCCTGGTTTCAAGGTCCGAGAGTGTCCTGGAGCAGAGGTTGAAGGACCAGGAGAGAGACCACCAGAAGGAGGTGGCCGAGCTGAAGTTTAGAGTGTCCCGCCTCCATCAAAATAAGGAGGATGAGACCCTCCTCGACGCACCTCCTGCCCTTGGGCCTGACTCGACCGACCCCAAAGTCCCTGTTGGTCCTCGCCCTGCCACGTCCAATGCAGGCGACCTGGACGACACCGTTCCAGCGCGGCTGGATTCCCACTTAATGCCACCCCCGGCCAGTTCCACCCCGGCCCCCTGGACACTGGTCTCTCGGGGTAAACATGGAGGTCCCCACTCACTGGACAGACAGTGCAGAGAGATGAGAGACGACTTGCTATTCGGTGGTATCAGTGAGGATAAAGCTGAGGATAAAGCTGAGCCTGAAAAAATTGTTAGAGACTTTATGTCCAAATACCTCAGACTGTCCCCTGAGGTGGTTAGGAACATGACCTTCTCTAGGGTTCACAGACTGGGCCGACCTGTTGAAGGAAAAACCAGACCAATTATAGCTCGGTTTGAGCACTACGAGGATAAAGAATTGGTGCAGAGCCATGGTGAGGAATTGAAGGGGTCCTCTCTTTGGTTAAGAGACCACTTTCCTGAGGAGATCAATGACAGGAGAAAACAACTGTTTCCGATCATGATGAAACACAGGTTTCTGAATGACGTGGCTTTGTCATTTGATGAACTGTACATAAATGGACAACTGTATAAAGACCCAAAGGTGACCCCCTGGCTCTTTTAGACGGAGTATGCTGAGTGTTTTTCATTTCATTTTTTTTTACTCTGAATTGCTATGACTACATCCAATACTGATATGCCCTGCATTAAGTTGGGCCTTCACAAGGGCCTGGTTTTAGCTCATGTGAATGTATGTAGTCTGCGTTATAAGTATCAGGATGTAGAATGTATTGTCAGAGATAACCGTATTAACATCATTGCTATTTCTGAGACCCACCTTGATGAGATTTTATTTCATTTCCTAATAATGGCCTACTGCATTCACTTTCTTTGTTATGCGTGATATTTTATTTTATTTAAAACTTTAGTCACTTCTTTTTTTGCATTTGCATTATTGTTATTGTTACTTTGTTTGATCTTGTACATATGTTATTTTGAAAAAAAGTTTGACACATTTTGAAAATAAAATTGTAAAATGGTTATTTTACTGGTAGTGTTTTTATATTGTGTAGATGTAGAGGATTTTCCACTGCAACACATTTAAATGACAACAGTCTGGTTTCTACGTCAGTGACTTGTGTCCATGACAACCACCCGGAAGCGACTAACACAAACACTGCCGCTTATCCACAGGCTTTTCACTGTGTTCCACTTCCTGTCTTTTGATCCAATGAAATCCAATGAAACCGGTCAGATGACTAATGATATCCAATGAAATCCGACAGGAAGTGGAAAACACACAGCCAAGAAACAGGTGAATAGGAACAGTCCAAGGCGTGTTTTTTTTTTTGTAAAAAAAAAAAAAAAGAGAAAAAAAAAATCCCCCCATAAAAAGACACTTTAGAGAAGCACCAGGGGGCGCTACAGCGTAGAAAGTTTGGGTGGGCTGCAGAACACGGAACTACGCTTTACTTTGGTTCCACCTGTTAGATTGGCGTCCACTAAGGGGGCCCCGGTTTGGCGTGGGAGGCCCCTCAACACAGCATCTTTTGCAGTCTCGACTTAGAAGAAATCCAGGCTGTTCTTGGCCGACCCATGGGGATATAGATGGATTTGTACCACCAGGTCCCCAGGCAAAAATTGGCTTATATCCCCCTGTCCCCGGCCGACTTGCACCCGCGGCTATGGGTCCAGACTCCGGGGAGGGTGCTTAAGAGTGGGTCCCCGGGTTCGGATGGAGAGCCAGGTAGAGGGCTTAGCTGGGCTCTGGCTGGGCACCCCGGTGGGGGCCGGAGGCTCCCCGGGGCCGCGTGGAGAGCCGGGCAAAACCCCATCTTTGGCCGTTTTGACTTCTGGACATAGTCATTTTCACAGAAGTTGACTTCTGGACATGGAAGATTTCACCGATTTTCCAGAATCCAAGCCATAGAGGCTGCATTGATCGATCGATCGAACACTTGACCCCGCCCCCCGGCCCCGCCCCCGGACCCTCCCCCACCCGCTCTGTGGGCGTGGCCTGTCGCATAGGGGGGCGTGGTTTGAAGCCGGGGGCGTGGCCTATCGGCGAGGGGGAGTTGTTTGGAGCTGTGGGCGTGGCCTATCGCCCGGGGGGGGGGGGGGGGGGGGGGTTTGGAGCTGTGGGCGTGGCCTCTCGCCCAGGGGGGGGTGGTTTAAGGCTGGGGGCGTGGCCTATCAACTTGGATTGTGGTTTAAAGTCGGGTGCTTGTCCTCTATCGGCGAGGTGGGTGTGGTTTGAAGATGGGGGCGTGGCCCATCACCATGGGGCGTGGTTTGAAGCTGTGGGTGTGGCTTATCACCTTGGGAGGGTGGTTTCAAGCTGTGGGCGTGGCCTATCACCTTGGGGGGTGTGGTAGCCGGGGGCCTCAAAAATAGCAGATCTACAAGCTCGTAGATCATATCTCTATGAGCTTGTAGATCTGATATCGGCTGGGGGTGGCCTATCACCCTGGGGTGTGTGGTCTGAAGCTGTGGGCGGGGCCTATTGGCTTGGGGCTGTAGTTTCGAGCTGGGGGCGTGGCCTAGCCCTGTGGATTGTGGTTTAAAGCTGTGTGCTTGTCCTCTATCGTCGAGGTGTGTGTAGTTTGAAGATGGGGGCGTGGCCTATCACCATGGGGGCGTGGTTTGAAGCGGTGGGCGTGGCTTATCACCTTGGGAGGGGTGGTTTCGAGCTTTGGGTGTGGCCTATCGGCTTGGGGGCGTGGTTTACAGCCGTGGGCCTAAAAAATAGCAGATCTACAAGCTCGTAGATCATAGCTCTACGAGCCTGTAGATCTGCTATCGTCTGGGGGTGGGAGTGGCCTATCACCCTGGGGGTGTGTGGTTTGAAGCTGTGGGCTTGGCCTATCGGCTTGGGGGCGTGGTCCAAAGCTCTGGGCGTTGCGGGTCGGCTTGGGGACGTGGCTTGTGGCCTGTCGGCCTGGGGTTTGTGGTTTAAAGCCGGGGGGGGGGGGGGGGGGGGCACCAAAAGTACCATGGGGGTGTGTTTTAAACAAAATTAAGAGCCATAATAGAGCATGCTTTTAAAACTACTCAAAGGACGACTTCACCCATTTAAGATGGTTATGGTTCCACTCTGTTACCATGCTCTGTTACAATATGTGATTTCATTGTTTTATTGACCTGGCTTATAGAGCTACACTTTAACACTCAGCCACAGTTAATACAATAAAATAAACATCAGTGTTTTCAAGGTATAACAGAGTAAATCTTTACCGTGACAAAACATTACATGTATATGAAGACACAATAACTGCATTGTATCTAAACAAATAATTCAAACTGTGATGTTATTTACTATGATAATATGTCCGTCCAAACAACACACAGCGAGGAGTTACATAAAGCAAGCAGCCAGTTAGCACTTTATTGCACCATTATCGTATGATTAGTCAATATAATAATGAATATGGCATTTTAATTCCTGACAAATGTGGACAGACACTGATGCTCATATTGTTCTAAAAAAGGTTAAACATCTATAAAGAGGCAACACAATAATTTGATAGTCCATCAAGTTGTCTGTATGCATTCAAACACAGTGAGAAACAATACATAAACAACAAGATGATAATCAACAGAGAAGCTGAGTTTATTTAATTCAATCAAGTTTACGTCACATTATGTGATTCCTCTACTTAATGCATATGTCTTGTCTTTGTCATTTTGGATTAGAATATATGTGCGTCATTTGTCAACTCTAATGCCTTCTTTGGAAAGAAGAACTCATCAACATGTCTTTTAAAGATGTCAGCCAATCTCAGTTAACACGGAATATAAGTGCTATATAAATGAATTTATAAACCTGTTAACACTGGATATAAATAGATTTAAATTAACAGCAACAGCGGAAGAAACAACACGATCAAACACAGTAATATATGATCATTGTTAATAATCCAATCATTTTAAACCCCAACATAGTGAGATACCACTACCGCATCATAGACAGAAGCAACAGCACCCTCGTCATGGAGTCCTGCGAGGGCGGAGACCCCTCCAGCCTCATCGCTAATTGCATCAAAGAAAGGCATAATCTGGAAGAGCTCAAGTGTCTTTGATCATCATTACAAAACATATATCATGATTGATTAGATCAGATGAGGACAGTAGCAACTGCTATAGAACAGTGCTGGAGCCTGAGTTTTGTCATTTAGGACAATACACAGGTCACATGACTAATCAACAGAAGGTTACACCCACATGGACAGACCGGACCATATATATAGAATGGATGGATGCTCACTGATCAGTACGAAGTGTCCTGCAGGCATCAGTGTTACTAGGTACCAGGTTGTTATTGCTGCGTTCGTCATTTTCCATTGCCAGCTCAGAGAGACTGACGGTAAGAATTGAGAGTGTTTACATGACGATAAATGTATGTATTTCTGATATGTTTTACAGTTTTGTGTGTATAGCTCATGTCAGTAATTTGTAGTTTTGTTGTTTGTGTTTCCTTTCCTAGGTTTATAACCTGCTGGCCTATACGTGTTAGAGTATGTTGTATTGTGTAATGTTAGTATAAAAAAATCATCAAAGACACAGGTCTGAGTTGTGTCCGCTAACTCGGTTGCTCCAATACCCTTTACAAGGGGAGATCTGATTAGTTGCATTGCTTGTGTGACTGGCTAGATAATTGTGCAATACAACAGAACTTGAAGCTGCTTGAAGCTGCTTCTATAAAATGAAGCTTGGTATGCTGATGCAAGAGCTGAACAATAGCCGCAGAGAGCTGGCAGACGCCAGTTCCAAACTGGAGCAGATGGAGCAAAAGGTCCACAAGGTTTCAAGGTCCACAAGTGACCTGAAGCAGAGGTTGAAGGACCAGGAGAGAGACCACCAGAAGGAGGTGGCCGAGCTGGAGTTTAGAGTGTCCCGCCTCCATCAAATTAAGGAGGATGAGACCCTCCTCGACGCTCCTCCTGCCCTTGGGCCTGACTCGACCGACCCCAAAGTCCCTGTGGGTCCTCGCCCTGCCACGTCCAATGCAGGCGACCTGGACGACACCGTTCCAGCTCGGCTGGATGCCCACATGATGCCACCCCCAGCCAGTTCCACCCTGGCCGCCTGGACACTGGTGGTCTCTCAGGGTAAACATGCAGGTCCCCGCTCACGCTCACGACCCCCCCCACCCGAAGCCCCTCCGCTCTCTGCTGCCTCTCTCACCTTGGATGAGAAGCGTGTGAAAGAGACCTTACTGGAAATAGAGTGCGCAGAGATGAGAGACAACTTGCTATTCTGTGGTATCAGTGAGGATAAAGCTGAGAATAAAGCTGAGCCTGAAAAAATTGTTAGAGACTTTATGTCCAAAAACCTCAAACTGTCCCGTGAGGTCGTTAGGAACATAACCTTCTCTTGGGTTCACAGAATGGGCCGACCTGTGGAAGGAAAAAACAGACCAATTATAGCTCGGTTTGAGCACTACGAGCATAAAGAATTGGTGAAGAGCCGTGGTAAGGAATTGAAGGGGTCCTCTCTTTGGTTAAATGACCACTTTCCTGTGGAGATCAATGAGAGGAGAAAAAAGCTGTTTCCGATCATGAGGGAACACAGGGCCTTGCATAACGTGGCTTTGTCAGTTGATAAACTGTACATAAGTGGACAACTGTATAAAGACTCAAAGTTGACCCCCTGGCTCTTTTAGATGGAGTATGCTCTGTGTTTTTCATTTAATTTTTTTTTACTCTGAATTGCTATGACTACATCCAATACTGATATGCCCTGCATTAAGTTGGGCCTTCACAAGGGCCTGGTTTTAGCTCATGTGAATGTATGTAGTCTGCGTTATAAGTATCAGGATGTAGAATGTATACAGAGATAACCGTATTAACATCATTGCTATTTCTGAGACCCACCTTGATGAGATTTTATTTAATTTCCTAATAATGGCCTACTGCATTCACTTTCTTTGTTATGCGTGATATTTTATTTTATTTAAAACTTTAGTCACTTCTTTTTTTGCATTTGCATTATTGTTATTGTTACTTTGTTTGATCTTGTACATAGTTATTTTGAAAAAAAGTTTGACACATTTTGAAAATAAAATTGTAAAATGGTTATTTTACTGGTAGTGTTTTTATATTGTGTAGATGTAGAGGATTTTCCACTGCAACACGTTTAAATGACAACAGTCTGGTTTCTACGTCAGTGACTTGTGTCCATGACAACCACCCGGAAGCGACTAACACAAACACTGCCGCTTATCCACAGGCTTTTCACTGTGTTCCACTTCCTGTCTTTTGATCCAATGAAATCCAATGAAACCGGTCAGATGACTAATGATATCCAATGAAATCCGACAGGAAGTGGAAAACACACAGCCAAGAAACAGGTGAATAGGAACAGTCCAAGGCGTGTTTTTTTTTTGTAAAAAAAAAAAAAAAGAGAAAAAAAAAATCCCCCCATAAAAAGACACTTTAGAGAAGCACCAGGGGGCGCTACAGCGTAGAAAGTTTGGGTGGGCTGCAGAACACGGAACTACGCTTTACTTTGGTTCCACCTGTTAGATTGGCGTCCACTAAGGGGGCCCCGGTTTGGCGTGGGAGGCCCCTCAACACAGCATCTTTTGCAGTCTCGACTTAGAAGAAATCCAGGCTGTTCTTGGCCGACCCATGGGGATATAGATGGATTTGTACCACCAGGTCCCCAGGCAAAAATTGGCTTATATCCCCCTGTCCCCGGCCGACTTGCACCCGCGGCTATGGGTCCAGACTCCGGGGAGGGTGCTTA
This sequence comes from Gymnoscopelus braueri, assembly GCF_963280865.1. Taxonomy (NCBI): domain Eukaryota; kingdom Metazoa; phylum Chordata; class Actinopteri; order Myctophiformes; family Myctophidae; genus Gymnoscopelus; species Gymnoscopelus braueri. The sequence continues at coordinate 49,912,127 of NC_137611.1, forward strand.
AGAGTGGGTCCCCGGGTTCGGATGGAGAGCCAGGTAGAGGGCTTAGCTGGGCTCTGGCTGGGCACCCCGGTGGGGGCCGGAGGCTCCCCGGGGCCGTGTGGAGAGCCGGGCAAAACCCCATCTTTGGCCGTTTTGACTTCTGGACATAGTCATTTTCACAGAAGTTGACTTCTGGACATGGAAGATTTCACAGATTTTCCAGAATCCAAGCCATAGAGGCTGCATTGATCGATCGATCGAACACTTGACCCCGCCCCCCGGCCCCGCCCCCGGACCCTCCCCCACCCGCTCTGTGGGCGTGGCCTGTCGCATAGGGGGGCGTGGTTTGAAGCCGGGGGCGTGGCCTATCGGCGAGGGGGAGTTGTTTGGAGCTGTGGGCGTGGCCTATCGCCCGGGGGGGGGGGGGGGGGGGGGGGGTTTGGAGCTGTGGGCGTGGCCTCTCGCCCAGGGGGGGGTGGTTTAAGGCTGGGGGCGTGGCCTATCAACTTGGATTGTGGTTTAAAGTCGGGTGCTTGTCCTCTATCGGCGAGGTGGGTGTGGTTTGAAGATGGGGGCGTGGCCCATCACCATGGGGCGTGGTTTGAAGCTGTGGGTGTGGCTTATCACCTTGGGAGGGTGGTTTCAAGCTGTGGGCGTGGCCTATCACCTTGGGGGGTGTGGTAGCCGGGGGCCTCAAAAATAGCAGATCTACAAGCTCGTAGATCATATCTCTATGAGCTTGTAGATCTGATATCGGCTGGGGGTGGCCTATCACCCTGGGGTGTGTGGTCTGAAGCTGTGGGCGGGGCCTATTGGCTTGGGGCTGTAGTTTCGAGCTGGGGGCGTGGCCTAGCCCTGTGGATTGTGGTTTAAAGCTGTGTGCTTGTCCTCTATCGTCGAGGTGTGTGTAGTTTGAAGATGGGGGCGTGGCCTATCACCATGGGGGCGTGGTTTGAAGCGGTGGGCGTGGCTTATCACCTTGGGAGGGGTGGTTTCGAGCTTTGGGTGTGGCCTATCGGCTTGGGGGCGTGGTTTACAGCCGTGGGCCTAAAAAATAGCAGATCTACAAGCTCGTAGATCATAGCTCTACGAGCCTGTAGATCTGCTATCGTCTGGGGGTGGGAGTGGCCTATCACCCTGGGGGTGTGTGGTTTGAAGCTGTGGGCTTGGCCTATCGGCTTGGGGGCGTGGTCCAAAGCTCTGGGCGTTGCGGGTCGGCTTGGGGACGTGGCTTGTGGCCTGTCGGCCTGGGGTTTGTGGTTTAAAGCCGGGGGGGGGGGGGGGGGGGGGGGCACCAAAAGTACCATGGGGGTGTGTTTTAAACAAAATTAAGAGCCATAATAGAGCATGCTTTTAAAACTACTCAAAGGACGACTTCACCCATTTAAGATGGTTATGGTTCCACTCTGTTACCATGCTCTGTTACAATATGTGATTTCATTGTTTTATTGACCTGGCTTATAGAGCTACACTTTAACACTCAGCCACAGTTAATACAATAAAATAAACATCAGTGTTTTCAAGGTATAACAGAGTAAATCTTTACCGTGACAAAACATTACATGTATATGAAGACACAATAACTGCATTGTATCTAAACAAATAATTCAAACTGTGATGTTATTTACTATGATAATATGTCCGTCCAAACAACACACAGCGAGGAGTTACATAAAGCAAGCAGCCAGTTAGCACTTTATTGCACCATTATCGTATGATTAGTCAATATAATAATGAATATGGCATTTTAATTCCTGACAAATGTGGACAGACACTGATGCTCATATTGTTCTAAAAAAGGTTAAACATCTATAAAGAGGCAACACAATAATTTGATAGTCCATCAAGTTGTCTGTATGCATTCAAACACAGTGAGAAACAATACATAAACAACAAGATGATAATCAACAGAGAAGCTGAGTTTATTTAATTCAATCAAGTTTACGTCACATTATGTGATTCCTCTACTTAATGCATATGTCTTGTCTTTGTCCTTTTGGATTAGAATATATGTGCGTCATTTGTCAACTCTAATGCCTTCTTTGGAAAGAAGAACTCATCAACATGTCTTTTAAAGATGTCAGCCAATCTCAGTTAACACGGAATATAAGTGCTATATAAATGAATTTATAAACCTGTTAACACTGGATATAAATAGATTTAAATTAACAGCAACAGCGGAAGAAACAACACGATCAAACACAGTAATATATGATCATTGTTAATAATCCAATCATTTTAAACCCCAACATAGTGAGATACCACTACCGCATCATAGACAGAAGCAACAGCACCCTCGTCATGGAGTCCTGCGAGGGCGGAGACCCCTCCAGCCTCATCGCTAATTGCATCAAAGAAAGGCATAATCTGGAAGAGCTCAAGTGTCTTTGATCATCATTACAAAACATATATCATGATTGATTAGATCAGATGAGGACAGTAGCAACTGCTATAGAACAGTGCTGGAGCCTGAGTTTTGTCATTTAGGACAATACACAGGTCACATGACTAATCAACAGAAGGTTACACCCACATGGACAGACCGGACCATATATATAGAATGGATGGATGCTCACTGATCAGTACGAAGTGTCCTGCAGGCATCAGTGTTACTAGGTACCAGGTTGTTATTGCTGCGTTCGTCATTTTCCATTGCCAGCTCAGAGAGACTGACGGTAAGAATTGAGAGTGTTTACATGACGATAAATGTATGTATTTCTGATATGTTTTACAGTTTTGTGTGTATAGCTCATGTCAGTAATTTGTAGTTTTGTTGTTTGTGTTTCCTTTCCTAGGTTTATAACCTGCTGGCCTATACGTGTTAGAGTATGTTGTATTGTGTAATGTTAGTATAAAAAAATCATCAAAGACACAGGTCTGAGTTGTGTCCGCTAACTCGGTTGCTCCAATACCCTTTACAAGGGGAGATCTGATTAGTTGCATTGCTTGTGTGACTGGCTAGATAATTGTGCAATACAACAGAACTTGAAGCTGCTTGAAGCTGCTTCTATAAAATGAAGCTTGGTATGCTGATGCAAGAGCTGAACAATAGCCGCAGAGAGCTGGCAGACGCCAGTTCCAAACTGGAGCAGATGGAGCAAAAGGTCCACAAGGTTTCAAGGTCCACAAGTGACCTGAAGCAGAGGTTGAAGGACCAGGAGAGAGACCACCAGAAGGAGGTGGCCGAGCTGGAGTTTAGAGTGTCCCGCCTCCATCAAATTAAGGAGGATGAGACCCTCCTCGACGCTCCTCCTGCCCTTGGGCCTGACTCGACCGACCCCAAAGTCCCTGTGGGTCCTCGCCCTGCCACGTCCAATGCAGGCGACCTGGACGACACCGTTCCAGCTCGGCTGGATGCCCACATGATGCCACCCCCAGCCAGTTCCACCCTGGCCGCCTGGACACTGGTGGTCTCTCAGGGTAAACATGCAGGTCCCCGCTCACGCTCACGACCCCCCCCACCCGAAGCCCCTCCGCTCTCTGCTGCCTCTCTCACCTTGGATGAGAAGCGTGTGAAAGAGACCTTACTGGAAATAGAGTGCGCAGAGATGAGAGACAACTTGCTATTCTGTGGTATCAGTGAGGATAAAGCTGAGAATAAAGCTGAGCCTGAAAAAATTGTTAGAGACTTTATGTCCAAAAACCTCAAACTGTCCCGTGAGGTCGTTAGGAACATAACCTTCTCTTGGGTTCACAGAATGGGCCGACCTGTGGAAGGAAAAAACAGACCAATTATAGCTCGGTTTGAGCACTACGAGCATAAAGAATTGGTGAAGAGCCGTGGTAAGGAATTGAAGGGGTCCTCTCTTTGGTTAAATGACCACTTTCCTGTGGAGATCAATGAGAGGAGAAAAAAGCTGTTTCCGATCATGAGGGAACACAGGGCCTTGCATAACGTGGCTTTGTCAGTTGATAAACTGTACATAAGTGGACAACTGTATAAAGACTCAAAGTTGACCCCCTGGCTCTTTTAGATGGAGTATGCTCTGTGTTTTTCATTTAATTTTTTTTTACTCTGAATTGCTATGACTACATCCAATACTGATATGCCCTGCATTAAGTTGGGCCTTCACAAGGGCCTGGTTTTAGCTCATGTGAATGTATGTAGTCTGCGTTATAAGTATCAGGATGTAGAATGTATACAGAGATAACCGTATTAACATCATTGCTATTTCTGAGACCCACCTTGATGAGATTTTATTTAATTTCCTAATAATGGCCTACTGCATTCACTTTCTTTGTTATGCGTGATATTTTATTTTATTTAAAACTTTAGTCACTTCTTTTTTTGCATTTGCATTATTGTTATTGTTACTTTGTTTGATCTTGTACATAGTTATTTTGAAAAAAAGTTTGACACATTTTGAAAATAAAATTGTAAAATGGTTATTTTACTGGTAGTGTTTTTATATTGTGTAGATGTAGAGGATTTTCCACTGCAACACGTTTAAATGACTACACAAACACTGCCGCTTATCCACAGGCTTTTCACTGTGTTCCACTTCCTGTCTTTTGATCCAATGAAATCCAATGAAACCGGTCAGATGACTACTGATATCCAATGAAATCCGACAGGAAGTGGAAAACACACAGCCAAGAAACAGGTGAATAGGAACAGTCCAAGGCGTGTCTTTTTTTTTGTAAAAAAAAAAAAAAAGAGAAAAAAAAAATCCCCCCATAAAAAGACACTTTAGAGAAGCACCAGGGGGCGCTACAGCGTAGAAAGTTTGGGTGGGCTGCAGAACACGGAACTACGCTTTACTTTGGTTCCACCTGTTAGATTGGCGTCCACTAAGGGGGCCCCGGTTTGGCGTGGGAGGCCCCTCAACACAGCATCTTTTGCAGTCTCGACTTAGAAGAAATCCAGGCTGTTCTTGGCCGACCCATGGGGATATAGATGGATTTGTACCACCAGGTCCCCAGGCAAAAATTGGCTTATATCCCCCTGTCCCCGGCCGACTTGCACCCGCGGCTATGGGTCCAGACTCCGGGGAGGGTGCTTAAGAGTGGGTCCCCGGGTTCGGATGGAGAGCCAGGTAGAGGGCTTAGCTGGGCTCTGGCTGGGCACGCCGGTGGGGGCCGGGCAAAACCCCATCTTTGGCCGTTTTGACTTCTGGACATAGTCATGACATTTTCACAGAAGTTGACTTCTGGACATGGAAGATTTCACAGATTTTCCAGAATCCAAGCCATAGAGGCTGCATTGATCGATCGATCGAACACTTGACCCCGCCCCCCGGCCCCGCCCCCGGACCCTCCCCCACCCGCTCTGTGGGCGTGGCCTGTCTTCTAGGGGGGCGTGGTTTGAAGCCGGGGGCGTGGCCTATCGGCGAGGGGGAGTTGTTTGTAGCTGTGGGCGTGGCCTATCGCCCGGGGGGGGGGGGGGGGGGTTTGGAGCTGTGGGCGTGGCCTCTCGCCCAGGGGGGTGTGGTTTAAGGCTGGGGGCGTGGCCTATCACCTTGGATTGTGGTTTAAAGTCGGGTGCTTGTCCTCTATCGGCGAGGTGGGTGTGGTTTGAAGATGGGGGCGTGGCCCATCACCATGGGGGCGTGGTTTGAAGCTGTGGGTGTGGCTTATCACCTTGGGAGGGTGGTTTCAAGCTGTGGGCGTGGCCTATCACCTTGGGGGGTGTGGTAGCCGGGGGCCTAAAAAATAGCAGATCTACAAGCTCGTAGATCATATCTCTATGAGCTTGTAGATCTGATATCGGCTGGGGGTGGCCTATCACCCTGGGGTGTGTGGTCTGAAGCTGTGGGCGGGGCCTATTGGCTTGGGGCTGTAGTTTCGAGCTGGGGGCGTGGCCTAGCCCTGTGGATTGTGGTTTAAAGCTGTGTGCTTGTCCTCTATCGTCGAGGTGTGTGTAGTTTGAAGATGGGGGCGTGGCCTATCACCATGGGGGCGTGGCTAATCACCTTGGGAGGGGTGGTTTCGAGCTTTGGCCGTGGCCTATCGGCTTGGGGGCGTGGTTTACAGCCGTGGGCCTACAAAATAGCAGATCTACAAGCTCGTAGATCATAGCTCTACGAGCCTGTAGATCTGCTATCGTCTGGGGGTGGGAGTGGCCTATCACCCTGGGGGTGTGTGGTTTGAAGCTGTGGGCTTGGCCTATCGGCTTGGGGGCGTGGTCCAAAGCTCTGGGCGTTGCGGGTCGGCTTGGGGACTTGGCTTGTGGCCTGTCGGCCTGGGGTTTGTGGTTTAAAGCCGGGGGGGGGGGGGGGCCCCAAAAGTACCATGGGGGTGTGTTTTAAACAAAATAAAGAGCCATAATAGAGCATGCTTTTAAAACTACTCAAAGGACGACTTCACCCATTTAAGATGGTTATGGTTCCACTCTGTTACCATGCTCTGTTACAATATGTGATTTCATTGTTTTATTGACCTGGTTTATAAAGCTACACTTTAACACTCAGCCACTGTTAATACAATAAAATAAACATCAGTGTTTTCAAGGTATAACAGAGTAAATCTTTACCGTGACAAAACATTACATGTATATGAAGACACAATAACTGCATTGTATCTAAACAAATAATTCAAACTGTGATGTTATGTACTCTGATAATATGTCCGTCCAAACAACACAGCGAGGAGTTACATAAAGCAAGCAGCCAGTTAGCACTTTATTGCACCATTATCGTATGATTAGTCAATATAATAATGAATATGGCATTTTAATTCCTGACAAATGTGGACAGACACTGATGCTCATATTGTTCTAAAAAAGGTTAACAATCTATAAAGAGGCAACACAATAATTTGATAGTCCATCAAGTTGTCTGTATGCATTCAAACACAGTGAGAAACAATACATGAACAACACGATGATAATCAACAGAGAAGCTGAGTTTATTTAATTCAATCAAGTTTACGTCACATTATGTGATTCCTCTACTTTATGCATAATGTCTTGTCTTTGTCCTTTTGGATTAGAATATATGTGTGTCGTTTGTCAACTCTAATGCCTTCTTTGGAAAGAAGAACTCATCAACATGTCTTTTAAAGATGTCAGCCAAACTCAGTTAACACAGAATATAAGTGCTATATAAATTAATTTATAAACCTGTTAACACTGGATATAAATAGATTTAAATTAACAGCAACAGCGGAAGAAACAACACGATCAAACACAGTAATATATGATCATTGTTAATAATCCAATCATTTTAAACCCCAACATAGTGAGATACCACTACCGCATCATAGACAGAAGCAACAGCACCCTCGTCATGGAGTCCTGCGAGGGCGGAGACCCCTCCAGCCTCATCGCTAATTGCATCAAAGAAAGGCATAATCTGGAAGAGCTCAAGTGTCTTTGATCATCATTACAAAACATATATCATGATTGATTAGATCAGATGAGGACAGTAGCAACCGCTATAGAACAGTGCTGGAGCCTGAGTTTTGTCATTTAGGACAATACACAGGTCACATGACTAATCAACAGAAGGTTACACCCACATGGACAGACCGGACCATATATAGAATGGATGCTCACTGATCAGTACGAAGTGTCCTGCAGGCATCAGTGTTACTAGGTACCAGGTTGTTATTGCTGCGTTCGTCATTTTCCATTGCCAGCTCCGAGAGACTGACGGTAAGAATTGAGAGTGTTTACATGACGATAAATGTATGTATTTCTGATATGTTTTACAGTTTTGTGTGTATAGCTCATGTCAGTAATTTGTCGTGTTGTTGTTTGTGTTTCCTTTCCTAGGTTTATAACCTACTCATCTAATAAGTTGCATTGCCTGTGTGACTGGCTAGATAATTGTACAATACAACAGAACTTGAAGCTGCTTGAAGCTGCTTCTATAAAATGAAGCATGGATTGCTGAAGCAAGAGCTGATCAAGAACCGCAGAGAGCTGGCCGACGTCAGTTCCAAACTGGAGCAGATGGGGCAGAAGTTACGCCTGGTTTCAAGGTCCGAGAGTGTCCTGGAGCAGAGGTTGAAGGACCAGGAGAGAGACCACCAGAAGGAGGTGGCCGAGCTGAAGTTTAGAGTGTCCCGCCTCCATCAAAATAAGGAGGATGAGACCCTCCTCGACGCACCTCCTGCCCTTGGGCCTGACTCGACCGACCCCAAAGTCCCTGTTGGTCCTCGCCCTGCCACGTCCAATGCAGGCGACCTGGACGACACCGTTCCAGCGCGGCTGGATTCCCACTTAATGCCACCCCCGGCCAGTTCCACCCCGGCCCCCTGGACACTGGTCTCTCGGGGTAAACATGGAGGTCCCCACTCACTGGACAGACAGTGCAGAGAGATGAGAGACGACTTGCTATTCGGTGGTATCAGTGAGGATAAAGCTGAGGATAAAGCTGAGCCTGAAAAAATTGTTAGAGACTTTATGTCCAAATACCTCAGACTGTCCCCTGAGGTGGTTAGGAACATGACCTTCTCTAGGGTTCACAGACTGGGCCGACCTGTTGAAGGAAAAACCAGACCAATTATAGCTCGGTTTGAGCACTACGAGGATAAAGAATTGGTGCAGAGCCATGGTGAGGAATTGAAGGGGTCCTCTCTTTGGTTAAGAGACCACTTTCCTGAGGAGATCAATGACAGGAGAAAACAACTGTTTCCGATCATGATGAAACACAGGTTTCTGAATGACGTGGCTTTGTCATTTGATGAACTGTACATAAATGGACAACTGTATAAAGACCCAAAGGTGACCCCCTGGCTCTTTTAGACGGAGTATGCTGAGTGTTTTTCATTTCATTTTTTTTTACTCTGAATTGCTATGACTACATCCAATACTGATATGCCCTGCATTAAGTTGGGCCTTCACAAGGGCCTGGTTTTAGCTCATGTGAATGTATGTAGTCTGCGTTATAAGTATCAGGATGTAGAATGTATTGTCAGAGATAACCGTATTAACATCATTGCTATTTCTGAGACCCACCTTGATGAGATTTTATTTCATTTCCTAATAATGGCCTACTGCATTCACTTTCTTTGTTATGCGTGATATTTTATTTTATTTAAAACTTTAGTCACTTCTTTTTTTGCATTTGCATTATTGTTATTGTTACTTTGTTTGATCTTGTACATATGTTATTTTGAAAAAAAGTTTGACACATTTTGAAAATAAAATTGTAAAATGGTTATTTTACTGGTAGTGTTTTTATATTGTGTAGATGTAGAGGATTTTCCACTGCAACACATTTAAATGACAACAGTCTGGTTTCTACGTCAGTGACTTGTGTCCATGACAACCACCCGGAAGCGACTAACACAAACACTGCCGCTTATCCACAGGCTTTTCACTGTGTTCCACTTCCTGTCTTTTGATCCAATGAAATCCAATGAAACCGGTCAGATGACTAATGATATCCAATGAAATCCGACAGGAAGTGGAAAACACACAGCCAAGAAACAGGTGAATAGGAACAGTCCAAGGCGTGTTTTTTTTTTTGTAAAAAAAAAAAAAAGAGAAAAAAAAAATCCCCCCATAAAAAGACACTTTAGAGAAGCACCAGGGGGCGCTACAGCGTAGAAAGTTTGGGTGGGCTGCAGAACACGGAACTACGCTTTACTTTGGTTCCACCTGTTAGATTGGCGTCCACTAAGGGGGCCCCGGTTTGGCGTGGGAGGCCCCTCAACACAGCATCTTTTGCAGTCTCGACTTAGAAGAAATCCAGGCTGTTCTTGGCCGACCCATGGGGATATAGATGGATTTGTACCACCAGGTCCCCAGGCAAAAATTGGCTTATATCCCCCTGTCCCCGGCCGACTTGCACCCGCGGCTATGGGTCCAGACTCCGGGGAGGGTGCTTAAGAGTGGGTCCCCGGGTTCGGATGGAGAGCCAGGTAGAGGGCTTAGCTGGGCTCTGGCTGGGCACCCCGGTGGGGGCCGGAGGCTCCCCGGGGCCGCGTGGAGAGCCGGGCAAAACCCCATCTTTGGCCGTTTTGACTTCTGGACATAGTCATTTTCACAGAAGTTGACTTCTGGACATGGAAGATTTCACAGATTTTCCAGAATCCAAGCCATAGAGGCTGCATTGATCGATCGATCGAACACTTGACCCCGCCCCCCGGCCCCGCCCCCGGACCCTCCCCCACCCGCTCTGTGGGCGTGGCCTGTCGCATAGGGGGGCGTGGTTTGAAGCCGGGGGCGTGGCCTATCGGCGAGGGGGAGTTGTTTGGAGCTGTGGGCGTGGCCTATCGCCCGGGGGGGGGGGGGGGGGGGGGTTTGGAGCTGTGGGCGTGGCCTCTCGCCCAGGGGGGGGTGGTTTAAGGCTGGGGGCGTGGCCTATCAACTTGGATTGTGGTTTAAAGTCGGGTGCTTGTCCTCTATCGGCGAGGTGGGTGTGGTTTGAAGATGGGGGCGTGGCCCATCACCATGGGGCGTGGTTTGAAGCTGTGGGTGTGGCTTATCACCTTGGGAGGGTGGTTTCAAGCTGTGGGCGTGGCCTATCACCTTGGGGGGTGTGGTAGCCGGGGGCCTCAAAAATAGCAGATCTACAAGCTCGTAGATCATATCTCTATGAGCTTGTAGATCTGATATCGGCTGGGGGTGGCCTATCACCCTGGGGTGTGTGGTCTGAAGCTGTGGGCGGGGCCTATTGGCTTGGGGCTGTAGTTTCGAGCTGGGGGCGTGGCCTAGCCCTGTGGATTGTGGTTTAAAGCTGTGTGCTTGTCCTCTATCGTCGAGGTGTGTGTAGTTTGAAGATGGGGGCGTGGCCTATCACCATGGGGGCGTGGTTTGAAGCGGTGGGCGTGGCTTATCACCTTGGGAGGGGTGGTTTCGAGCTTTGGGTGTGGCCTATCGGCTTGGGGGCGTGGTTTACAGCCGTGGGCCTAAAAAATAGCAGATCTACAAGCTCGTAGATCATAGCTCTACGAGCCTGTAGATCTGCTATCGTCTGGGGGTGGGAGTGGCCTATCACCCTGGGGGTGTGTGGTTTGAAGCTGTGGGCTTGGCCTATCGGCTTGGGGGCGTGGTCCAAAGCTCTGGGCGTTGCGGGTCGGCTTGGGGACGTGGCTTGTGGCCTGTCGGCCTGGGGTTTGTGGTTTAAAGCCGGGGGGGGGGGGGGGGGGCACCAAAAGTACCATGGGGGTGTGTTTTAAACAAAATTAAGAGCCATAATAGAGCATGCTTTTAAAACTACTCAAAGGACGACTTCACCCATTTAAGATGGTTATGGTTCCACTCTGTTACCATGCTCTGTTACAATATGTGATTTCATTGTTTTATTGACCTGGCTTATAGAGCTACACTTTAACACTCAGCCACAGTTAATACAATAAAATAAACATCAGTGTTTTCAAGGTATAACAGAGTAAATCTTTACCGTGACAAAACATTACATGTATATGAAGACACAATAACTGCATTGTATCTAAACAAATAATTCAAACTGTGATGTTATTTACTATGATAATATGTCCGTCCAAACAACACACAGCGAGGAGTTACATAAAGCAAGCAGCCAGTTAGCACTTTATTGCACCATTATCGTATGATTAGTCAATATAATAATGAATATGGCATTTTAATTCCTGACAAATGTGGACAGACACTGATGCTCATATTGTTCTAAAAAAGGTTAAACATCTATAAAGAGGCAACACAATAATTTGATAGTCCATCAAGTTGTCTGTATGCATTCAAACACAGTGAGAAACAATACATAAACAACAAGATGATAATCAACAGAGAAGCTGAGTTTATTTAATTCAATCAAGTTTACGTCACATTATGTGATTCCTCTACTTAATGCATATGTCTTGTCTTTGTCCTTTTGGATTAGAATATATGTGCGTCATTTGTCAACTCTAATGCCTTCTTTGGAAAGAAGAACTCATCAACATGTCTTTTAAAGATGTCAGCCAATCTCAGTTAACACGGAATATAAGTGCTATATAAATGAATTTATAAACCTGTTAACACTGGATATAAATAGATTTAAATTAACAGCAACAGCGGAAGAAACAACACGATCAAACACAGTAATATATGATCATTGTTAATAATCCAATCATTTTAAACCCCAACATAGTGAGATACCACTACCGCATCATAGACAGAAGCAACAGCACCCTCGTCATGGAGTCCTGCGAGGGCGGAGACCCCTCCAGCCTCATCGCTAATTGCATCAAAGAAAGGCATAATCTGGAAGAGCTCAAGTGTCTTTGATCATCATTACAAAACATATATCATGATTGATTAGATCAGATGAGGACAGTAGCAACTGCTATAGAACAGTGCTGGAGCCTGAGTTTTGTCATTTAGGACAATACACAGGTCACATGACTAATCAACAGAAGGTTACACCCACATGGACAGACCGGACCATATATATAGAATGGATGGATGCTCACTGATCAGTACGAAGTGTCCTGCAGGCATCAGTGTTACTAGGTACCAGGTTGTTATTGCTGCGTTCGTCATTTTCCATTGCCAGCTCAGAGAGACTGACGGTAAGAATTGAGAGTGTTTACATGACGATAAATGTATGTATTTCTGATATGTTTTACAGTTTTGTGTGTATAGCTCATGTCAGTAATTTGTAGTTTTGTTGTTTGTGTTTCCTTTCCTAGGTTTATAACCTGCTGGCCTATACGTGTTAGAGTATGTTGTATTGTGTAATGTTAGTATAAAAAAATCATCAAAGACACAGGTCTGAGTTGTGTCCGCTAACTCGGTTGCTCCAATACCCTTTACAAGGGGAGATCTGATTAGTTGCATTGCTTGTGTGACTGGCTAGATAATTGTGCAATACAACAGAACTTGAAGCTGCTTGAAGCTGCTTCTATAAAATGAAGCTTGGTATGCTGATGCAAGAGCTGAACAATAGCCGCAGAGAGCTGGCAGACGCCAGTTCCAAACTGGAGCAGATGGAGCAAAAGGTCCACAAGGTTTCAAGGTCCACAAGTGACCTGAAGCAGAGGTTGAAGGACCAGGAGAGAGACCACCAGAAGGAGGTGGCCGAGCTGGAGTTTAGAGTGTCCCGCCTCCATCAAATTAAGGAGGATGAGACCCTCCTCGACGCTCCTCCTGCCCTTGGGCCTGACTCGACCGACCCCAAAGTCCCTGTGGGTCCTCGCCCTGCCACGTCCAATGCAGGCGACCTGGACGACACCGTTCCAGCTCGGCTGGATGCCCACATGATGCCACCCCCAGCCAGTTCCACCCTGGCCGCCTGGACACTGGTGGTCTCTCAGGGTAAACATGCAGGTCCCCGCTCACGCTCACGACCCCCCCCACCCGAAGCCCCTCCGCTCTCTGCTGCCTCTCTCACCTTGGATGAGAAGCGTGTGAAAGAGACCTTACTGGAAATAGAGTGCGCAGAGATGAGAGACAACTTGCTATTCTGTGGTATCAGTGAGGATAAAGCTGAGAATAAAGCTGAGCCTGAAAAAATTGTTAGAGACTTTATGTCCAAAAACCTCAAACTGTCCCGTGAGGTCGTTAGGAACATAACCTTCTCTTGGGTTCACAGAATGGGCCGACCTGTGGAAGGAAAAAACAGACCAATTATAGCTCGGTTTGAGCACTACGAGCATAAAGAATTGGTGAAGAGCCGTGGTAAGGAATTGAAGGGGTCCTCTCTTTGGTTAAATGACCACTTTCCTGTGGAGATCAATGAGAGGAGAAAAAAGCTGTTTCCGATCATGAGGGAACACAGGGCCTTGCATAACGTGGCTTTGTCAGTTGATAAACTGTACATAAGTGGACAACTGTATAAAGACTCAAAGTTGACCCCCTGGCTCTTTTAGATGGAGTATGCTCTGTGTTTTTCATTTAATTTTTTTTTACTCTGAATTGCTATGACTACATCCAATACTGATATGCCCTGCATTAAGTTGGGCCTTCACAAGGGCCTGGTTTTAGCTCATGTGAATGTATGTAGTCTGCGTTATAAGTATCAGGATGTAGAATGTATACAGAGATAACCGTATTAACATCATTGCTATTTCTGAGACCCACCTTGATGAGATTTTATTTAATTTCCTAATAATGGCCTACTGCATTCACTTTCTTTGTTATGCGTGATATTTTATTTTATTTAAAACTTTAGTCACTTCTTTTTTTGCATTTGCATTATTGTTATTGTTACTTTGTTTGATCTTGTACATAGTTATTTTGAAAAAAAGTTTGACACATTTTGAAAATAAAATTGTAAAATGGTTATTTTACTGGTAGTGTTTTTATATTGTGTAGATGTAGAGGATTTTCCACTGCAACACGTTTAAATGACAACACAAACACTGCCGCTTATCCACAGGCTTTTCACTGTGTTCCACTTCCTGTCTTTTGATCCAATGAAATCCAATGAAACCGGTCAGATGACTAATGATATCCAATGAAATCCGACAGGAAGTGGAAAACACACAGCCAAGAAACAGGTGAATAGGAACAGTCCAAGGCGTGTCTTTTTTTTTGTAAAAAAAAAAAAAAAGAGAAAAAAAAAATCCCCCCATAAAAAGACACTTTAGAGAAGCACCAGGGGGCGCTACAGCGTAGAAAGTTTGGGTGGGCTGCAGAACACGGAACTACGCTTTACTTTGGTTCCACCTGTTAGATTGGCGTCCACTAAGGGGGCCCCGGTTTGGCGTGGGAGGCCCCTCAACACAGCATCTTTTGCAGTCTCGACTTAGAAGAAATCCAGGCTGTTCTTGGCCGACCCATGGGGATATAGATGGATTTGTACCACCAGGTCCCCAGGCAAAAATTGGCTTATATCCCCCTGTCCCCGGCCGACTTGCACCCGCGGCTATGGGTCCAGACTCCGGGGAGGGTGCTTAAGAGTGGGTCCCCGGGTTCGGATGGAGAGCCAGGTAGAGGGCTTAGCTGGGCTCTGGCTGGGCACCCCGGTGGGGGCCGGAGGCTCCCCGGGGCCGCGTGGAGAGCCGGGCAAAACCCCATCTTTGGCCGTTTTGACTTCTGGACATAGTCATTTTCACAGAAGTTGACTTCTGGACATGGAAGATTTCACAGATTTTCCAGAATCCAAGCCATAGAGGCTGCATTGATCGATCGATCGAACACTTGACCCCGCCCCCCCGGCCCCGCCCCCGGACCCTCCCCCACCCGCTCTGTGGGCGTGGCCTGTCGCATAGGGGGGCGTGGTTTGAAGCCGGGGGCGTGGCCTATCGGCGAGGGGGAGTTGTTTGGAGCTGTGGGCGTGGCCTATCGCCCGGGGGGGGGGGGGGGGGGGGGGGTTTGGAGCTGTGGGCGTGGCCTCTCGCCCAGGGGGGGGTGGTTTAAGGCTGGGGGCGTGGCCTATCAACTTGGATTGTGGTTTAAAGTCGGGTGCTTGTCCTCTATCGGCGAGGTGGGTGTGGTTTGAAGATGGGGGCGTGGCCCATCACCATGGGGCGTGGTTTGAAGCTGTGGGTGTGGCTTATCACCTTGGGAGGGTGGTTTCAAGCTGTGGGCGTGGCCTATCACCTTGGGGGGTGTGGTAGCCGGGGGCCTCAAAAATAGCAGATCTACAAGCTCGTAGATCATATCTCTATGAGCTTGTAGATCTGATATCGGCTGGGGGTGGCCTATCACCCTGGGGTGTGTGGTCTGAAGCTGTGGGCGGGGCCTATTGGCTTGGGGCTGTAGTTTCGAGCTGGGGGCGTGGCCTAGCCCTGTGGATTGTGGTTTAAAGCTGTGTGCTTGTCCTCTATCGTCGAGGTGTGTGTAGTTTGAAGATGGGGGCGTGGCCTATCACCATGGGGGCGTGGTTTGAAGCGGTGGGCGTGGCTTATCACCTTGGGAGGGGTGGTTTCGAGCTTTGGGTGTGGCCTATCGGCTTGGGGGCGTGGTTTACAGCCGTGGGCCTAAAAAATAGCAGATCTACAAGCTCGTAGATCATAGCTCTACGAGCCTGTAGATCTGCTATCGTCTGGGGGTGGGAGTGGCCTATCACCCTGGGGGTGTGTGGTTTGAAGCTGTGGGCTTGGCCTATCGGCTTGGGGGCGTGGTCCAAAGCTCTGGGCGTTGCGGGTCGGCTTGGGGACGTGGCTTGTGGCCTGTCGGCCTGGGGTTTGTGGTTTAAAGCCGGGGGGGGGGGGGGGGGGGCACCAAAAGTACCATGGGGGTGTGTTTTAAACAAAATTAAGAGCCATAATAGAGCATGCTTTTAAAACTACTCAAAGGACGACTTCACCCATTTAAGATGGTTATGGTTCCACTCTGTTACCATGCTCTGTTACAATATGTGATTTCATTGTTTTATTGACCTGGCTTATAGAGCTACACTTTAACACTCAGCCACAGTTAATACAATAAAATAAACATCAGTGTTTTCAAGGTATAACAGAGTAAATCTTTACCGTGACAAAACATTACATGTATATGAAGACACAATAACTGCATTGTATCTAAACAAATAATTCAAACTGTGATGTTATTTACTATGATAATATGTCCGTCCAAACAACACACAGCGAGGAGTTACATAAAGCAAGCAGCCAGTTAGCACTTTATTGCACCATTATCGTATGATTAGTCAATATAATAATGAATATGGCATTTTAATTCCTGACAAATGTGGACAGACACTGATGCTCATATTGTTCTAAAAAAGGTTAAACATCTATAAAGAGGCAACACAATAATTTGATAGTCCATCAAGTTGTCTGTATGCATTCAAACACAGTGAGAAACAATACATAAACAACAAGATGATAATCAACAGAGAAGCTGAGTTTATTTAATTCAATCAAGTTTACGTCACATTATGTGATTCCTCTACTTAATGCATATGTCTTGTCTTTGTCCTTTTGGATTAGAATATATGTGCGTCATTTGTCAACTCTAATGCCTTCTTTGGAAAGAAGAACTCATCAACATGTCTTTTAAAGATGTCAGCCAATCTCAGTTAACACGGAATATAAGTGCTATATAAATGAATTTATAAACCTGTTAACACTGGATATAAATAGATTTAAATTAACAGCAACAGCGGAAGAAACAACACGATCAAACACAGTAATATATGATCATTGTTAATAATCCAATCATTTTAAACCCCAACATAGTGAGATACCACTACCGCATCATAGACAGAAGCAACAGCACCCTCGTCATGGAGTCCTGCGAGGGCGGAGACCCCTCCAGCCTCATCGCTAATTGCATCAAAGAAAGGCATAATCTGGAAGAGCTCAAGTGTCTTTGATCATCATTACAAAACATATATCATGATTGATTAGATCAGATGAGGACAGTAGCAACTGCTATAGAACAGTGCTGGAGCCTGAGTTTTGTCATTTAGGACAATACACAGGTCACATGACTAATCAACAGAAGGTTACACCCACATGGACAGACCGGACCATATATATAGAATGGATGGATGCTCACTGATCAGTACGAAGTGTCCTGCAGGCATCAGTGTTACTAGGTACCAGGTTGTTATTGCTGCGTTCGTCATTTTCCATTGCCAGCTCAGAGAGACTGACGGTAAGAATTGAGAGTGTTTACATGACGATAAATGTATGTATTTCTGATATGTTTTACAGTTTTGTGTGTATAGCTCATGTCAGTAATTTGTAGTTTTGTTGTTTGTGTTTCCTTTCCTAGGTTTATAACCTGCTGGCCTATACGTGTTAGAGTATGTTGTATTGTGTAATGTTAGTATAAAAAAATCATCAAAGACACAGGTCTGAGTTGTGTCCGCTAACTCGGTTGCTCCAATACCCTTTACAAGGGGAGATCTGATTAGTTGCATTGCTTGTGTGACTGGCTAGATAATTGTGCAATACAACAGAACTTGAAGCTGCTTGAAGCTGCTTCTATAAAATGAAGCTTGGTATGCTGATGCAAGAGCTGAACAATAGCCGCAGAGAGCTGGCAGACGCCAGTTCCAAACTGGAGCAGATGGAGCAAAAGGTCCACAAGGTTTCAAGGTCCACAAGTGACCTGAAGCAGAGGTTGAAGGACCAGGAGAGAGACCACCAGAAGGAGGTGGCCGAGCTGGAGTTTAGAGTGTCCCGCCTCCATCAAATTAAGGAGGATGAGACCCTCCTCGACGCTCCTCCTGCCCTTGGGCCTGACTCGACCGACCCCAAAGTCCCTGTGGGTCCTCGCCCTGCCACGTCCAATGCAGGCGACCTGGACGACACCGTTCCAGCTCGGCTGGATGCCCACATGATGCCACCCCCAGCCAGTTCCACCCTGGCCGCCTGGACACTGGTGGTCTCTCAGGGTAAACATGCAGGTCCCCGCTCACGCTCACGACCCCCCCCACCCGAAGCCCCTCCGCTCTCTGCTGCCTCTCTCACCTTGGATGAGAAGCGTGTGAAAGAGACCTTACTGGAAATAGAGTGCGCAGAGATGAGAGACAACTTGCTATTCTGTGGTATCAGTGAGGATAAAGCTGAGAATAAAGCTGAGCCTGAAAAAATTGTTAGAGACTTTATGTCCAAAAACCTCAAACTGTCCCGTGAGGTCGTTAGGAACATAACCTTCTCTTGGGTTCACAGAATGGGCCGACCTGTGGAAGGAAAAAACAGACCAATTATAGCTCGGTTTGAGCACTACGAGCATAAAGAATTGGTGAAGAGCCGTGGTAAGGAATTGAAGGGGTCCTCTCTTTGGTTAAATGACCACTTTCCTGTGGAGATCAATGAGAGGAGAAAAAAGCTGTTTCCGATCATGAGGGAACACAGGGCCTTGCATAACGTGGCTTTGTCAGTTGATAAACTGTACATAAGTGGACAACTGTATAAAGACTCAAAGTTGACCCCCTGGCTCTTTTAGATGGAGTATGCTCTGTGTTTTTCATTTAATTTTTTTTTACTCTGAATTGCTATGACTACATCCAATACTGATATGCCCTGCATTAAGTTGGGCCTTCACAAGGGCCTGGTTTTAGCTCATGTGAATGTATGTAGTCTGCGTTATAAGTATCAGGATGTAGAATGTATTGTCAGAGATAACCGTATTAACATCATTGCTATTTCTGAGACCCACCTTGATGAGATTTTATTTCATTTCCTAATAATGGCCTACTGCATTCACTTTCTTTGTTATGCGTGATATTTTATTTTATTTAAAACTTTAGTCACTTCTTTTTTTGCATTTGCATTATTGTTATTGTTACTTTGTTTGATCTTGTACATAGTTATTTTGAAAAAAAGTTTGACACATTTTGAAAATAAAATTGTAAAATGGTTATTTTACTGGTAGTGTTTTTATATTGTGTAGATGTAGAGGATTTTCCACTGCAACACGTTTAAATGACAACACAAACACTGCCGCTTATCCACAGGCTTTTCACTGTGTTCCACTTCCTGTCTTTTGATCCAATGAAATCCAATGAAACCGGTCAGATGACTAATGATATCCAATGAAATCCGACAGGAAGTGGAAAACACACAGCCAAGAAACAGGTGAATAGGAACAGTCCAAGGCGTGTCTTTTTTTTTGTAAAAAAAAAAAAAAAGAGAAAAAAAAAATCCCCCCATAAAAAGACACTTTAGAGAAGCACCAGGGGGCGCTACAGCGTAGAAAGTTTGGGTGGGCTGCAGAACACGGAACTACGCTTTACTTTGGTTCCACCTGTTAGATTGGCGTCCACTAAGGGGGCCCCGGTTTGGCGTGGGAGGCCCCTCAACACAGCATCTTTTGCAGTCTCGACTTAGAAGAAATCCAGGCTGTTCTTGGCCGACCCATGGGGATATAGATGGATTTGTACCACCAGGTCCCCAGGCAAAAATTGGCTTATATCCCCCTGTCCCCGGCCGACTTGCACCCGCGGCTATGGGTCCAGACTCCGGGGAGGGTGCTTAAGAGTGGGTCCCCGGGTTCGGATGGAGAGCCAGGTAGAGGGCTTAGCTGGGCTCTGGCTGGGCACGCCGGTGGGGGCCGGGCAAAACCCCATCTTTGGCCGTTTTGACTTCTGGACATAGTCATGACATTTTCACAGAAGTTGACTTCTGGACATGGAAGATTTCACAGATTTTCCAGAATCCAAGCCATAGAGGCTGCATTGATCGATCGATCGAACACTTGACCCCGCCCCCCGGCCCCGCCCCCGGACCCTCCCCCACCCGCTCTGTGGGCGTGGCCTGTCTTCTAGGGGGGCGTGGTTTGAAGCCGGGGGCGTGGCCTATCGGCGAGGGGGAGTTGTTTGTAGCTGTGGGCGTGGCCTATCGCCCGGGGGGGGGGGGGGGGGGTTTGGAGCTGTGGGCGTGGCCTCTCGCCCAGGGGGGTGTGGTTTAAGGCTGGGGGCGTGGCCTATCACCTTGGATTGTGGTTTAAAGTCGGGTGCTTGTCCTCTATCGGCGAGGTGGGTGTGGTTTGAAGATGGGGGCGTGGCCCATCACCATGGGGGCGTGGTTTGAAGCTGTGGGTGTGGCTTATCACCTTGGGAGGGTGGTTTCAAGCTGTGGGCGTGGCCTATCACCTTGGGGGGTGTGGTAGCCGGGGGCCTAAAAAATAGCAGATCTACAAGCTCGTAGATCATATCTCTATGAGCTTGTAGATCTGATATCGGCTGGGGGTGGCCTATCACCCTGGGGTGTGTGGTCTGAAGCTGTGGGCGGGGCCTATTGGCTTGGGGCTGTAGTTTCGAGCTGGGGGCGTGGCCTAGCCCTGTGGATTGTGGTTTAAAGCTGTGTGCTTGTCCTCTATCGTCGAGGTGTGTGTAGTTTGAAGATGGGGGCGTGGCCTATCACCATGGGGGCGTGGCTAATCACCTTGGGAGGGGTGGTTTCGAGCTTTGGCCGTGGCCTATCGGCTTGGGGGCGTGGTTTACAGCCGTGGGCCTACAAAATAGCAGATCTACAAGCTCGTAGATCATAGCTCTACGAGCCTGTAGATCTGCTATCGTCTGGGGGTGGGAGTGGCCTATCACCCTGGGGGTGTGTGGTTTGAAGCTGTGGGCTTGGCCTATCGGCTTGGGGGCGTGGTCCAAAGCTCTGGGCGTTGCGGGTCGGCTTGGGGACTTGGCTTGTGGCCTGTCGGCCTGGGGTTTGTGGTTTAAAGCCGGGGGGGGGGGGGGGGGCCCAAAAGTACCATGGGGGTGTGTTTTAAACAAAATAAAGAGCCATAATAGAGCATGCTTTTAAAACTACTCAAAGGACGACTTCACCCATTTAAGATGGTTATGGTTCCACTCTGTTACCATGCTCTGTTACAATATGTGATTTCATTGTTTTATTGACCTGGTTTATAAAGCTACACTTTAACACTCAGCCACTGTTAATACAATAAAATAAACATCAGTGTTTTCAAGGTATAACAGAGTAAATCTTTACCGTGACAAAACATTACATGTATATGAAGACACAATAACTGCATTGTATCTAAACAAATAATTCAAACTGTGATGTTATGTACTCTGATAATATGTCCGTCCAAACAACACAGCGAGGAGTTACATAAAGCAAGCAGCCAGTTAGCACTTTATTGCACCATTATCGTATGATTAGTCAATATAATAATGAATATGGCATTTTAATTCCTGACAAATGTGGACAGACACTGATGCTCATATTGTTCTAAAAAAGGTTAACAATCTATAAAGAGGCAACACAATAATTTGATAGTCCATCAAGTTGTCTGTATGCATTCAAACACAGTGAGAAACAATACATGAACAACAAGATGATAATCAACAGAGAAGCTGAGTTTATTTAATTCAATCAAGTTTACGTCACATTATGTGATTCCTCTACTTTATGCATAATGTCTTGTCTTTGTCCTTTTGGATTAGAATATATGTGTGTCGTTTGTCAACTCTAATGCCTTCTTTGGAAAGAAGAACTCATCAACATGTCTTTTAAAGATGTCAGCCAAACTCAGTTAACACAGAATATAAGTGCTATATAAATTAATTTATAAACCTGTTAACACTGGATATAAATAGATTTAAATTAACAGCAACAGCGGAAGAAACAACACGATCAAACACAGTAATATATGATCATTGTTAATAATCCAATCATTTTAAACCCCAACATAGTGAGATACCACTACCGCATCATAGACAGAAGCAACAGCACCCTCGTCATGGAGTCCTGCGAGGGCGGAGACCCCTCCAGCCTCATCGCTAATTGCATCAAAGAAAGGCATAATCTGGAAGAGCTCAAGTGTCTTTGATCATCATTACAAAACATATATCATGATTGATTAGATCAGATGAGGACAGTAGCAACCGCTATAGAACAGTGCTGGAGCCTGAGTTTTGTCATTTAGGACAATACACAGGTCACATGACTAATCAACAGAAGGTTACACCCACATGGACAGACCGGACCATATATAGAATGGATGCTCACTGATCAGTACGAAGTGTCCTGCAGGCATCAGTGTTACTAGGTACCAGGTTGTTATTGCTGCGTTCGTCATTTTCCATTGCCAGCTCCGAGAGACTGACGGTAAGAATTGAGAGTGTTTACATGACGATAAATGTATGTATTTCTGATATGTTTTACAGTTTTGTGTGTATAGCTCATGTCAGTAATTTGTCGTGTTGTTGTTTGTGTTTCCTTTCCTAGGTTTATAACCTACTCATCTAATAAGTTGCATTGCCTGTGTGACTGGCTAGATAATTGTACAATACAACAGAACTTGAAGCTGCTTGAAGCTGTTTCTATAAAATGAAGCATGGATTGCTGAAGCAAGAGCTGATCAAGAACCGCAGAGAGCTGGCCGACGTCAGTTCCAAACTGGAGCAGATGGGGCAGAAGTTACGCCTGGTTTCAAGGTCCGAGAGTGTCCTGGAGCAGAGGTTGAAGGACCAGGAGAGAGACCACCAGAAGGAGGTGGCCGAGCTGAAGTTTAGAGTGTCCCGCCTCCATCAAAATAAGGAGGATGAGACCCTCCTCGACGCACCTCCTGCCCTTGGGCCTGACTCGACCGACCCCAAAGTCCCTGTTGGTCCTCGCCCTGCCACGTCCAATGCAGGCGACCTGGACGACACCGTTCCAGCGCGGCTGGATTCCCACTTAATGCCACCCCCGGCCAGTTCCACCCCGGCCCCCTGGACACTGGTCTCTCGGGGTAAACATGGAGGTCCCCACTCACTGGACAGACAGTGCAGAGAGATGAGAGACGACTTGCTATTCGGTGGTATCAGTGAGGATAAAGCTGAGGATAAAGCTGAGCCTGAAAAAATTGTTAGAGACTTTATGTCCAAATACCTCAGACTGTCCCCTGAGGTGGTTAGGAACATGACCTTCTCTAGGGTTCACAGACTGGGCCGACCTGTTGAAGGAAAAACCAGACCAATTATAGCTCGGTTTGAGCACTACGAGGATAAAGAATTGGTGCAGAGCCATGGTGAGGAATTGAAGGGGTCCTCTCTTTGGTTAAGAGACCACTTTCCTGAGGAGATCAATGACAGGAGAAAACAACTGTTTCCGATCATGATGAAACACAGGTTTCTGAATGACGTGGCTTTGTCATTTGATGAACTGTACATAAATGGACAACTGTATAAAGACCCAAAGGTGACCCCCTGGCTCTTTTAGACGGAGTATGCTGAGTGTTTTTCATTTCATTTTTTTTTACTCTGAATTGCTATGACTACATCCAATACTGATATGCCCTGCATTAAGTTGGGCCTTCACAAGGGCCTGGTTTTAGCTCATGTGAATGTATGTAGTCTGCGTTATAAGTATCAGGATGTAGAATGTATTGTCAGAGATAACCGTATTAACATCATTGCTATTTCTGAGACCCACCTTGATGAGATTTTATTTCATTTCCTAATAATGGCCTACTGCATTCACTTTCTTTGTTATGCGTGATATTTTATTTTATTTAAAACTTTAGTCACTTCTTTTTTTGCATTTGCATTATTGTTATTGTTACTTTGTTTGATCTTGTACATATGTTATTTTGAAAAAAAGTTTGACACATTTTGAAAATAAAATTGTAAAATGGTTATTTTACTGGTAGTGTTTTTATATTGTGTAGATGTAGAGGATTTTCCACTGCAACACATTTAAATGACAACAGTCTGGTTTCTACGTCAGTGACTTGTGTCCATGACAACCACCCGGAAGCGACTAACACAAACACTGCCGCTTATCCACAGGCTTTTCACTGTGTTCCACTTCCTGTCTTTTGATCCAATGAAATCCAATGAAACCGGTCAGATGACTAATGATATCCAATGAAATCCGACAGGAAGTGGAAAACACACAGCCAAGAAACAGGTGAATAGGAACAGTCCAAGGCGTGTTTTTTTTTTTGTAAAAAAAAAAAAAAAGAGAAAAAAAAAATCCCCCCATAAAAAGACACTTTAGAGAAGCACCAGGGGGCGCTACAGCGTAGAAAGTTTGGGTGGGCTGCAGAACACGGAACTACGCTTTACTTTGGTTCCACCTGTTAGATTGGCGTCCACTAAGGGGGCCCCGGTTTGGCGTGGGAGGCCCCTCAACACAGCATCTTTTGCAGTCTCGACTTAGAAGAAATCCAGGCTGTTCTTGGCCGACCCATGGGGATATAGATGGATTTGTACCACCAGGTCCCCAGGCAAAAATTGGCTTATATCCCCCTGTCCCCGGCCGACTTGCACCCGCGGCTATGGGTCCAGACTCCGGGGAGGGTGCTTAAGAGTGGGTCCCCGGGTTCGGATGGAGAGCCAGGTAGAGGGCTTAGCTGGGCTCTGGCTGGGCACCCCGGTGGGGGCCGGAGGCTCCCCGGGGCCGCGTGGAGAGCCGGGCAAAACCCCATCTTTGGCCGTTTTGACTTCTGGACATAGTCATTTTCACAGAAGTTGACTTCTGGACATGGAAGATTTCACAGATTTTCCAGAATCCAAGCCATAGAGGCTGCATTGATCGATCGATCGAACACTTGACCCCGCCCCCCGGCCCCGCCCCCGGACCCTCCCCCACCCGCTCTGTGGGCGTGGCCTGTCGCATAGGGGGGCGTGGTTTGAAGCCGGGGGCGTGGCCTATCGGCGAGGGGGAGTTGTTTGGAGCTGTGGGCGTGGCCTATCGCCCGGGGGGGGGGGGGGGGGGGGTTTGGAGCTGTGGGCGTGGCCTCTCGCCCAGGGGGGGGTGGTTTAAGGCTGGGGGCGTGGCCTATCAACTTGGATTGTGGTTTAAAGTCGGGTGCTTGTCCTCTATCGGCGAGGTGGGTGTGGTTTGAAGATGGGGGCGTGGCCCATCACCATGGGGCGTGGTTTGAAGCTGTGGGTGTGGCTTATCACCTTGGGAGGGTGGTTTCAAGCTGTGGGCGTGGCCTATCACCTTGGGGGGTGTGGTAGCCGGGGGCCTCAAAAATAGCAGATCTACAAGCTCGTAGATCATATCTCTATGAGCTTGTAGATCTGATATCGGCTGGGGGTGGCCTATCACCCTGGGGTGTGTGGTCTGAAGCTGTGGGCGGGGCCTATTGGCTTGGGGCTGTAGTTTCGAGCTGGGGGCGTGGCCTAGCCCTGTGGATTGTGGTTTAAAGCTGTGTGCTTGTCCTCTATCGTCGAGGTGTGTGTAGTTTGAAGATGGGGGCGTGGCCTATCACCATGGGGGCGTGGTTTGAAGCGGTGGGCGTGGCTTATCACCTTGGGAGGGGTGGTTTCGAGCTTTGGGTGTGGCCTATCGGCTTGGGGGCGTGGTTTACAGCCGTGGGCCTAAAAAATAGCAGATCTACAAGCTCGTAGATCATAGCTCTACGAGCCTGTAGATCTGCTATCGTCTGGGGGTGGGAGTGGCCTATCACCCTGGGGGTGTGTGGTTTGAAGCTGTGGGCTTGGCCTATCGGCTTGGGGGCGTGGTCCAAAGCTCTGGGCGTTGCGGGTCGGCTTGGGGACGTGGCTTGTGGCCTGTCGGCCTGGGGTTTGTGGTTTAAAGCCGGGGGGGGGGGGGGGGGGGCACCAAAAGTACCATGGGGGTGTGTTTTAAACAAAATTAAGAGCCATAATAGAGCATGCTTTTAAAACTACTCAAAGGACGACTTCACCCATTTAAGATGGTTATGGTTCCACTCTGTTACCATGCTCTGTTACAATATGTGATTTCATTGTTTTATTGACCTGGCTTATAGAGCTACACTTTAACACTCAGCCACAGTTAATACAATAAAATAAACATCAGTGTTTTCAAGGTATAACAGAGTAAATCTTTACCGTGACAAAACATTACATGTATATGAAGACACAATAACTGCATTGTATCTAAACAAATAATTCAAACTGTGATGTTATTTACTATGATAATATGTCCGTCCAAACAACACACAGCGAGGAGTTACATAAAGCAAGCAGCCAGTTAGCACTTTATTGCACCATTATCGTATGATTAGTCAATATAATAATGAATATGGCATTTTAATTCCTGACAAATGTGGACAGACACTGATGCTCATATTGTTCTAAAAAAGGTTAAACATCTATAAAGAGGCAACACAATAATTTGATAGTCCATCAAGTTGTCTGTATGCATTCAAACACAGTGAGAAACAATACATAAACAACAAGATGATAATCAACAGAGAAGCTGAGTTTATTTAATTCAATCAAGTTTACGTCACATTATGTGATTCCTCTACTTAATGCATATGTCTTGTCTTTGTCCTTTTGGATTAGAATATATGTGCGTCATTTGTCAACTCTAATGCCTTCTTTGGAAAGAAGAACTCATCAACATGTCTTTTAAAGATGTCAGCCAATCTCAGTTAACACGGAATATAAGTGCTATATAAATGAATTTATAAACCTGTTAACACTGGATATAAATAGATTTAAATTAACAGCAACAGCGGAAGAAACAACACGATCAAACACAGTAATATATGATCATTGTTAATAATCCAATCATTTTAAACCCCAACATAGTGAGATACCACTACCGCATCATAGACAGAAGCAACAGCACCCTCGTCATGGAGTCCTGCGAGGGCGGAGACCCCTCCAGCCTCATCGCTAATTGCATCAAAGAAAGGCATAATCTGGAAGAGCTCAAGTGTCTTTGATCATCATTACAAAACATATATCATGATTGATTAGATCAGATGAGGACAGTAGCAACTGCTATAGAACAGTGCTGGAGCCTGAGTTTTGTCATTTAGGACAATACACAGGTCACATGACTAATCAACAGAAGGTTACACCCACATGGACAGACCGGACCATATATATAGAATGGATGGATGCTCACTGATCAGTACGAAGTGTCCTGCAGGCATCAGTGTTACTAGGTACCAGGTTGTTATTGCTGCGTTCGTCATTTTCCATTGCCAGCTCAGAGAGACTGACGGTAAGAATTGAGAGTGTTTACATGACGATAAATGTATGTATTTCTGATATGTTTTACAGTTTTGTGTGTATAGCTCATGTCAGTAATTTGTAGTTTTGTTGTTTGTGTTTCCTTTCCTAGGTTTATAACCTGCTGGCCTATACGTGTTAGAGTATGTTGTATTGTGTAATGTTAGTATAAAAAAATCATCAAAGACACAGGTCTGAGTTGTGTCCGCTAACTCGGTTGCTCCAATACCCTTTACAAGGGGAGATCTGATTAGTTGCATTGCTTGTGTGACTGGCTAGATAATTGTGCAATACAACAGAACTTGAAGCTGCTTGAAGCTGCTTCTATAAAATGAAGCTTGGTATGCTGATGCAAGAGCTGAACAATAGCCGCAGAGAGCTGGCAGACGCCAGTTCCAAACTGGAGCAGATGGAGCAAAAGGTCCACAAGGTTTCAAGGTCCACAAGTGACCTGAAGCAGAGGTTGAAGGACCAGGAGAGAGACCACCAGAAGGAGGTGGCCGAGCTGGAGTTTAGAGTGTCCCGCCTCCATCAAATTAAGGAGGATGAGACCCTCCTCGACGCTCCTCCTGCCCTTGGGCCTGACTCGACCGACCCCAAAGTCCCTGTGGGTCCTCGCCCTGCCACGTCCAATGCAGGCGACCTGGACGACACCGTTCCAGCTCGGCTGGATGCCCACATGATGCCACCCCCAGCCAGTTCCACCCTGGCCGCCTGGACACTGGTGGTCTCTCAGGGTAAACATGCAGGTCCCCGCTCACGCTCACGACCCCCCCCACCCGAAGCCCCTCCGCTCTCTGCTGCCTCTCTCACCTTGGATGAGAAGCGTGTGAAAGAGACCTTACTGGAAATAGAGTGCGCAGAGATGAGAGACAACTTGCTATTCTGTGGTATCAGTGAGGATAAAGCTGAGAATAAAGCTGAGCCTGAAAAAATTGTTAGAGACTTTATGTCCAAAAACCTCAAACTGTCCCGTGAGGTCGTTAGGAACATAACCTTCTCTTGGGTTCACAGAATGGGCCGACCTGTGGAAGGAAAAAACAGACCAATTATAGCTCGGTTTGAGCACTACGAGCATAAAGAATTGGTGAAGAGCCGTGGTAAGGAATTGAAGGGGTCCTCTCTTTGGTTAAATGACCACTTTCCTGTGGAGATCAATGAGAGGAGAAAAAAGCTGTTTCCGATCATGAGGGAACACAGGGCCTTGCATAACGTGGCTTTGTCAGTTGATAAACTGTACATAAGTGGACAACTGTATAAAGACTCAAAGTTGACCCCCTGGCTCTTTTAGATGGAGTATGCTCTGTGTTTTTCATTTAATTTTTTTTTACTCTGAATTGCTATGACTACATCCAATACTGATATGCCCTGCATTAAGTTGGGCCTTCACAAGGGCCTGGTTTTAGCTCATGTGAATGTATGTAGTCTGCGTTATAAGTATCAGGATGTAGAATGTATACAGAGATAACCGTATTAACATCATTGCTATTTCTGAGACCCACCTTGATGAGATTTTATTTAATTTCCTAATAATGGCCTACTGCATTCACTTTCTTTGTTATGCGTGATATTTTATTTTATTTAAAACTTTAGTCACTTCTTTTTTTGCATTTGCATTATTGTTATTGTTACTTTGTTTGATCTTGTACATAGTTATTTTGAAAAAAAGTTTGACACATTTTGAAAATAAAATTGTAAAATGGTTATTTTACTGGTAGTGTTTTTATATTGTGTAGATGTAGAGGATTTTCCACTGCAACACGTTTAAATGACAACACAAACACTGCCGCTTATCCACAGGCTTTTCACTGTGTTCCACTTCCTGTCTTTTGATCCAATGAAATCCAATGAAACCGGTCAGATGACTAATGATATCCAATGAAATCCGACAGGAAGTGGAAAACACACAGCCAAGAAACAGGTGAATAGGAACAGTCCAAGGCGTGTCTTTTTTTTTGTAAAAAAAAAAAAAAAGAGAAAAAAAAAATCCCCCCATAAAAAGACACTTTAGAGAAGCACCAGGGGGCGCTACAGCGTAGAAAGTTTGGGTGGGCTGCAGAACACGGAACTACGCTTTACTTTGGTTCCACCTGTTAGATTGGCGTCCACTAAGGGGGCCCCGGTTTGGCGTGGGAGGCCCCTCAACACAGCATCTTTTGCAGTCTCGACTTAGAAGAAATCCAGGCTGTTCTTGGCCGACCCATGGGGATATAGATGGATTTGTACCACCAGGTCCCCAGGCAAAAATTGGCTTATATCCCCCTGTCCCCGGCCGACTTGCACCCGCGGCTATGGGTCCAGACTCCGGGGAGGGTGCTTAAGAGTGGGTCCCCGGGTTCGGATGGAGAGCCAGGTAGAGGGCTTAGCTGGGCTCTGGCTGGGCACCCCGGTGGGGGCCGGAGGCTCCCCGGGGCCGCGTGGAGAGCCGGGCAAAACCCCATCTTTGGCCGTTTTGACTTCTGGACATAGTCATTTTCACAGAAGTTGACTTCTGGACATGGAAGATTTCACAGATTTTCCAGAATCCAAGCCATAGAGGCTGCATTGATCGATCGATCGAACACTTGACCCCCGGACCCTCCCCCACCCGCTCTGTGGGCGTGGCCTGTCGCATAGGGGGGCGTGGTTTGAAGCCGGGGGCGTGGCCTATCGGCGAGGGGGAGTTGTTTGGAGCTGTGGGCGTGGCCTATCGCCCGGGGGGGGTTTGGAGCTGTGGGCGTGGCCTCTCGCCCAGGGGGGTGTGGTTTAAGGCTGGGGGCGTGGCCTATCAACTTGGATTGTGGTTTAAAGTCGGGTGCTTGTCCTCTATCGGCGAGGTGGGTGTGGTTTGAAGATGGGGGCGTGGCCCATCACCATGGGGCGTGGTTTGAAGCTGTGGGTGTGGCTTATCACCTTGGGAGGGTGGTTTCAAGCTGTGGGCGTGGCCTATCACCTTGGGGGGTGTGGTAGCCGGGGGCCTCAAAAATAGCAGATCTACAAGCTCGTAGATCATATCTCTATGAGCTTGTAGATCTGATATCGGCTGGGGGTGGCCTATCACCCTGGGGTGTGTGGTCTGAAGCTGTGGGCGGGGCCTATTGGCTTGGGGCTGTAGTTTCGAGCTGGGGGCGTGGCCTAGCCCCGTGGATTGTGGTTTAAAGCTGTGTGCTTGTCCTCTATCGTCGAGGTGTGTGTAGTTTGAAGATGGGGGCGTGGCCTATCACCATGGGGGCGTGGTTTGAAGCGGTGGGCGTGGCTTATCACCTTGGGAGGGGTGGTTTCGAGCTTTGGGTGTGGCCTATCGGCTTGGGGGCGTGGTTTACAGCCGTGGGCCTAAAAAATAGCAGATCTACAAGCTCGTAGATCATAGCTCTACGAGCCTGTAGATCTGCTATCGTCTGGGGGTGGGAGTGGCCTATCACCCTGGGGGTGTGTGGTTTGAAGCTGTGGGCTTGGCCTATCGGCTTGGGGGCGTGGTCCAAAGCTCTGGGCGTTGCGGGTCGGCTTGGGGACGTGGCTTGTGGCCTGTCGGCCTGGGGTTTGTGGTTTAAAGCCGGGGGGGGGGGGGGGGGGGGGGCACCAAAAGTACCATGGGGGTGTGTTTTAAACAAAATTAAGAGCCATAATAGAGCATGCTTTTAAAACTACTCAAAGGACGACTTCACCCATTTAAGATGGTTATGGTTCCACTCTGTTACCATGCTCTGTTACAATATGTGATTTCATTGTTTTATTGACCTGGCTTATAGAGCTACACTTTAACACTCAGCCACAGTTAATACAATAAAATAAACATCAGTGTTTTCAAGGTATAACAGAGTAAATCTTTACCGTGACAAAACATTACATGTATATGAAGACACAATAACTGCATTGTATCTAAACAAATAATTCAAACTGTGATGTTATTTACTATGATAATATGTCCGTCCAAACAACACACAGCGAGGAGTTACATAAAGCAAGCAGCCAGTTAGCACTTTATTGCACCATTATCGTATGATTAGTCAATATAATAATGAATATGGCATTTTAATTCCTGACAAATGTGGACAGACACTGATGCTCATATTGTTCTAAAAAAGGTTAAACATCTATAAAGAGGCAACACAATAATTTGATAGTCCATCAAGTTGTCTGTATGCATTCAAACACAGTGAGAAACAATACATAAACAACAAGATGATAATCAACAGAGAAGCTGAGTTTATTTAATTCAATCAAGTTTACGTCACATTATGTGATTCCTCTACTTAATGCATATGTCTTGTCTTTGTCCTTTTGGATTAGAATATATGTGCGTCATTTGTCAACTCTAATGCCTTCTTTGGAAAGAAGAACTCATCAACATGTCTTTTAAAGATGTCAGCCAATCTCAGTTAACACGGAATATAAGTGCTATATAAATGAATTTATAAACCTGTTAACACTGGATATAAATAGATTTAAATTAACAGCAACAGCGGAAGAAACAACACGATCAAACACAGTAATATATGATCATTGTTAATAATCCAATCATTTTAAACCCCAACATAGTGAGATACCACTACCGCATCATAGACAGAAGCAACAGCACCCTCGTCATGGAGTCCTGCGAGGGCGGAGACCCCTCCAGCCTCATCGCTAATTGCATCAAAGAAAGGCATAATCTGGAAGAGCTCAAGTGTCTTTGATCATCATTACAAAACATATATCATGATTGATTAGATCAGATGAGGACAGTAGCAACTGCTATAGAACAGTGCTGGAGCCTGAGTTTTGTCATTTAGGACAATACACAGGTCACATGACTAATCAACAGAAGGTTACACCCACATGGACAGACCGGACCATATATATAGAATGGATGGATGCTCACTGATCAGTACGAAGTGTCCTGCAGGCATCAGTGTTACTAGGTACCAGGTTGTTATTGCTGCGTTCGTCATTTTCCATTGCCAGCTCAGAGAGACTGACGGTAAGAATTGAGAGTGTTTACATGACGATAAATGTATGTATTTCTGATATGTTTTACAGTTTTGTGTGTATAGCTCATGTCAGTAATTTGTAGTTTTGTTGTTTGTGTTTCCTTTCCTAGGTTTATAACCTGCTGGCCTATACGTGTTAGAGTATGTTGTATTGTGTAATGTTAGTATAAAAAAATCATCAAAGACACAGGTCTGAGTTGTGTCCGCTAACTCGGTTGCTCCAATACCCTTTACAAGGGGAGATCTGATTAGTTGCATTGCTTGTGTGACTGGCTAGATAATTGTGCAATACAACAGAACTTGAAGCTGCTTGAAGCTGCTTCTATAAAATGAAGCTTGGTATGCTGATGCAAGAGCTGAACAATAGCCGCAGAGAGCTGGCAGACGCCAGTTCCAAACTGGAGCAGATGGAGCAAAAGGTCCACAAGGTTTCAAGGTCCACAAGTGACCTGAAGCAGAGGTTGAAGGACCAGGAGAGAGACCACCAGAAGGAGGTGGCCGAGCTGGAGTTTAGAGTGTCCCGCCTCCATCAAATTAAGGAGGATGAGACCCTCCTCGACGCTCCTCCTGCCCTTGGGCCTGACTCGACCGACCCCAAAGTCCCTGTGGGTCCTCGCCCTGCCACGTCCAATGCAGGCGACCTGGACGACACCGTTCCAGCTCGGCTGGATGCCCACATGATGCCACCCCCAGCCAGTTCCACCCTGGCCGCCTGGACACTGGTGGTCTCTCAGGGTAAACATGCAGGTCCCCGCTCACGCTCACGACCCCCCCCACCCGAAGCCCCTCCGCTCTCTGCTGCCTCTCTCACCTTGGATGAGAAGCGTGTGAAAGAGACCTTACTGGAAATAGAGTGCGCAGAGATGAGAGACAACTTGCTATTCTGTGGTATCAGTGAGGATAAAGCTGAGAATAAAGCTGAGCCTGAAAAAATTGTTAGAGACTTTATGTCCAAAAACCTCAAACTGTCCCGTGAGGTCGTTAGGAACATAACCTTCTCTTGGGTTCACAGAATGGGCCGACCTGTGGAAGGAAAAAACAGACCAATTATAGCTCGGTTTGAGCACTACGAGCATAAAGAATTGGTGAAGAGCCGTGGTAAGGAATTGAAGGGGTCCTCTCTTTGGTTAAATGACCACTTTCCTGTGGAGATCAATGAGAGGAGAAAAAAGCTGTTTCCGATCATGAGGGAACACAGGGCCTTGCATAACGTGGCTTTGTCAGTTGATAAACTGTACATAAGTGGACAACTGTATAAAGACTCAAAGTTGACCCCCTGGCTCTTTTAGATGGAGTATGCTCTGTGTTTTTCATTTAATTTTTTTTTACTCTGAATTGCTATGACTACATCCAATACTGATATGCCCTGCATTAAGTTGGGCCTTCACAAGGGCCTGGTTTTAGCTCATGTGAATGTATGTAGTCTGCGTTATAAGTATCAGGATGTAGAATGTATACAGAGATAACCGTATTAACATCATTGCTATTTCTGAGACCCACCTTGATGAGATTTTATTTAATTTCCTAATAATGGCCTACTGCATTCACTTTCTTTGTTATGCGTGATATTTTATTTTATTTAAAACTTTAGTCACTTCTTTTTTTGCATTTGCATTATTGTTATTGTTACTTTGTTTGATCTTGTACATAGTTATTTTGAAAAAAAGTTTGACACATTTTGAAAATAAAATTGTAAAATGGTTATTTTACTGGTAGTGTTTTTATATTGTGTAGATGTAGAGGATTTTCCACTGCAACACGTTTAAATGACAACACAAACACTGCCGCTTATCCACAGGCTTTTCACTGTGTTCCACTTCCTGTCTTTTGATCCAATGAAATC
Organism: Gymnoscopelus braueri; assembly: GCF_963280865.1. NCBI lineage: Eukaryota > Metazoa > Chordata > Actinopteri > Myctophiformes > Myctophidae > Gymnoscopelus > Gymnoscopelus braueri. The sequence goes on from NC_137611.1 coordinate 49,946,059, forward strand.
CAATGAAACCGGTCAGATGACTAATGATATCCAATGAAATCCGACAGGAAGTGGAAAACACACAGCCAAGAAACAGGTGAATAGGAACAGTCCAAGGCGTGTCTTTTTTTTTGTAAAAAAAAAAAAAAAGAGAAAAAAAAAATCCCCCCATAAAAAGACACTTTAGAGAAGCACCAGGGGGCGCTACAGCGTAGAAAGTTTGGGTGGGCTGCAGAACACGGAACTACGCTTTACTTTGGTTCCACCTGTTAGATTGGCGTCCACTAAGGGGGCCCCGGTTTGGCGTGGGAGGCCCCTCAACACAGCATCTTTTGCAGTCTCGACTTAGAAGAAATCCAGGCTGTTCTTGGCCGACCCATGGGGATATAGATGGATTTGTACCACCAGGTCCCCAGGCAAAAATTGGCTTATATCCCCCTGTCCCCGGCCGACTTGCACCCGCGGCTATGGGTCCAGACTCCGGGGAGGGTGCTTAAGAGTGGGTCCCCGGGTTCGGATGGAGAGCCAGGTAGAGGGCTTAGCTGGGCTCTGGCTGGGCACCCCGGTGGGGGCCGGAGGCTCCCCGGGGCCGCGTGGAGAGCCGGGCAAAACCCCATCTTTGGCCGTTTTGACTTCTGGACATAGTCATTTTCACAGAAGTTGACTTCTGGACATGGAAGATTTCACAGATTTTCCAGAATCCAAGCCATAGAGGCTGCATTGATCGATCGATCGAACACTTGACCCCCGGACCCTCCCCCACCCGCTCTGTGGGCGTGGCCTGTCGCATAGGGGGGCGTGGTTTGAAGCCGGGGGCGTGGCCTATCGGCGAGGGGGAGTTGTTTGGAGCTGTGGGCGTGGCCTATCGCCCGGGGGGGGTTTGGAGCTGTGGGCGTGGCCTCTCGCCCAGGGGGGTGTGGTTTAAGGCTGGGGGCGTGGCCTATCAACTTGGATTGTGGTTTAAAGTCGGGTGCTTGTCCTCTATCGGCGAGGTGGGTGTGGTTTGAAGATGGGGGCGTGGCCCATCACCATGGGGCGTGGTTTGAAGCTGTGGGTGTGGCTTATCACCTTGGGAGGGTGGTTTCAAGCTGTGGGCGTGGCCTATCACCTTGGGGGGTGTGGTAGCCGGGGGCCTCAAAAATAGCAGATCTACAAGCTCGTAGATCATATCTCTATGAGCTTGTAGATCTGATATCGGCTGGGGGTGGCCTATCACCCTGGGGTGTGTGGTCTGAAGCTGTGGGCGGGGCCTATTGGCTTGGGGCTGTAGTTTCGAGCTGGGGGCGTGGCCTAGCCCCGTGGATTGTGGTTTAAAGCTGTGTGCTTGTCCTCTATCGTCGAGGTGTGTGTAGTTTGAAGATGGGGGCGTGGCCTATCACCATGGGGGCGTGGTTTGAAGCGGTGGGCGTGGCTTATCACCTTGGGAGGGGTGGTTTCGAGCTTTGGGTGTGGCCTATCGGCTTGGGGGCGTGGTTTACAGCCGTGGGCCTAAAAAATAGCAGATCTACAAGCTCGTAGATCATAGCTCTACGAGCCTGTAGATCTGCTATCGTCTGGGGGTGGGAGTGGCCTATCACCCTGGGGGTGTGTGGTTTGAAGCTGTGGGCTTGGCCTATCGGCTTGGGGGCGTGGTCCAAAGCTCTGGGCGTTGCGGGTCGGCTTGGGGACGTGGCTTGTGGCCTGTCGGCCTGGGGTTTGTGGTTTAAAGCCGGGGGGGGGGGGGGGGGGCACCAAAAGTACCATGGGGGTGTGTTTTAAACAAAATTAAGAGCCATAATAGAGCATGCTTTTAAAACTACTCAAAGGACGACTTCACCCATTTAAGATGGTTATGGTTCCACTCTGTTACCATGCTCTGTTACAATATGTGATTTCATTGTTTTATTGACCTGGTTTATAGAGCTACACTTTAACACTCAGCCACAGTTAATACAATAAAATAAACATCAGTGTTTTCAAGGTATAACAGAGTAAATCTTTACCGTGACAAAACATTACATGTATATGAAGACACAATAACTGCATTGTATCTAAACAAATAATTCAAACTGTGATGTTATTTACTATGATAATATGTCCGTCCAAACAACACACAGCGAGGAGTTACATAAAGCAAGCAGCCAGTTAGCACTTTATTGCACCATTATCGTATGATTAGTCAATATAATAATGAATATGGCATTTTAATTCCTGACAAATGTGGACAGACACTGATGCTCATATTGTTCTAAAAAAGGTTAAAAATCTATAAAGAGGCAACACAATAATTTGATAGTCCATCAAGTTGTCTGTATGCATTCAAACACAGTGAGAAACAATACATAAACAACACGATGATAGTCAACAGAGAAGCTGAGTTTATTTAATTCAATCAAGTTTACGTCACATTATGTGATTCCTCTACTTAATGCATATGTCTTGTCTTTGTCCTTTTGGATTAGAATATATGTGCGTCATTTGTCAACTCTAATGCCTTCTTTGGAAAGAAGAACTCATCAACATGTCTTTTAAAGATGTCAGCCAATCTCAGTTAACACGGAATATAAGTGCTATATAAATGAATTTATAAACCTGTTAACACTGGATATAAATAGATTTAAATTAACAGCAACAGCGGAAGAAACAACACGATCAAACACAGTAATATATGATCATTGTTAATAATCCAATCATTTTAAACCCCAACATAGTGAGATACCACTACCGCATCATAGACAGAAGCAACAGCACCCTCGTCATGGAGTCCTGCGAGGGCGGAGACCCCTCCAGCCTCATCGCTAATTGCATCAAAGAAAGGCATAATCTGGAAGAGCTCAAGTGTCTTTGATCATCATTACAAAACATATATCATGATTGATTAGATCAGATGAGGACAGTAGCAACTGCTATAGAACAGTGTTGGAGCCTGAGTTTTGTCATTTAGGACAATACACAGGTCACATGACTAATCAACAGAAGGTTACACCCACATGGACAGACCGGACCATATATATAGAATGGATGGATGCTCACTGATCAGTACGAAGTGTCCTGCAGGCATCAGTGTTACTAGGTACCAGGTTGTTATTGCTGCGTTCGTCATTTTCCATTGCCAGCTCAGAGAGACTGACGGTAAGAATTGAGAGTGTTTACATGACGATAAATGTATGTATTTCTGATATGTTTTACAGTTTTGTGTGTATAGCTCATGTCAGTAATTTGTAGTTTTGTTGTTTGTGTTTCCTTTCCTAGGTTTATAACCTGCTGGCCTATACGTGTTAGAGTATGTTGTATTGTGTAATGTTAGTATAAAAAAATCATCAAAGACACAGGTCTGAGTTGTGTCCGCTAACTCGGTTGCTCCAATACCCTTTACAAGGGGAGATCTGATTAGTTGCATTGCTTGTGTGACTGGCTAGATAATTGTGCAATACAACAGAACTTGAAGCTGCTTGAAGCTGCTTCTATAAAATGAAGCTTGGTATGCTGATGCAAGAGCTGAACAATAGCCGCAGAGAGCTGGCAGACGCCAGTTCCAAACTGGAGCAGATGGAGCAAAAGGTCCACAAGGTTTCAAGGTCCACAAGTGACCTGAAGCAGAGGTTGAAGGACCAGGAGAGAGACCACCAGAAGGAGGTGGCCGAGCTGAAGTTTAGAGTGTCCCGCCTCCATCAAATTAAGGAGGATGAGACCCTCCTCGACGCTCCTCCTGCCCTTGGGCCTGACTCGACCGACCCCAAAGTCCCTGTGGGTCCTTGCCCTGCCACGTCCAATGCAGGCGACCTGGACGACACCGTTCCAGCTCGGCTGGATGCCCACATGATGCCACCCCCAGCCAGTTCCACCCTGGCCGCCTGGACACTGGTGGTCTCTCAGGGTAAACATGCAGGTCCCCGCTCACGCTCACGACCCCCCCCACCCGAAGCCCCTCCGCTCTCTGCTGCCTCTCTCACCTTGGATGAGAAGCGTGTGAAAGAGACCTTACTGGAAATAGAGTGTGCAGAGATGAGAGACAACTTGCTATTCTGTGGTATCAGTGAGGATAAAGCTGAGAATAAAGCTGAGCCTGAAAAAATTGTTAGAGACTTTATGTCCAAAAACCTCAAACTGTCCCGTGAGGTCGTTAGGAACATAACCTTCTCTTGGGTTCACAGAATGGGCCGACCTGTGGAAGGAAAAAACAGACCAATTATAGCTCGGTTTGAGCACTACGAGCATAAAGAATTGGTGAAGAGCCGTGGTAAGGAATTGAAGGGGTCCTCTCTTTGGTTAAATGACCACTTTCCTGTGGAGATCAATGAGAGGAGAAAAAAGCTGTTTCCGATCATGAGGGAACACAGGGCCTTGCATAACGTGGCTTTGTCAGTTGATAAACTGTACATAAGTGGACAACTGTATAAAGACTCAAAGTTGACCCCCTGGCTCTTTTAGATGGAGTATGCTGAGTGTTTTTCATTTAAAAGTTTTTTACTCTGAATTGCTATGACTACATCCAATACTAATATGCCCTGCATTAAGTTGTGCCTTCACAAGGGCCTGGTTTTAGCTCATGTGAATGTATGTAGTCTGCGTTATAAGTATCAGGATGTAGAATGTATTGTCAGAGATAACCGTATATTAACATCATTGCTATTTCTGAGACCCACCTTGATGAGATTTAATTTAATTTCCTAATAATGGCCTACTGCATTCACTTTCTTTGTTATGCGTGATATTTTATTTTATTTAAAACTTTAGTCACTTCTTTTTTTGCATTTGCATTATTGTTATTGTTACTTTGTTTGATCTTGTACATAGTTATTTTGAAAAAAAGTTTGACACATTTTGAAAATAAAATTGTAAAATGGTTATTTTACTGGTAGTGTTTTTATATTGTGTAGATGTAGAGGATTTTCCACTGCAACACGTTTAAATGACAACACAAACACTGCCGCTTATCCACAGGCTTTTCACTGTGTTCCACTTCCTGTCTTTTGATCCAATGAAATCCAATGAAACCGGTCAGATGACTAATGATATCCAATGAAATCCGACAGGAAGTGGAAAACACACAGCCAAGAAACAGGTGAATAGGAACAGTCCAAGGCGTGTCTTTTTTTTTGTAAAAAAAAAAAAAAAGAGAAAACAAAAACCCCCCATAAAAAGACACTTTAGAGAAGCACCAGGGGGCGCTACAGCGTAGAAAGTTTGGGTGGGCTGCAGAACACGGAACTACGCTTTACTTTGGTTCCACCTGTTAGATTGGCGTCCACTAAGGGGGCCCCGGTTTGGCGTGGGAGGCCCCTCAACACAGCATCTTTTGCAGTCTCGACTTAGAAGAAATCCAGGCTGTTCTTGGCCGACCCATGGGGATATAGATGGATTTGTACCACCAGGTCCCCAGGCAAAAATTGGCTTATATCCCCCTGTCCCCGGCCGACTTGCACCCGCGGCTATGGGTCCAGACTCCGGGGAGGGTGCTTAAGAGTGGGTCCCCGGGTTCGGATGGAGAGCCAGGTAGAGGGCTTAGCTGGGCTCTGGCTGGGCACCCCGGTGGGGGCCGGAGGCTCCCCGGGGCCGCGTGGAGAGCCGGGCAAAACCCCATCTTTGGCCGTTTTGACTTCTGGACATAGTCATTTTCACAGAAGTTGACTTCTGGACATGGAAGATTTCACAGATTTTCCAGAATCCAAGCCATAGAGGCTGCATTGATCGATCGATCGAACACTTGACCCCGCCCCCCGGCCCCGCCCCCGGACCCTCCCCCACCCGCTCTGTGGGCGTGGCCTGTCGCATAGGGGGGCGTGGTTTGAAGCCGGGGGCGTGGCCTATCGGCGAGGGGGAGTTGTGGGCGTGGCCTATCGCCCGGGGGGGGGGGGTTTTGGAGCTGTGGGCGTGGCCTCTCGCCCAGGGGGGTGTGGTTTAAGGCTGGGGGCGTGGCCTATCACCTTGGATTGTGGTTTAAAGTCGGGTGCTTGTCCTCTATCGGCGAGGTGGGTGTGGTTTGAAGATGGGGGCGTGGCCCATCACCATGGGGCGTGGTTTGAAGCTGTGGGTGTGGCTTATCACCTTGGGAGGGTGGTTTCAAGCTGTGGGCGTGGCCTATCACCTTGGGGGGTGTGGTAGCCGGGGGCCTCAAAAATAGCAGATCTACAAGCTCGTAGATCATATCTCTATGAGCTTGTAGATCTGATATCGGCTGGGGGTGGCCTATCACCCTGGGGTGTGTGGTCTGAAGCTGTGGGCGGGGCCTATTGGCTTGGGGCTGTAGTTTCGAGCTGGGGGCGTGGCCTAGCCCCGTGGATTGTGGTTTAAAGCTGTGTGCTTGTCCTCTATCGTCGAGGTGTGTGTAGTTTGAAGATGGGGGCGTGGCCTATCACCATGGGGGCGTGGTTTGAAGTGGTGGGCGTGGCTTATCACCATGGGAGGGGTGGTTTCGAGCTTTGGGCGTGGCCTATCGGCTTGGGGGCGTGGTTTACAGCCGTGGGCCTAAAAAATAGCAGATCTACAAGTAGATCATAGCTCTACGAGCCTGTAGATCTGCTATCGTCTGGGGGTGGGAGTGGCCTATCACTCTGGGGGTTTTGTGGTTTGAAGCTGTGGGCTTGGCCTATCGGCTTGGGGGCGTGGTCCAAAGCTCTGGGTGTTGCGGGTCGGCTTGGGGACGTGGTTTGTGGCCTGTCGGCCTGGGGTTTGTGGTTTAAAGCCGGGGGGGGGGGGCACCAAAAGTACCATGGGGGTGTGTTTAAAAAAAAATTAAGAGCCATGATAGAGCATGCTTTTAAAACTACTCAAAGGACGACTGCACCCATTTCAGATGGTTATGGTTCCACTCTGTTACCATGCTCTGTTACAATATGTGATTTCATTGTTTTATTGACCTGGTTTATAGAGCTACACTTTAACACTCAGCCAAAGTTAATACAATAAAATAAACATCAGTGTTTTCAAGGTATAACAGAGTAAATCTTTACCGTGACAAAACATTACATGTATATGAAGACGCAATAACTGCATTGTATCTAAACAAATAATTCAAACTGTGATGTTATGTACTATGATAATATGTCCGTCCAAACAACACACAGCGAGGAGTTACATAAAGCAAGCAGCCAGTTAGCACTTTATTGCACCATTATCGTATGATTAGTCAATATAATAATGAATATGGCATTTTAATTCCTGACAAATGTGGACAGACACTGATGCTCATATTGTTCTAAAAAAGGTTAAAAATCTATAAAGAGGCAACACGATAATTTGATAGTCCATCAAGTTGTCTGTATGCATTCAAACACAGTGAGAAACAATACATAAACAACACGATGATAATCAACAGAGAAGCTGAGTTTATTTAATTCAATCAAGTTTACGTCACATTATGTGATTCCTCTACTTAATGCATATGTCTTGTCTTTGTCCTTTTGGATTAGAATATATGTGCGTCAATTGTCAACTCTAATGCCTTCTTTGGAAAGAAGAACTCATCAACATGTCTTTTAAAGATGTCAGCCAATCTCAGTTAACACGGAATATAAGTGCTATATAAATGAATTTATAAACCTGTTAACACTGTATATAAATAGATTTAAATTAACAGCAACAGCGGAAGAAACAACACGATCAAACACAGTAATATATGATCATTGTTAATAATCCAATCATTTTAAACCCCAACATAGTGAGATACCACTACCGCATCATAGACAGAAGCAACAGCACCCTCGTCATGGAGTCCTGCGAGGGCGGAGACCCCTCCAGCCTCATCGCTAATTGCATCAAAGAAAGGCATAATCTGGAAGAGCTCAAGTGTCTTTGATCATCATTACAAAACATATATCATGATTGATTAGATCAGATGAGGACAGTAGCAACTGCTATAGAACAGTGCTGGAGCCTGAGTTTTGTCATTTAGGACAATACACAGGTCACATGACTAATCAACAGAAGGTTACACCCACATGGACAGACCGGACCATATATATAGAATGGATGGATGCTCACTGATCAGTACGAAGTGTCCTGCAGGCATCAGTGTTACTAGGTACCAGGTTGTTATTGCTGCGTTCGTCATTTTCCATTGCCAGCTCAGAGAGACTGACGGTAAGAATTGAGAGTGTTTACATGACGATAAATGTATGTATTTCTGATATGTTTTACAGTTTTGTGTGTATAGCTCATGTCAGTAATTTGTAGTTTTGTTGTTTGTGTTTCCTTTCCTAGGTTTATAACCTGCTGGCCTATACGTGTTAGAGTATGTTGTATTGTGTAATGTTAGTATAAAAAATCATCAAAGACACAGGTCTGAGTTGTGTCCGCTAACTCGGTTGCTCCAATACCCTTTACAAGGGGAGATCTGATTAGTTGCATTGCTTGTGTGACTGGCTAGATAATTGTGCAATACAACAGAACTTGAAGCTGCTTGAAGCTGCTTCTATAAAATGAAGCTTGGTATGCTGATGCAAGAGCTGAACAATAGCCGCAGAGAGCTGGCAGACGCCAGTTCCAAACTGGAGCAGATGGAGCAAAAGGTCCACAAGGTTTCAAGGTCCACAAGTGACCTGAAGCAGAGGTTGAAGGACCAGGAGAGAGACCACCAGAAGGAGGTGGCCGAGCTGAAGTTTAGAGTGTCCCGCCTCCATCAAATTAAGGAGGATGAGACCCTCCTCGACGCTCCTCCTGCCCTTGGGCCTGACTCGACCGACCCCAAAGTCCCTGTGGGTCCTCGCCCTGCCACGTCCAATGCAGGCGACCTGGACGACACCGTTCCAGCTCGGCTGGATGCCCACATGATGCCACCCCCAGCCAGTTCCACCCTGGCCGCCTGGACACTGGTGGTCTCTCAGGGTAAACATGCAGGTCCCCGCTCACGCTCACGACCCCCCCCACCCGAAGCCCCTCCGCTCTCTGCTGCCTCTCTCACCTTGGATGAGAAGCGTGTGAAAGAGACCTTACTGGAAATAGAGTGCGCAGAGATGAGAGACAACTTGCTATTCTGTGGTATCAGTGAGGATAAAGCTGAGAATAAAGCTGAGCCTGAAAAAATTGTTAGAGACTTTATGTCCAAAAACCTCAAACTGTCCCGTGAGGTCGTTAGGAACATAACCTTCTCTTGGGTTCACAGAATGGGCCGACCTGTGGAAGGAAAAAACAGACCAATTATAGCTCGGTTTGAGCACTACGAGCATAAAGAATTGGTGAAGAGCCGTGGTAAGGAATTGAAGGGGTCCTCTCTTTGGTTAAATGACCACTTTCCTGTGGAGATCAATGAGAGGAGAAAAAAGCTGTTTCCGATCATGAGGGAACACAGGGCCTTGCATAACGTGGCTTTGTCAGTTGATAAACTGTACATAAGTGGACAACTGTATAAAGACTCAAAGTTGACCCCCTGGCTCTTTTAGATGGAGTATGCTGAGTGTTTTTCATTTAATTTTTTTTTACTCTGAATTGCTATGACTACATCCAATACTGATATGCCCTGCATTAAGTTGGGCCTTCACAAGGGCCTGGTTTTAGCTCATGTGAATGTATGTAGTCTGCGTTATAAGTATCAGGATGTAGAATGTATTGTCAGAGATAACCGTATTAACATCATTGCTATTTCTGAGACCCACCTTGATGAGATTTTATTTCATTTCCTAATAATGGCCTACTGCATTCACTTTCTTTGTTATGCGTGATATTTTATTTTATTTAAAACTTTAGTCACTTCTTTTTTTTGCATTATTGATATTGTTACTTTGTTTGATCTTGTACATATGTTATTTTGAAAAAAAGTTTGACACATTTTGAAAATAAAATTGTAAAATGGTTATTTTACTGGTAGTGTTTTTATATTGTGTAGATTTTCCACTGCAACACGTTTAAATGACAACAGTCTGGTTTCTACGTCAGTGACTTGTGTCCATGACAACCACCCGGAAGCGACTAACACAAACACTGCCGCTTATCCACAGGCTTTTCACTGTGTTCCACTTCCTGTCTTTTGATCCAATGAAATCCAATAAAACCGGTCAGATGACTAATGATATCCAATGAAATCCGACAGGAAGTGGAAAACACACAGCCAAGAAACAGGTGAATAGGAACAGTCCAAGGCGTGTCTTTTTTTTTTGTAAAAAAAAAAAAAAGAGAAAAAAAAAATCCCCCCATAAAAAGACACTTTAGAGAAGCACCAGGGGGCGCTACAGCGTAGAAAGTTTGAGTGGGCTGCAGAACACGGAACTACGCTTTACTTTGGTTCCACCTGGCAGAGTGGCGTCCACTAAGGGGGCCCCAGTTTGGCGTGGGAGGCCCCTCAACACAGCATCTTTTGCAGTCTCGACTTAGAAGAAATCCAGGCTGTTCTTGGCCGACCCATGGGGATATAGATGGATTTGTACCACCAGGTCCCCAGGCAAAAATTGGCTTATATCCCCCTGTCCCCGGCCGACTTGCACCCGCGGCTATGGGTCCAGACTCCGGGGAGGGTGCTTAAGAGTGGGTCCCCGGGTTCGGATGGAGAGCCAGGTAGAGGGCTTAGCTGGGCTCTGGCTGGTCACCCCGGTGGGGGCCGGAGGCTCCCCGGGGCCGCGTGGAGAGCCGGGCAAAACCCCATCTTTGGCCGTTTTGACTTCTGGACATAGTCATTTTCACAGAAGTTGACTTCTGGACATAGAAGATTTCACAGATTTTCCAGAATCCAAGCCATAGAGGCTGCATTGATCGATCGATCGAACACTTGACCCCGCCCCCCGGGCCCGCCCCCGGACCCTCCCCCACCGGCTCTGTGGGCGTGGCCTGTCACCTAGGGGGGCGTGGTTTGAAGCCGGGGGCGTGGCCTATCGGCGAGGGGGGGTTGTTTGGAGCTGTGGGCGTGGCCTATCGCCCGGGGGAGTGTGGTTTGGAGCTGTGGGCGTGGCCTATCGCCCGGGGGGGGTTTGGAGCTGTGGGCGTGGCCTATAGCCCAGGGGGGTGTGGTCTAAGGCTGGGGCCTATCACCTTGGATTGTGGTTTAAAGTCGGGTGCTTGTCCTCTATCGGCGAGGTGGGTGTGGTTTGAAGATGGGGGCGTGGCCCATCACCATGGGGGCGTGGTTTGAAGCTGTGGGTGTGGCTTATCACCTTGGGAGGGTGGTTTCAAGCTGTGGGCGCGGCCTATCACCTTGGGGGGTGTGGTAGCCGGGGGCCTCAAAAATAGCAGATCTACAAGCTCGTAGATCATAGCTCTATGAGCTTGTAGATCTGATATCGGCTGGGGGTGGGCGTGGCCTATGACCCTGGGGGGTGTGGTCTGAAGCTGTGGGTGGGGACTATTGGCTTGGGGGCGTGGTTTCGAGTTGGGGGCGTGGCCTAGCCCCATGGATTGTGGTTTAAAGCTTTGTGCTTGTCCCCTATACACGAATCCACAGAGCGCTTCCCTGTAGGTATGGCGCCGCCCCCTTTAGGTAGCGCTGCCATTACTGCAGTGTCAATATCAGCGTAGTAGCAGCTGACTGATATTGACACCGCAGTAATGGCGGCCTACCTAAAGGGGGCGGTGCCATACCTACAGGGAAGCGCTCTGTGGATTCGTGTATTGGCGAGGTGTGTGTGGTTTGAAGCTGGGCCTATCCCCATGGGGGCGTGGCTTGAAGCTGTGGGCGTGGCTTATCACCTGGGGGGGTTGGAGCTGTGGGCGTGGCCTATTAGCTTGGCGCGTGGTTTAAATCCGTGTGCTTGTCCCTTTATCGGTGAGGTGGGTGTGGTTTGAAGCTGGGGGCGTGGCCTATCGGATTGGGGGATTGGCTTGAAGCTCTGGTTGTGGCTTATCAACTTGGGGGTTTGGTTTCAAGCTGTGGGCGTGGCCTATCACCTTGGGGGGTGTGGTAGCCGGGGGCCTCAAAAATAGCAGATATACAAGCTCGTAGATCATATCTCTATGAGCTTGTAGATCTGATATCGGCTGGGGGTGGCCTATCACCCTGGGGTGTGTGGTCTGAAGCTGTGGGCGGGGCCTATTGGCTTGGGGCTGTAGTTTTGAGCTGGGGGCGTGGCCTAGCCCTGTGGATTGTGGTTTAAAGCTGTGTGCTTGTCCTCTATCGTCGAGGTGTGTGTAGTTTGAAGATGGGGCGTGGCCTATCACCATGGGGGCGTGGTTTGAAGCTGTGGGCGTGGCTTATCACCTTGGGAGGGGTGGTTTCGAGCTTTGAGCGTGGCCTATCGGCTTGGGGGCGTGGTTTACAGCCGTGGGCCTAAAAAATAGCAGATCTACAAGCTCGTAGATCATAGCTCTACGAGCCTGTAGATCTGCTATCGTCTGGGGGTGGGAGTGGCCTATCACCCTGGGGGTGTGTGGTTTGAAGCTGTGGGCTTGGCCTATCGGCTTGGGGACGTGGTCCAAAGCTCTGGGCGTTGCGGGTCGGCTTGGGGACGTGGCTTGTGGCCTGTCGGCCTGGGGTTTGTGGTTTAAAGCCGGGGGGGGGGCACCAAAAGTACCCTGGGGGTGTGTTTTAAACAAAATAAAGAGCCATAATAGAGCATGCTTTTAAAACTACTCAAAGGACGACTTCACCCATTTAAGATGGTTATGGTTCCACTCTGTTACCATGCTCTGTTACAATATGTGATTTCATTGTTTTATTGACCTGGTTTATAGAGCTACACTTTAACACTCAGCCACAGTTAATAAAATAAAATAAACATCAGTGTTTTCAAGGTATAACAGAGTAAATCTTTACCGTGACAAAACATTACATGTATATGAAGACACAATAACTGCATTGTATCTAAACAAATAATTCAAACTGTGATGTTATGTACTATGATAATATGTCCGTCCAAACAACACACAGCGAGGAGTTACATAAAGCAAGCAGCCAGTTAGCACTTTATTGCACCAAATGTGGACAGACACTGATGCTCATATTGTTCTAAAAAAGTCTATAAAGAGGCAACACAATAATTTGATAGTCCATCAAGTTGTCTGTATGCATTCAAACACAGTCAGAAACAATACACAAACAACACGATGATAATCAACAGAGAAGCTGAGTTTATTTAATTCAATCAAGTTTACGTCACATTATGTGATTCCTCTACTTTATGCATATGTCTTGTCTTTGTCCTTTTGGATTAGAATATATGTGTGTCATTTGTCAACTCTAATGCCTTCTTAGGAAAGAAGAACTCATCAACATGTCTTTTAAAGATGTCAGCCAAACTCAGTTAACACAGAATATAAGTGCTATATAAATGAATTTATAAACCTGTTAACACTGGATATAAATAGATTTAAATTAACAGCAACAGCGGAAGAAACAACACGATCAAACACAGTAATATATGATCATTGTTAATAATCCAATCATTTTAAACCCCAACATAGTGAGATACCACTACCGCATCATAGACAGAAGCAACAGCACCCTCGTCATGGAGTCCTGCGAGGAAGGAGACCCCTCCAGCCTCATCGCTAATTGCATCAAAGAAAGGCATAATCTGGAAGAGCTCAAGTGTCTTTGATCATCATTACAAAACATATATCATGATTGATTAGATCAGATGAAGACAGTAGCAACTGCTATAGAACAGTGCTGGAGCCTGAGTTTTGTCATTTAGGACAATACACAGGTCACATGACTAATCAACAGAAGGTTACACCCACATGGACAGACAGGACCATATATATAGAATGGATGCTCACTGATCAGTACGAAGTGTCCTGCAGGCATCAGTGTTACTAGGTACCAGGTTGTTATTGCTGCGTTCGTCATTTTCCATTGCCAGCTCCCTATGGGTCCTCGCCCTGCCACGTCCAATGCAGGCGACCTGGACGACACCGTTCCAGTTTGGCTGGATGCCCACTTGTGGCCGACCCTGGCCGCTGCTACGTCCAATGCAGGCGACCTGGACGACACCGTTCCAGCTCGGCTGGACACCCACATGATGCCACCCCCAGCCAGTTCCACCCCGGTCGCCTGGACACTGGTGGTCTCTCAGGGTAAACATGCAGGTCCCCGCTCACGACCCCCCCACCCGAAGCCCAGGGCCGGACTGGGACCAAAATTCAGCCCTGGCATTTTGGTCCGGACCGGCCCACCACCCCCCGGACCGTTTTGTCAACGGGGGGGGGGCCCAACGGGGGGGGGGGCCCAAACATTAATGTAACTAATAATTGGACCACGCGACCCTGAAATGACCGTAATAATCCTAAAATGGGAGCGAAAATATTTGATTAAATATTGCCCACTGGCCCGCGGCCCACCGGGCATTTGCCCGGTACGCCAAATGGCCAGTCCACCCCTGCCGAAGCCCCTCCGCTCTCTGCTGCCTCTCTCACCTTGGATGAGAAGCGTGTGAAAGAGACCTTACTGGAAATAGAGTGCGCAGAGAGGAGAGACAACTTGCTATTCTGTGGTATCAGTGAGGATAAAGCTGAGAATAAAGCTAAGCCTGACAAAATTGTTAGAGACTTTATGTCCAAAAACCTCAAACTGTCCCGTGAGGTCGTTAGGAACATAACCTTCTCTTGGGTTCACAGAATGGGCCGACCTGTGGAAGGAAAAAGAATTGGTGAAGAGCCATGGTAAGGAATTGAAGGGGTTCTCTCTTTGGTTAAATGACCACTTTCCTGTGGAGATCAATGACAGGAGAAAAAAGCTGTATCCGATCATGAGGGAATACAGGGCCCTGAATAACGTGGCTTTGTCAGTTGATAAACTATACATAAATGGACAACTGTATAAAGACTCAAAGGTGACCCTCTGGCTCTTTTAGATGGAGTATGCTGAGTGTTTTTCATTTCATTTTTTTTTACTCTGAATTGCTATGACTACATCCAATACTGATATGCCCTGCATTAAGTTGGGCTTTCACAAGGGCCTGGTTTTAGCTCATGTGAATGTATGTAGTCTGCGTTATAAGTATCAGGATGTAGAATGTATTGTCAGAGATAACTGTATTAACATCATTGCTATTTCTGAGACCGACCTTGATAAGATTTCCTAATAATGGCCTACTGCATTCACTTTCTTTGTTATGCGTGATATTTTATTAAGGTTTCGAGGCCTATCAGGCTCGAAGCCTTATTACGTCTCTACACTTTCCCTATTCTTCCTCCGTTTTTGGCAGTTCTGGCCTAACGGCGTGGTCACTTTTTACGAAACTCTGCAATATGGTAGAGGGCTATGCCAAACGGCGAAGACCCGAAACTCACAACCATTGGCCAAAGGGTGGCGCTGTTCAACTTTGAACAGGTACAACTCATGCCTTGTTTGACCTACAGCCATGAAACTTCGATACACACATGTGTCTCCTAATGCCTAACAACTTTCACACTCTGACTTTTGACCTCTGACCTTTAGATCTCCCACCATTTTGAATTATATGAAAAGCAGTTAAAATCAAACTCCTCCTGGGATTTTTGAGCAATCTGCACAAAACCTTTTACACATGAACTTTGGACCTATACCGACAGACGTGAGCAAGCGGATTTTCCATAAGTGAAAACGTTAAGCTTTTATGAGCCAATGAATATTGCA